>NC_134577.1:133194680-133505819 GCF_050947875.1 Dermacentor variabilis | reverse complement strand
TTTTGAAATATTACAGCCTGACTGCTGATTATGTGGGCCCATAACGCAGCGCGGATTTCCCTGCCATAGATCCGCTATAAACGCAATTTTTGGAGCGCCCGCTAGACCAAGTCATGACAACCGTTTTCCTTCGCACTTTAGAAGTAGCGGCAGCGTCTGACGCACTTCCGCTAAAGAACTTTTCAAATGTTACAGCCTGATTGCCGATGATGTGAGCCCATGTCAGCGCATGGATGTGCCTGCCATAAGTCGGCTATCAAAGCACTTTTTGGAGCGCCCCCTGGATCAGTGGATATACGGAGTCCTGACAACACTTTCTCCTGCGCACTTTGGCAGTAGCGGCAGCATGTGACGCATGTCCGCTGAAACACGTCTTTGAAATATTACGGCCTGATTGCCGATTCGGCGTGCCCGTATAATCGCGCGGATTTCCCTGCCATAGATCTGCTATTTATGCACTTTTCGGTGCGCCCCCTGGACCAGTGGCTATATCAGGTCCCGAAAACCGTTTTCCTGCACATGTTGGCAGTAGCGGCAGCATCTGACGCATGTCCAATGAAACATGTTCTGGAAATATTACAGCCTGATGGTCGAATTTGTGAGCCCAATCACTGGGCGTATGTCCCTGCCATAGATCTGCTATCAACGCAGTTTTCGGAGCGCTCCTTGGAGCAGTGGCTATACGAAGACCTGACGAACGTTTTCCTACTCAATTCGGCAGTAGCGGCGGCACCTGACGCATGTCCGCTGTATTGGGTTTTTGAAATATTAAAGCGTGATTGCCGATTCGGCGAGCCCATATGACTGCGCGGTTTCCCCGGCCACAGCTCTGCTATCAACGCTCTTTTTGGAGCACCCCCTGGATCAGTGGCTACATAAAGTCCTGACAACCGTTTTCCTGCGCAATTTCGCTGTAGCATGTCCGCTGAAACACGTTTTTGAAATGTTACAGCCTGTTGCCGATGGACTAAGAAGTTTGCAGGGGCAACATGGCCACAATTAGTACATGACCGGGGTAGTTGGAGAAGTATGGGAGAGGCCTTTGCCCTGCAGTGGGCGTAACCAGGCTGATGATGATGATGATAATGATGATTGCCGATGATTTGAACCCATATCACCGCATGGAGTTGCCAGCCGTAGATCTGGTATCAACGCACCTTTCGTGTCCCTTCCGGAACCAGTGGCTATATGAAGCCCTGAAAACCATTTCGCTGCGCAATTTGGCAGTAGCGGCCGCATGTTGTGCATGTCCGCTAAACATGTTTTTGAAATATTACAACCTGAGTGAGGATGCTGAGAGCACATATCACCGCACGGAGTTCCCTGTCATAGATCAGATATCAATGCACTTTTCGTTGAACCATTCGACTAGTGGCTATATCAAGTCCTGACAACCATTTTCCTGCGCACTTTGGCAGTAGCGACAACATCTGACGCGTGCGCGCTGCAACACATTTTTGAAATGTTACAGCCTGATTGCTGTGATGTGAGCCAATGTCACCGCACGGATTTCTCTGCCATAGATCGGCCATCAAGGCACTTTTTGGAGCGCCCCATGGATCGACGTCAATACTAAGCCCTGTCAAACGTTTTCCTGCGCAATTTCGCTGTAGCGGCAGCATCTGAAGCTTTTCCGCAAAACACACTTTTGAAATATTACAACCTGATTGCCGATGCTGTGAGCCCATATCTCCGCACGGAGTTCGCTTCCATGGATGTGCTATCAACGAACTTTTCGGAGCACCTGAGGACCACTGGCAATATGAAGGCCTGACAACCGTTTTCCTACGCACTTTGGCAGTAACGGCCGCATCTCATGCATGTCGGCTAAAAATGTTTTTGAAGTATTACAACCTGACTGCGGATGCTGAGAGCGCATATCACCGCACGGAGTTCTCTGCCATAGATCTGCTATCAACGCACTTTACGTTGAACCCCTGGACTAGCGGCTATATCAAGTCCTGACAACCATTTTCCTGCGCACTTTGGCAGTAGCGGCAGTATCTGAGGTATGTCCGCTGAAACACGTTTTTGAATTGTTACGGCGTGATTGCCGATGATGTGAGCCCATGTCATCGCACGGATATGCCTACCATAGATCAGCTTTCAAACCACTTTTCGGTGCGCCCCCTGGACTAGTGGCTATATTAAGTCCTGAAAACCGTTTTCCTGTGAATTTTGCCAGTAGCAGCATGATCTGACTAATGTCCGATGAAACATATTTTTGAATTATTACAGCCTGATCGCCGAATTTGTGAGCCCATATTGGCACGTGTACTGATCTTTATCGGACGAGCACGTTTCGCCGCCTAACAAATATAATTGCAGAGCGCGGGACACGCCTGCATGTTGCCGAAGTTTCTTGAAAGTTATCGACGCTTCTAGCCCCTGCCTGTTGTCGCCGAACCTTGTGTTCTCTGATTTCATAGCATGACTTGAATGGTGTAGAACTTTCTGGAAGGCACGCGTGTCCCAACAATTAGTCTGGAACATTCGACGACTGCTGTATAGAAGCCCACGCGCTTGACCCGCTGATGAGATTTTCGACGATCGCCAACCGTGTTCGCCGCTATCGTTGTGCTATAAGTGTAGCCTCTTTTTGTAGGCACAGGTTCGCCCAATAAAAGTTAGTTTACCTTCACAGTATTGCTACTGTGTTATTCAACGTCACCAACACGTGACATCTGGTGGAGGTGCTTGTGCGTTCATGTACCGAACGCCCCCGCAAAGCCGCGATCCAAGCCCGAAGCCCGAGGACAAAACCAACATCGCCCAAGACCAGCGTGCTAGCCGCCGACTGCAAGGACTGCCCCCAGAGCACGGATTTCTACCTGAGACGAGCAGGAAGATTGCCACCAAGTCCACAACAATGGCAGCCCCAGTGTCCCCCGTTGTCCTGCAGCAGCCCAGGGTGCCCCGACGTTCCGCGGTTCAACATTCGAGGACCCGGAAACCTGGCACGAGACGTATCTGGGGTCGCTGCATTTAACAGCTGGAACAGCGACGACAAAGTGCGACATGTCTTCTTCGCAATGGAAGACGGTGCCAGGACGTGGTTCGAGAACAGAGAAGCCACCTTAACGACCTGGGACCTTCCCGAAGCGGCTTCCTGCAGACATTCACAAACGTCGTACGCCGCGAACGAGCCCAATTTGTAGTAGAAACCCGAGTGCAGCTGCCTAATGAGACCACCGCAATTTTTACAGAAGAAACGAGCCGCCTATTCCGACACGCCGACCCAGAAATGTAAGAGGAAAAGAAAGTCCGGCTACTGATGCGTGGTGTAAAGGAGGAACTTTTCGCCGGTAGGGTACGAAGCCCACTAAAGACTGTCGACGAGTTTCTTGGCAAAGCCACTAGCATCGAGAAGACACTGGAAATGTCGAATCGGGAATTCAACCGTCGCACGGATTCGACAAGCTACGCCGGAGTTCAGTCACTGGCCACCGACTACCTGCGCGAGACTATCCGAGCGGTCGTGCGGGAGGAGCTACTGAATCTATTCCCTTCATCGCAGCCTGAAATGGCTTAGATTGCCGACGTCGGACGTGAGGAGCTCCAACAACAACTCGGATGAATCGCCGCAGTCCCAGCCGCGAGCGATGACATACGCCGCTGTAGCCCGCCGTCACGTTCCCCCTGGGAGCACACGCAGGGCCCAGTGACAACCCAGTGCCGTCGTCCACCACCAACCCCGCCGCCAGCACGCCAACCCGTCATCCCACGCGGCATTCCAAGGAAGACCGACGTTTGGCGCGCCCCCGACCACCGTCCGATTTGCTATCACTGCGTAGAAGCCGGGCGCATCTACCGCCGATGCCCATACCGGGAGACGGGACTCCGAGGGTTCGCCGTTAACGCGCCGCGACCACAGATTGGCGAACGACCTCGCGATATCGCCGCCTACTCACTGGAGCCCTCGACGACCATCCCGTTCGCTGTCACCCGGCCGCTACTTGTCGCTGCAGCACCTTCCCTGCACTGGCCCAGCACGGGGCTGCTCTGAGAGCCCATATCCGGAAAACTAAAAGCAGCAACCGATGAAGGAGCGGCTGCTGTTCGAAGATCCTCCGCCGCCGATGAAGACGACGAAGAGACCACCTAGACGACATAATAACGACACGCCACCGTCCCGTCGAAATCGGGAAGCCAAGCCTACACCGACGAAAGACGACTCGACCACGCCACGTTCGAAATTCAGTTCATCACGACGCAGCCGTGATCCGACGCCAAGGCCCAACTGCAACGCCAGACAAAGAACCACCGACCTCGAGATGCTTCTGGACGGCCACGCAGTTACCGCCTTAGTGGACACAGGGGCTGATTACTCCGTAATGAGTAGACACATCGCCGCCCAGTTGAAGAAAGTTAAGACCGCAAGGGAAGGCCCCCAAATTCGGACCGCTGGAGGACAGCTCATTACGCCGAGTGGAATCTGCACGGCAAGAATAACCATTCATGACCGGACTTACCCTGCCACCTTCGTGATCCTCCAACAATGTTTACGAGACGTCATTCTCGGTATGGACTTCCTGGATCAACACGGCGCAATCATCGACCTGAAGTCGAAGTGAATAACGATGTCGGAAGATAAAGCGATGCCGCCGGAGAGAAACTGAAATGTTGCTGACAAACTTCAGCCAGTAGTTCAAGCACATCAACAAGGGCACGACGATTGCGTACATCGAGGAAATTCTGGAAACCAGTAATGCGTTTGTCCTCTCGGATTCCGCCACATCTACCCCGACGACCATGGTTCCGAAACCAGACTACGACATTAATCCAAGTCTACCCGTTATTAAGCAACAGAAGCTCAGAAGTCTGCTCCGACAATATAAAGGCTGCTTTTCGACGTCATCGAGGATTCGACACCAGTCGCCAAGCATCGCATAATCACCGAGGAGTCCGCTCGACCACTCCGCCAGCGCCCTTACCGAGTTTCGCCGCGAGAACGTGAGCTATAAGAGAACAAGTCGACGAAATGCTGCGCGATGACATGATCTAGCCGTCGAAAAGCCCGTGGGCATCCCCTGTTCTCCTGGTGAAGAAAAAGGACAGACCCCTACGTTTCTGCGTCGATTATCGTCGTCTGAGCAAGATCACGAAGAAGGACGTATACCCCATCCCACGGATAGACAACGCATTGGATGGGCTCTGCAACGCTAAACACTTCTCGTCGATGGACCTCAAGTCTGGCTATTGGCAAATAGAAGCCGACGAAAGAGATCGCGAAAACACCGCCTTCATCACCCCAGACGGCCTCTACGAATTCAAGGTTATGCCATTTGGACTGTGCTCAGCGCCTGCAACGTTCCAGCGCTGGATGGACACGGTGTGAGCAGGATTGAAGTGGCAGACCTGTCTCGTTTACTTGGATGGCGTCCTTGTCTTCGCCGGAAATTTCGACGATCACCTTAGGCGGATTCCAACAGTACTAGAGGCCATCAAGTAATCAGGGCTCACTCTGAAGCCAGAAAAGTGCCGCTTCGCTTACCATGAGCTTCTGTTCTTAGGCCACGTCATCAGCAAGTCTGGAGTCCGCCCCGACCCGCAGAAGACAGCCGCCATCGCAAAGTTCGCGCAGCTCATCGATAACAAGGCAGTGCGTAGATTTCTTGGCATGTGTGCCTACAACAGGCGATTTGTCAAGGCATTTTCCCGCATCGCTGAGCCGCTGACACAGCTAACCAAATGTGACGTCGAGTTCAAGTGGGAAACGCCGCAGGCCGACATATTTCAAGAACTCAAACGACGCATGCAGTCGCCGCCCGTACTTGCGCACTTCGACGAGCACGCGGATACCGAAATACACACTGACGCCTGTATCCTAGGCCTTGGTGCCGTCCTAGTCCAGAGAAAAGATGGACATGAACACGTGATAGCTTACGCTAGGCGGTCGTTGTCAAAAGTGGAAGGAAATTATTCCACAACCGAAATGGAACTCCTCGCCATCGTTTGGGCAACAGCGAAATTTCGCCCTTACCTATATGGCAGGCCATTCAAAGTGGTCAGCGACCATCACGCGTTGTGTTGGCTAGCTAACTTAAAGGACCCTTCAGGACGGCTGGCACGGTGGAGCCTCAGACTACAAGAATAGGACATCACTGTAACATACAAGTCCGGACGAAAACACTTATATGCCGATTGCCTATCACGTGCCCGCATTGACCCGCCGCCGCAAGATGACGAGGTTGACGACGCCTTCCTTGGAATAATTAGCGCGGAAGACTTCGCCAAACAGCAACGAGGAGACCCGGAGCTAAAAGCCCTAGTCGAGTATTTGGAAGGGCACAGGGACATTGTCCACGGGGCATTTTAGTGTGGATTGTCTTCGCTCACACTTCAAAACAACCTACTCATAAAGAAGAACTTCTCACGAGTCCGCGCCAACTACCTTCTTGTTGTTCCGTCGGCGCTGCGTCCAGAAGTACTGCGCGCCCTACATGACGATCTGACCGCTGGGCACCTCGGTTTCTCCCGGACGCTATCGAGGATACAAGAAAGGTATTACTGGCCGCATCTAACCGCCGATGTCGCCCGTCACGTCAAGACTTGCCGAAAGTGTCAGCGATGCAAGACACCACCGACAAGGCCAGCGGGATTGCTACAGCCGATCAAGCCTCCTTATCGACCTTTTCAGCAGATCGGGATGGACTTGTTAGGACCGTTTCCGACATCAACTTCCGGAAATAAGTGGATCGTCGTGGCGACGGACAATCTCACCCACTTCGCTGAAACTAAAGCTCTACCGAAAGGTAGCGCAGCCGAATTGGTGAAATTTTTCGTCGAGAACATCCTGCTGCGACATGGTGCCCCAGAAGTCCTCATCGCAGACAGAGGAACAGCTTTTACAGCAGAGCTCACCCAAGCCATTCTGCAATATAGCCAGACAAGCCACAGGAGGACAACTGCCTACCATCCGCAAACGAATGGTCTCACGGAGCGCCTGAACAAGACGCTCGCCGACATGCTAGCAGTGTAAGTCGACGTCGAGCACAAGACGTGGGATGCGGTCCTGCCGTACGTAACATTCGCTTACAACACGGCGGTGCACGCCATTCACGCCATTTAAGCTGGTTTACGGCAGGAACCCGACGAAGACGCTCGACGCCATGCTGCCGCATGTCACTGACGAGGAAAATCTTGAGGTAGCTACCTATCTCCAACGCGCCGAAGAAGCCCGACAGCTCCCACGCCTGCGGATCAAGAACCAGCAGAGGACTGACAGCCGACACTACAACCTACGACGATGCTTCGTCGAGTACCTCACGGCGACCGTGTTTGGGTATGGACCCCAATACGCCGACGAGGACTCAGTGAGAAACTACTGCGACGCTATTTCGGACCCTACAAGGTCATCCGACGTATTGGCGCACTGGACTATGAGGTTGTGCCAGACGGCATTTCGCATTCACAGCGGCGCCACGCACGATCTCAAGCGGTCCACGTGGTGCGCCTTGAACCCTTTTACGGACGCTGACCAACTTCCTTATTTTGTTGTTTTCTTTGCTAGGAGTGCTTTTATTTATTACTTTCGTATGTCTGCAGCATCGGGTCGATGCTTTTTAAGAGGGGGCTACTGACACGTGTACTTATCTTTATTGGGTGACCACGTTTCGCCGCGTAACAAATGTTATCGCACAGCGCTGGACGCGCCTGCATATATCCGAAGTTTCTAGAAAGTTATCGATGCTTCTAGCCGCTGTCTGTTGTCGCCGAACCTTGTGTCATCTGATTTCATCGCCTGACGCGAATGGTGTAGAACTTTGTGGAAGGCACGCGGGTCCCAACGATTAGTCTGGAACATTCGACGACTGCTGTATAAAAGCCGACGCGCTAGATCCGCTGATCAGATTTTCGACGATCACCGACCGTGTTCGCCGCTATCGTTGTGGTATAAGTGTAGCCTGTTTGTTTGGGCACAGGTTCGCGCAATAAAAGTTAGTTTTGCCTTTCACAGTATTGCTACTATGTTATTCAACGTCACCACCACGTGACAATATCACCGCGCGTATTTCACTGCCACATATCTGCTATCAACGCAGTTTTCGGAGCGCTCCCGGCACTACTGGTTATATCAAGTCCTGAAAACCTTTTCGTTGCGCATTTTGGCAGTAGCGGCAGCATCTGACGCATTGCCGATGAAACTTGTTTTTGAAATATTGCAGCCTGATTGCCGAATTTGTGAGCCCATATCACCGCGCGTATTTCCCTGCCATAGATATGTTATCAACGCAGTTTTCGGAGCGGTCCTTGGATCAGTGGCTATGTGAAGTCTTGACAAACGTTTTTCTACGCAATTTGGCAGTAGCGGCGGTATCTGACGCATGTCCGCTGTATTAGGTTGTTGAAATATTACAGCCTGATTGCCGATTCGGTGAGCCCATATGACCGCTCGCATTCCCCTGCCATAGATGTGCTAGCAACGCACTTTTCGGAGCACCACCTGTATCAGTGGCTATATAAAGTCCTGATAACCGTTGTCCTGCGCGCTTTCGCTGTAGCGGCAACATCTGACGCATGTCCGCTGAAACTCGTTTTTGAAATGTTACAGCCTGATTGCCGTTGATGTGAGCTTATGTCACCGCGTGCATTTCCCTGCCATAGATCTGCTAATAAAGTACTTTTTGGAGCGCCCGCTGGATCACTGGCTATATGACGTCCTGACAACCGTTTTCCTGCGCACTTTGGCAGTAGCGGTCGCATCTGTTGGATGTCCGTTAAACACGTTTTTGAAACGTCATAGCCTGATTGCGGATGCTGAGAGCCCATCTCACCGAACGGGTTTCCCTGCCATAGATCTGCTATCAACGCACTCTTTCGAGTGCTCGCTGGACCATGGCTATATCAAGTCCTGAAAAACGCTTCCCTGCGAAGTTTGGCAGTAGGGGGAGCATCTGACGCATGTCCGCTGTTTTAGGCTTTTGAAACATTACATCCTGATTGCCCATTCGGTGAGCCCATATGCCCGCGCGGATTCCCGTGCCATAGATCTGCTTTTAACGCACTTTTTGGAGCACCCTCTGGATCAGTGGCTGCATCAAGTCCTGACAACCCTTTTTCCTGCGTACTTTGGTAGTCGAGGCAGCATCTGACGCATGTCCGCTGAAACACGTTTTTGAAATGTTACAACATGATATCCGACGCTGTGAGCCCATATCACCACACGGAGTTCCCTGCTGTCGATCTGATATCAATGCACTTTTCGTAGCACCCACGGACCAGTGGCTATAATAATTCCTGAGAACCATTTTCCTGCGCACTATGTCAGTACCGGCAGCATCTGACACATGTTCGCAGAAAGACATTTTTGAAATGTTACTGCCTGATTGCCGATGATGTGAGATCATATCACCGCACGGATTTCCCTGCAATAGATCTACTACCATCTGACCCTCCGGAACGCCCCCTGGACCAGTAGCTATATTCAGTCCTGATTATCGTTTTCCTGTGCACTTTGGTAGTAGCGACAATGTCTGACCGATGCCCGCTGGAAGACGTTTTTGAATTGTTACAGCTTGATTGCCGATGATGTGAGCCAATGTCACCGCACGGATTTCCCTGCCATAGATCTGCCATCAAGGCACTTTTTGGAGCGCCCCATGGATCAGTGGCTATACGAAGTCCTGTCAATGGTTTTCCTGCGCATTTTCAGACCGGCTCGACGAAAAACGTCCAGGACTGCCGAGAGGCGCTCGACGTGCGTAGCGAACGTTGGGGTGAGTACTATAACGTCGTCCAAGTAGCACAGGCACGTGGACCATTTCAAACCGTGGAGAAGGGAGTCCATCATGTGTTCAAAAGTGGCAGGGCCGTTACATAGACCGAACGGCATCACTTTGAATTGATAAAGACCGTAGGGTGTTAAAAAAGCAGTCTTCTCGCGGTCGAGATCGTCCACGGCAATCTGCCAGTAGCAGGAACGAAGGTCAATAGAGGAAAAATAGCGGGCACCGTGGAGGCCGTCAAGGGCGTCATCAGTCCGAGCTAGGGAATACACGTCCTTTTTGGCAACCCTGTTAAGGTGCAGATAATCCACGCAAAAGCGCCATGAGCTATCCTTCTTTTTGACCAGTACAACAGGTGACGCCCATACATGGCGGTATAATATTGTTCTTGGCAAGCATTCTGCGAACTTCGGCATGAATAACTTGACGCTCAGCCGGTGACATTCGACACGGGCGGCGATGAATAGGAGGGGCATCGCTGGTATTAATGCGATGTTTGCCAGCTGTAGTTTGGGCCAAAGGACGATCGTTAAAGTAAAGAATATCGCGGTAGGAAAACAGAACGCGGTAGATCTCACAAGCGTGCTCGGACGGCAAGTCGGGCGCAATCATTTTCTGTAAGTCGGCGATGGTACAAGTTGCCGACTGCGATGGTAGAGGAGCATCGGCTGAATTTTCATCTACTGCAATAGATGCTACTGAGTGATCCTCGAATGAGCAAAGCTGGGCCAGAGACATCCCGCGTGGCAGCACTTGTGTCGTCAAGCCAAAATTGACCACTGGCAGGCAGACGCAATTCGCCGTAATAGATAAAACTGCATGAGGTACTGTAATCCCGTGTGTAAGGAGGACGTCTTGCATTGGAGCCGCAATGTAGTGACCGTCGGGGACTGGTGGGGATGACACTAAGTCAACGTAAGTCAGTGTCGAAGGTGGCAAGCGAACAAAGTCGACGAACTGACACGACTGGGGTGTGGTTCAGCGGGATCCAGAACAGGCAGGTCAAGGCGGAGAGTACTGGCGGAACAATCGATGAGAACAGATTGGGCGGAGAGGAAGTCTAAGCCGAGGATGATGTCGTGGGGACAGCGGGCGATGACTGTGAATAGCACGATAGTGGAGCGATCGGCGAAGGTGACGCGGGCGGCACACATACTAAATACGGGGGCTGTTCCGGTATCGGTCACACGGACAACAAGTGTCGTGGCGGGCGTGATTATTTTCTTGAGCCGGTTACGAAGGTCAGCACTCATTACCGACAAATGCGCCCCAGTGTTTGTAAGAGCAGACACAGAAACGCCGTCGACTTGCACGTCACGAAGGTTCAGATGAGTGGGCAACGTCAGTAGAGGATTTGGCAGCGTAGGGAGCAAGGCAGCGTCATCTCTAAGCGCTGCATCGTCTAGTTTTCCGGCTAGAAGCGGCGTGCGAAGGGAGTTGGCGAACAGGAGCGACGGGGCTGGGGAGAGCGGGACTGACGTCGTTGGGGCAAAGGCGAACCAGAATAGCGGTGGTTCGGTGCAGGAGAATCAGTGGCGGCATTATCGGAGCTTGCGGCATAGGAACCAGACGGCCCGTCTCGTTCCTATGGGGGGCTAGAGTAGGCAGTATAAGTAGACCGGGTCGGGGAACTCCAGCGACTGCGACAGTGCCGAAAAATGTGCCCGATTCGATGGCAGTGTAAACAAATAACTTGTCGTCAGCAGCGCGCCATTCAGATGGGTTGCGGAAACGTGGTGGGTAAGATGATGTGGGACGGTGCGGAATCGAAGAAGCTGGGTGGGTATCAGGGCGATAGGCCGAGCAGATGGTGTGAAGATCCATGTCTCCGAACTTCGGGCGTACAAATGCCTGGATCAGGGAAACCGTGACTGCAGGTGCGTTGGTGGGGCTGGAGTTGAAGGCAGCCGGATAGGTGGCCTCGATCTCACGCTGGACGATCCTGGTAACATCGCCAGTGTTGTTGGGACGAGGAGCGTCGGCACAGAAAGATATCGCTGGGGTGTTGGGCAGACGGGCAAACTGCTGGTCAATACGTCTGCTTCTAGCATGTTTCAGGAGGTGGCACTCTTTTATAACTGCATCCACCGTCGCCACGTTGTTGCAAACTAGCAAGTTGAAGGCGTCATCGGCAATGCCTTTGAGGATGTGGGAAACCTTGTCTGACTCAGTCATGTGTGCGTCAACTTTGCGGCAGAGAGCCAAGAGGTCTTGTATGTACTGTTGCGTACTCCAGGGTAGCGTATAGTACTGCTGCTGAGTAGTAGCGGCGCCTGCCCATCGAAGCTCGATCGACGTTACTTACTGGGTAGCGTGGCCTTGTCGGCGGGTTTCAGGCGTCCGGTAGACCATGGCGACCAAGCAAGGGCGAGACGATTTTCTAGTGCGAGACTTGCACGGTTTATTCAAGGGTAGATGAAAGAAAATGAGAACAGCATGCAGTCTGTAAAAGTACATTTCGGAGCCCCTTAAATAGGCTATCTACAATCCTGGGCGGGATCTTCTCCTCTCCAAAGAGGGCCTCTCCTCCTCTGGTTATACCGAGCCTGCTGAAAGGAAGAAGTCGTCCCGCCTTCTGGAATTGTAGACGCCTGTCCGCCTTCTGGAATTGTAGACGCCTGTCCGGCGGGATCTACTCCAGCGACTGCGACAGTGCCGAAAAATGTGCCCGATTCGATGGCAGTGTAAACAAATAACTTGTCGTCAGCAGCGCGCCATTCAGATGGGTTGCGGAAACGTGGTGGGTAAGATGATGTGGGACGGTGCGGAATCGAAGAAGCTGGGTGGGTATCAGGGCGATAGGCCGAGCAGATGGTGTGAAGATCCATGTCTCCGAACTTCGGGCGTACAAATGCCTGGATCAGGGAAACCGTGACTGCAGGTGCGTTGGTGGGGCTGGAGTTGAAGGCAGCCGGATAGGTGGCCTCGATCTCACGCTGGACGATCCTGGTAACATCGCCAGTGTTGTTGGGACGAGGAGCGTCGGCACAGAAAGATATCGCTGGGGTGTTGGGCAGACGGGCAAACTGCTGGTCAATACGTCGGCTTCTAGCATGTTTCAGGAGGTGGCACTCTTTTATAACTGCATCCACCGTCGCCACGTTGTTGCAAACTAGCAAGTTGAAGGCGTCATCGGCAATGCCTTTGAGGATGTGGGAAACCTTGTCTGACTCAGTCATGTGTGCGTCAACTTTGCGGCAGAGAGCCAAGAGGTCTTGTATGTACTGTTGCGTACTCCAGGGTAGCGTATAGTACTGCTGCTGAGTAGTGGCGGCGCCTGCCCATCGAAGCTCGATCGACGTTACTTACTGGGTAGCGTGGCCTTGTCGGCGGGTTTCAGGCGTCCGGTAGACCATGGCGACCAAGCAAGGGCGAGACGATTTTCTAGTGCGAGACTTGCACGGTTTATTCAAGGGTAGATGAAAGAAAATGAGAACAGCATGCAGTCTGTAAAAGTACATTTCGGAGCCCCTTAAATAGGCTATCTACAATCCTGGGCGGGATCTTCTCCTCTCCAAAGAGGGCCTCTCCTCCTCTGGTTATACCGAGCCTGCTGAAAGGAAGAAGTCGTCCCGCCTTCTGGAATTGTAGACGCCTGTCCGCCTCTTCTGCACGTTGCGGGTTCATGGAAGTTCTCTTCTAGGTCCAATTCGAGGACCTAGAAGAATTCGAGGACCTAGAAGGACCTAGAGGACCTAGAATTTCTGCCGGCGTACCTCAAGGGAGTATTCTGGGCCCATTTTTGTTTAACTTATATTTGAATGACATTGTTAACGTCGATCCTATGGTGAAATTTGTTATATATGCTGATGATGTGACACTGTTATTCTCTGCAGAAAGTACGGATGAGTTGATTCTGAGAGCAAACAGAACGCTTGCGAAATTAGACACATGGGCGCAACTTAACAAATTGAAAATAAACGTTAGTAAAACGAAGGCTGTCATATACCGTGCGAAAAACAAGAAAATTAACATTACCTCAGACATTAAGCTGCGAAACTCAAAAGTAGAACTAGTAAGCGCATTTAAAATACTTGGAGTGTATTTCAGCGAAAATATGACCTGGGACACTCATATCGACCACGTTGTGTCAAAACTGTCTCGCATCGTTGGATTGACATACGCCAACAGATACATTCTACCGTCAAAGGTTAAGCTTCTGCTGTACAATGCGTTATTCCACTCACATATGAAATATTGCCAATTAGTTTGGGGGAACACAACAAAAGGTAATTTGCAAAGAATCATGATATTACAGAAAAAAATGTTACGAAATATTCAAAACGTCCCCATGAGTCACCCTTCCCACCCTCTGTTCTTGAAGTACTGTGTAATGAAAATAGACGAGCTATATCCGCATTGCCTGTGTTCACGTTATAAGCTTGAAGTAAAAAATAACAGCTATTCCCTACTACGGTTGGCATCGCTTTCTAAAAGGACCACACCTTATGAGAATCGAAATACACAGCCATGGCTAATCAAAACGTGCAGAACCGGATACGGACAACAAATGGTAAACAGAACCCTACCGCATTTGCTAAATTTCTGCCATAAAAACGGTTTCACTCCCGAAACAGCATCGAACCAGAAACTGAAATTGTTCTTCTGTGACAAAGCTCCTTTCCCATGACAGAATTTCATGTGGTTCTTTCATCTCTGCGCATGTACGCTACACGCATTGCAATGTACTGTTTCATACTACACCAATGTGTGCCGTTTTATTTTTTGTTTTTTCCTTCATTATGTAGCGCTTTTTACTTGCAGTTTTTATGTTTGTACGTTTTTGTTTAACATTGGTCTATCACGCAGTTAACAAACTTTTTATTTCTATAGTACCTTATTGTCAATGTTATCGACAAGTTATTGCTGCATTAGTATTTATTTGTTTGTGATTTTTATGTTGCCATGCGAAAAAGTGTTTCTGTTTCTTCTATTTTGTTCTCCGGGGAGCTGGGAACTAGTCAAGCTGACTTGTCAGCTTTTTTTCCCGCACTCCCTCACTTCATGAGTGAAATAAAGATTATTATTATTATTATTATTATTATAAACCGGCACACACACACACACAAACAAAAGAGGCATGTGCACTGCGGGGATTCCGGCAGACATGTAGACACTCGAAACGGCCATGGCGAATTAGGAAGGCACGCTTCATTTCGACGAGGCCTGGTGGAAGGAGGTCGGGTGAGAGAAAGTTCTTTGTGCACGAGGTGCGGGACGCCAGCCATCGCAGGAGAAGTGACGCCTCATTTCGATGAAGGTGGTCGGACGAAATCCCTTTCGCCACGCTAACCCTAACAGTACGTGACACAGGGCTCTGTTGACGTCTGCACACGGCCGGAAAGCGCCTTCTGCGAGGCAAGTTGGTGACCGTAGGGGTTGCCGAACAAGTCCCGAAGCTTTCGCTTATGTGAATCCCAACTGGTGAACTCATCTTCGGGCGTCCGAAACCAAACTCGAGGTGTGGCCACCGAGGTAAAAGACTGCGTTGGCGAGCACGATAGTAGGGTCCCACCGGTTATTGCGGCTGACGTGTTCGTACAGGCTGAACCCGTCATCGACGTCTACCCCTTGCCCGAGAATACGCCAGGATCACGGGGAGCGGGGAGAGTGATGTAGGTCGTCGAAGTGGCAGCAAGTGTCGGAGCCGGAGGAGTCGAGTTGCCGTCGCCGGGAGCCATGAAGGAAGGCTCGACGTACCGTCCACTGCGAAGCTGCGTGACCAGGTGCAGGGAACGTCCACCTCCAGCAGATATGTTACGTAGGAAGACGCAGACGAAAACTATATACAATTATATTTACAAGAAAATACGCCGCACTCATCACTGAGCAGAGTCTCAATATAGTTGTTACCACCACCCACCCACGTCGCACTTGGCCAAGAGGCAACAGCCCACGCTAGCGTCCAATCATCGTCGTCGTCTTCTCACTGCGCGCCTCTTCGTCATCGGAAATACTGTTCCGTAGCAATATATATATATATACGGGGACACCATGACAAAAGCGCCCCCTACAAAGCAATAACCCGACATGAGTATGCATTCAAAATTCATGACCTAAGATAAACGAAAGCGCATGCGCGACCTCTGGAAAACCAGTTCTTTTTCTGCAATGCAATTGATGGTTTGCTAACTGAGTCACCATCGGCAATCGCTGCTGCTTCGATGATAAGTCCAGTACATTCATTAGAATGCGTAGATAAGATAGTGGTTTCTTCAAAACGCGGCATGCAGCCGCATTGTGTGCAATGAATACCTAGAAACCCTTCGCGCCCTTTGCGCACTTTATTGCTGTGTTCTTGTAACCTGACGTTAAGACATCTACCTGTCTGCCCTACATAAAACCGACCGCATTTCATAGGTATCTTATACACAACACCTTTCGAACAGACTGTATACCTTTTTCTATGATTAATACTGCCGATCCTTGTTCCTTAGCAAAAGGATTGGTTCTGACACAAATCTGGGCAAGTTTTTTTGGAGCAGAGAATACAACGTCGATACCTGCTCTCTGTACAATTTTTTTAAGTTTCTGGGATATTCCATGAACGTACGGGATAACAGCTGTTTTGTTTCTTTGGTCATGTACCTGAGGCTCAAAGCTGTGAGGATCGGTGCTAAACTTACTACGCAAGTTCTCCGAGACTGATACAAGAAGGCTGCTCGGGTACGCTGCCGCCCTCAACCGAGCTATCTGCGAACTGAAACTAGGTTCTCTCAAATGATAACATGAATCCTGTTATTTGACAGAACCTAGGCATTCGAATGAATGCACCAGACTTATCATCGAAGCAGCAGCGATTGCCGATGGTGACTCAGTTAGCAAGCCATCAATTGCAATAACAAAGAACTGGTTTGTCTGAGGTCGCGCATGCGCTCTCGTTCATTTTAGGTCATGACTTTTGAATGCACCCTCATGTCGGGTTGTTGCTTTGTAGGGGGCGCTTTTGTCTTGGTGTTCTTCCAGTATATATATATATATATATATATATATATGCATGTTCCTCATAATAAAAATCAGTTGGAAGTCAGCGCTTGTCTTCGTCGTCGTTTTTCGCCCCTCGTCTATGTATACGCTGTAAGTGATGATTGCTTACTAAGGCTTTCATCCAGGAAGTGAACACATCACTTAGAGGGAGCGCATGACAAGAAAGAACGTAAAATATTTCTTTTTATAAGTTTTTAGTGTGCAGAACTGTAGCTCAAGGGCGGCTTGTTAGCTCTGGGCTCATATACCCAACACATGTGTTCAGCTTTGAAATGCAAACGCAAGTCTAAAAGCCTGATGTTGCCCTGCGCAGCAAATTCAGTGGTGAACCTAAGTGGCCTATAATACTCATTGAATGAGGCAAGAATGCTGTCAACAGCAGGGTTTGAACAGTCAAAACAGCAATCTACATGAGAACTGGCGGCCAGATCAAGTAGTGATCTATCTAAAAATAGCAAAAAATCATCTACATATCTAAATACCTTTACTACGCCCATGTCGCGCAGCCGCACAGAAAGAGCTTTGTCACATCGAGCTAAAAACAGGTCCCTTAATATGGGCGCATTTGCATGAGCCTATGCAAACACCCTGCTTTTGCAGGTATATGTTATTGTCAAATTCAACAAAAGTGAGCCTGAAATAAAATGATAAAAGCTCTAAAAACCTTGCCCCACTAACACCACAAGCGTTAGAAAAAAGGACAGCGCCGTGCCCATCTATTGCCGCCTCAACACTGGGCACCAAACCCTCATGGGGCAAAGAATAAAACAAATATTTTATGTGGACAGAGAATGCAGTTAAACACTCGCCGTCGGCTCCATTTAAAAAGTTGAGCACGGCTGGAATCTTTGGTAAGGAACGGATCCGTCACGTTGATGGGTCTCAGGTTATTTTGCCGGAATTCTGCGAAGCACTTCTGCCACGTCCTGGATTCAGAAACAATGACACTAAAAGGGCAATCATCCTTATGGGTCTTGGCGGTGAAAAACATTTCTAGGCAGTCACCATGAGTGCCGTTGATTTTCTTAACAACGTTTGCCAAATTAAGACCTTACACATCTGCTTAGCTCGCAACCTTACTTTCTTCAGCGAAACGCGTCGAATAGGAATAAATACAGCACATACCGCAGCACAGACTTTACCACGGAAATCACCCTGCGTCTGCGTGGTGTATATCGCCACAGGAATAAGGTTACAAGGCAAATTGCCGAAGCAGTTGAGATAGCCAGAGCAGGTGACGATTGCGATAAAAGAAAGAGCTTCAATTTTTGGGCATAGTAGTCACATGACTGCTTTTCCTCCTTCCCTTTAGTGTGTCTCTTGCAGTGGCGTCCCATTGAGTATATGTATGCTCACCAGCAGCAATAAATCAATTGTTGAAAGTTAGCGCTCTTCCCGTGTTCCTTCTTGTCCCTGTGTCATTCTTGAGCTATGTATCCCAGTTTGTATGCAGACTAACCTGGACTTGCAGTCAAGATTAACCAAGGCTAAGCATGTATGCCTTAGCTTTCGCTAAGTACATCCTGGCATAGCCGAGCAAAGCCACTGTCAACTTTTTTGAACTGGCGCGTGTACACAAACAGAGTCGGTATTGCCATGCAGTAGTGACGGCAAAAAAACACGGTAGCAATACTGTGATTGACGAAACTAACTATTATTGGCCGAACCTGTGCCCACAAAACAGGCTACACTTAAAACAACGATAGCGGCGAACGCAGTCGGCGATTGCCAAAAATTTGATCTGCCGATCAAGCGCGTCGACGGTATACACGAGCCATCGAACGCTCGAGAGTAATCGCTGGTGCCCGCGTGCCTTCTAGCAACTTCTACACCATTCGCGTCGTGCACATATGCACTCAGATTACACAAGATTCACCGACGACATACAGCGGATAGAACGATCGACAACATTCGAGAAGCTTCCGACACATTCGGGGGCGTCCCGCGCTGAGCGATAGCATTTGTTTGACGGTGAAAAGCAGTCACCCGAGAAGGATAAACAAGTACACGTGTCTGTATGAAGTCCAGATGTCTGGGCAACAGCGAAGGTTGCCCTGAAATGTGTCATCATCATCATCATCATCATCATCATCATCATCATCATCATCATCATCATCATCATCATCATCATCATCATCATCATCATCATCATCATCATCATCATTCATCATCATCATCATCATCACCAGCCTGGTTACGCCCACTGCAGGGCAAAGGCCTCTCCCATACTTCTCCAACAACCCGGTCACGTACTAATTGTGGCCATGCCGTGCCTGCAAACTTCTTAAACTCATCCGCCCACCTAACTTTCTGCCGCACCCTGCTACGCTTCCCTTCCCATGGGATCCAGTCCGTAACCCTTAATAACCATCGGTTAGCTTCCCTCCTCATTACATGTTCTGCCCATGTCCACTTTTTTTCACTTGATTTCAACTAAGATGTCATTAACTCGCGTTTGTTCCCTCACCCAATCTGCTCTTTTCTTATCCCTTAACGTTACACCTATCATTCTTCTTTCCATAGCTCGTTGCTTCGTCCTCAATTTGAGTTGAACCCTTTTCGTAAGCCTCCAGGTTTCTGCCCCGTAGGTAGGTACTGGTAAGACACAGCTATTATAAACTTTTCTCTTGAGGGATAATGGCAACCTGCTGTTCATGATCTGAGAATGCCTCCCAAACGCACCCCAGCCCATTCTTATTCTTCTGATTATTTCCGTCTCTTGATCCGGACCCGCCGTCGCTACCTTCCCTAAGTAGATGTATTCCCTTACGACTTCCAGTGCCTCGCTGCCTATTGTAAATTGCTGTTCCCTTCCGAGACTGTTAAACATTACTTTAGTTTTCTGCAGATTCATTTTTAGACCCACTCTTCTGCTTTGCCTCTCCAGGTCAGTGAGCATGCATTGCAATTGGTCCCCTGAGTTACTAAGCAAGACAATATCATCAGCGAATCGCAAGTTACTAAGGTATTCTCCATTAACTTTTATCCCCAATTCTTGCCAATCCAGGTCTCTGAATAGCTCCTGTAAACACGCTGTGAATAGCATTGGAGAGATCGTATCTCCATGCCTGACGCCTCTCTTTATTGGGATTTTGTTGCTTTCTTTATGGAGGACTACGGTGGCTGTGGAGCCGCTATAGATATCTTTCAGTATTTTTACATACGGCTTGTCTACACCCTGATTCCGTAATGCCTCCATGACTGCTGAGGTTTCGACTGAATCAAACGCTTTCTCGTAATCAATGAAAGCTATATATAAGGGTTGGTTATATTCCGCAGATTTCTCTATCACCTTATTGATAGTGTGAATATGATCTATTGTTGAGTAGCCTTACGGAATCCTGCCTGGTCCCTTGCTTGACAGAAGTCGAAGGTGTTCTTGATTCTATTTGCGATTACCTTAGTAAATAGTTTGTAGGCATTGGACAGTAAGCTGATCGGTCTATAATTTTTCAAGTCTTTGGCGTCCCCTTTCTTATGAATTAGGATTATGTTAGGGTTCTTCCAAGACTCCGGTACGCTCGAGGTCATGAGGGATTGCGTATACAGGGTGGCCAGTTTCTCTAGAACAATCTGCCCGCCATCCTTCAACAAATCTCCTGTTACCTGATCCTCCCCAGCTGCCTTCCCCCTTTGCATATCTCCCAAGGCTTTCTTTACTTCTTCCGGCCTTACCTTTGAGATTTCTAATTGCTCTAGACTATTTTCTCTTCCATTGTCGTCGTAGGTCCCACTGGTACTGTATAAATCTCTATAGAACTCCTCAGCCACTTGAACTATCTCATCCATCTTAGTAATGATATTGCCGGCTTTGTCTCTTAACGCATACATCTGATTCTTGCCAATTCCTAGTTTCTTCTTCACTGTTTTTAGGCTTCCTCCGTTCCTGAGAGCATGTTCAATTCTATCCATATTATATTTCCTTATGTCAGCTGTCTTACGCTTGTTGATTAACTTCGAAAGTTCTGCCAGTTCTATTCTAGCTGTAGGGTTAGAGGCTTTCATACATTGGCGTTTCTTGATCAGATCTTTCGTCTCCTGCGATAGTTTACTGGTATCCTGCCTAACGGAGGTACCACCGACTTCCATTGCACACTCCTTAATGATGGCCACAAGATTGTCGTTCTTTGCTTCAGCACTAATGTCCTCTTCCTGAGTTAAAGCCGAATACCTGTTCTGTAGCTTGATTTGGAATTCCTCTATTTTCCCTCTTACCGCTAACTCATTGATCGGCTTCTTATGTACCAGTTTCTTCCGTTCCTTCCTAAGGTCTAGGCTAATTCGAGTTCTTACCATCCTGTGGTCACTGCAGCACACCTTGCCGAGCACGTCCATATCTTGTATGATGCCAGGGTTAGCGCAGAGTATGAGGCTTATTTCATTTCTAGTCTCACCGTTCGGGCTCCTCCACGTCCACTTTCGGCTATCCCGTTTGCGGAAGAAGGTATTCATTATCGGCATATCATTCTGTTCCGCAAACTCTACTAATAACTCTCCCCTGCTATTCCTAGTGCCTATGCCATATTCCCCCACTGCCTTGTCTCCAGCCTGCTTCTCGCCTACCTTTGCATTAAAGTCGCCCATTAGTATAGTGTATTTAGTTTTCACTCTGCCCATCACCGATTCCACGCCTTCACAGAAGCTTTCGACTTCATGGTCATCATGACTGGATGTAGGGGCGTAGACCTGAACAATCTTCATTTTGTACCTCTTATTAAGTTTCACAACAAGAACTGCTACCCTCTCGCTAATGCTATAGAGTTCCTGTATGTTACCAGCTATTGTCTTATTAATCAGGAATCCGACTCCTAGTTCTCGTCTCTCCACTAAGCCCCGGTAGCACAGGACGTGCCCGCTTTTTAGCACTGTATATGCTTCTTTTGGCCTTCTAGTTTCACTGAGTCCTATTATATCCCATTTACTGCTGTCTAATTCCTCCAATAGCACTGATAGACTCGCCTCACTAGATAACGTTATAGCTTTAATTGTTGCCAGGTTCATATTCCAATGGCGGCCTGTCCGGAGCCAGTGATTCTTAGCACCCTCTGCTGCGTCGCAGGTCTGACCGCCGCCGTGGTCAGTTGCTTCGCAGCTGCTGGGGACTGAGGGCCGGGGTTTGATTGTTGTGTTCATATAGGAGGTTGTGGCCAAGTACTGCACCAGGGTGGCCAATCCTTCTCTGGTAAGGGAGTGCGTTACCGGTTCTGGTCACCGGGATCAGGCCACACTCCAGGCTTGTTTGTGCAATTTTATCAACACGCGGATTTTTTTTCCTTGTTTTTATCCGGTGGAAAATTGCTGGCACCGGGATTCGAACCACGGACCTCTTGCACGCGAGGCGGATGTTCTACCTCTACGCCACCGCTGCATTGTTGAAATGTGTCATTTACACAGTAATGCGCGCCACTCGACTCCAGAAGATGCCACGCAGGGAAATCAGCCTTAGTACTTACCGTACTAAATCCCGATTTGCTAAACGAACATAAAAGCACTCTGCAAGTAAATATTACTTGCTGCCGACAAGAATGACGAAACGACAACTAACAACGATTGCTAACTAGCACTATCAGCTACTTCTACAGTGCACGCTGCTTCCCTCGTCAGCGCGACAGTGCAGGTGAGCTTGGCTCCGACAGATAACTAACCGACATCATGAGCATTCGCTGAGCGTTTATAAAGGTGCAAGTTTGCACGGTTCGAAGTTGTGAAATGACGGCATTCTAGCGACGGACGCACAGAGACCGTAGAAAAAAAAACTTCGCGTTTCACTCAGCCTGGTCGGGCGAGGTCAGAGATCATTTGTCTCGCTAGCTCAAAGATACATTTGCGTCTTCATCGAGATTATTCGTATGAGTCAGTAATGACAAAAACAGTGAGGTAAATTACCACAATACATACCTGTCACAAAGTGCAGCCCTATTCAGCCTTCATGGCGCTGTCGTGAAGCAGCTGGTAAGGAACCGATCCGCCGCGCTGAGGAGTCTCAAACACGATCTCTGTTGATCGTGTTTTACCGATGATATCGGAAAATCCGTATTGCCTGGCTGGGAGGTGCAACCGTAAACGAGACACGATATTTGTATCGCACCAAATTTCGATGGCAATAATGTTCGAAAGGCGTTCCATGAGCGCGGCAGCGAGAATGGTAAGTCTGAGAAGCGAGTGAAATAACTTTATTGGAGTTCCAGCGAAAACGCGAACTCGTCGCGCACCCCGCTAGTCCCACGTCCCGACATGCAGGTCTAACCCATGCCCACCATCCCGGGGACGGGCACTGCGGACAGCCAGGATTTGCTTGTCTAGAGCGGAGATACGTAAACGCGAGGCTCACTCCTCCTTGCTGAACTTGGGGTATCTCGACCCGCACTCCCGGAGAATGTGTACTAGCGTGGAGGTGTGCACGCTGGACGGGCAGGCGACGTCGCGATATACGTCGGGGTAAACCATGTAGAACGGCAATGCACGGATATGTGCTGGACTGTAAGTGTCTAAGAGAAACGGTTGGCGCCCTATTCCACTGAAAAGTGCAGCGGCTGCCGTGACCGTACTGCACTCACTCGGAGGAGAGAATCGCGCCCGGCCGTGCACCTGCCAAATTGCTTCGGTCCTCAGGCGCTAGGCGGCTGCGCATGCGCAGTTCGGCATCCCAAAAGGCGGATTGAGCTACCGTGACGCCGTCTTCCCATTTATTTTCTGCGGTGTTTATGTGTTACTACAGGAACTAACCCTGGGAGTGTTAGCCAGCGCCACCACTCACAAACCTTGGTGGCGGATGTGGAACATTCTTTCTGTCGGAGGCGTTACGATTACGTGATCTTTTGGGTGAAGGCAACTGGTCAATAAACCCACACGTGCTACCTGAAGGCATCAATGTTGCCGGATTCGAGACTCTCGTTATGTAATAAACGAGAAGAAAGGGCGTTCACCAAGGAGGCCGATATTTGTTATTCATATCATAAGAAGTCAACAAACATGGACACCAGGGACAACACAGTGGAAATTAGTAGCACTTACTGATTGAAATAAAGAAATAATAAATTAACGGAGTTAAAATTGAATTGCATATAGCTTGAAATTTAGCTTAAGGAATAGATTCTAAAGTTGCGTTTGAAATGTTTATTCCTACTGGTTGTAATGTCTTGAACTTGTGCATAAAGTATGATTCTCTGTATCTTCTTTCTCATTCAGAACGGAAATGACTCTAAGATGTAGAGTTTAGGTTCATCAAAGTTATGACCTGGTTGGTTGAAATTCTCGGCGACGGCTTTGGGAAGCTTCTTAGCTGTGTCCACCCGATGTCCGTTTAATCTGACCTTCATTGATTGTCCCGTTTTGCCGATATATTTTTTCTTACAGAAGGAACATTCAAGCATATGTGGCAGCTCATCCGTTGTGGGTGTAAGTGCATGACATTGGAATCAGGTTACTTAGAGGAGTAAACCTACCCAAATTTCATTTCTTTGTCTATGTCCCTTCATGCCAATAATACGAACTTTATGCATATTCCTCGCATAACCACGCGGCTTACTCAAAATTTCTGTTATAGATTCGTTATTATAAATATGGTATCAAATGAATTAATAATTTACGATATTTGTCTGCAAGAACATCGAACATGTGACTATAATACTTTAAGGAAATAGTTGGCGCCGTCGGTAGGACATTCTTAGGACCATCATTGGAAAAGTCCAAACGAGTTTCTCGCACCGCCTTTCCTCTCTGCCACGCTCCTTTCATGTATATACACACTATGAACCACCTCCCCAGACAGCGACAACAGAAGCAGCAGCAGCTGTAGCAGTTGTCGGAAAGTGAAAGGAAGAGGCTATCAAATTTCTATCAAACAACCAAGTCTTAGTAACGTGGTTGTCTGAAATTGCACTATCGTATCATAATGAAATTAACAGACGTGTGTTTAGGTGTACTGTTTTGCTGTTGCCGCGATAAATGGCTCCATTCACGCAGTCAACTCACAAAGGCATATTTTAGTACGTAAACATGGCGCCGTATTCTCAAACGTTCGCCTTCCGCGAAACTATTGCCTTGGCCACGCCTCCGCCAACGGTGCGCCCTGAATGGCTGCTTTGACAAAACTAGAAATTAACTTACGCCACCTAGTAGTTCCTATCTACGTCATTTTAACGTCAGGGTGTATTTCAGTGCTCCGGACATATATTGAATAAACGAAGACGTCTTTCCGTGTTCGGTTGCTGGTGGAGTCCAGTAGAGGGTAGAAAGGTGGTAGTTTACAGTAGTGTTTTCGATGGCATGTTGCACGTGTTGTTTCGAGTCGATTATTTGTTCTTTATTCTTGGTGTTAGGTTGTGTTCCCTTGTGGAAGTTACAAGTGTTGGTGGCAGTGTTTTGGAGCAGCTTACAGCAGCGTCATGAACAACTCACTGCTCGCGTGATTCCTCGCGCGACGGCCGGAACGACATACCCGCTCGAGCCGTGACACTTTCGCCATGACGGGTAAAGCTTTTCGGAGGAATTTCTGGATGACGAAGACTGCCATCCGGCTGCTTTGCAGTGAGCTAGCCCACTTGCTGCAGCCGCTGACCACGGGGGCCCTGAGCGTTGAGGATCAAGTCCTCTGTACACTCAGGTTCTTTGCAATAGGCAGCTTCCAGTCCTCAGTCGGCAGTGAGGCGACATGTCGCAGTCGTCTGTAAACCGCTGCATCGCGAAAGTCGCGTAGGCCATTCTAGTGGGTGGGAAGCAGCGAGGGTGGGTGGCCTTCCCACGCACCGCCAGCGAGCGATCAGCCATTAACCAGGGATTCTTGGAGCACGGCAGGCTCGGCGGCGTGACTGGGTGTGTGGATGGCACGTTCATTGCTATTGTCGCCGCGAAGCTGCCTCTTGCGCAGAAGGCAACATAAAGGTGCCGGAACGGCTATTACGCCTTCAATGCAATGGAGGTAAGCTTAAACAAAATTGCACCTGTAATGGAGCAACAAATATTGGACAGTCAATGGCATCACCGTCACACAACGGCGGAAACAGCACGTGATCAACTTATCACGCGGCGTACATAGTGCCCCGCTTTAGTTGGGCATTCCCGTCACCTACGACACTAGTCAGCCGGACGTACTTAGAAGCGATGCTTCATCGGGCTACTTCAGTGGGCCGGACGGACTGAGCGGCAGCCATGCAGCCGCTTCAAAATCCGTTCTAGTTTCTTGTACAGGTTCTAGCATTCCTCGGCACATGGCAGCCCTCATATTTATTTTACGAAGCTGTCGTCGTGTCTTTATCACAATACTACGTCAGAGGTCAACAGAATGGCGGAAACACGACGTGATCAACCCTTCACGCGGGGTACATCGTGCCCCGCTTTGGCTGGTGATTCCCAGCGCCTACGACACCAGTCAGCCGGACGTACTTAAGAGCGACGCCTTCATCGGGCTACTTCACTGGGTTGGACAGAGCGGCAGCCAAGCAGCCGCTTCAAAATCCGTTCTCGTTTCTTGTACAGGTTCTGGCGTTCCTCGGCACATGGCAGCCCTTGGATTGCTTTTACGAAGCTACCGTCGTGTCTTTATCATCATGTTACGTCAGAGGTCAAAGCAACGGCGGAAACAGCACGTGATCAACTTTTCATGCGGCGTACATCGTGCCCCGCTTTGGCTGGGCATTCCCATCGCTTACGACACTAGTCAGCCGGACGTACTTAAGAACGGCGCTTTAAACGGGCCGCTTTAGTGGGCGGGGCTGAGCTGCAGCCATGCAGCCGCTTCAAAATCCGTTCTAGTTTCTTGTACAGATTGTGGCGTTCCTCGGCAGCCCTTGGATTCCTTTTACGAATCTACCGTCGTGTCTTCATCACCATGTTACGTCTGAGGTCAACACAACGGCGGAAACAACAGCACGTGATCAACTTATCACGCTGCGTACATAGTGCCCCGCTTTGGCTGGGCATTCCCGTCACCTACGACACTAGCCAGCCGGACGTACTTAGGAGCGACGCTTCATCGGGCTACTTCAGTGGGCTAGACGGAGCGGCAGCCATGCAGCCGCTTAAAAATTCGTTGTAGTTTCTTGCACAGATTCTGGCGCTTCTCGGCACATAGCAGCCCTTGGATTCCTTCTACGAAGCTACCGTCGTGTCTTTATCACCATGTTACGTCAGAGGTCAATACAACGGCGGATACACCATGTGATCAACTTTTCATGCTGCGTATATCGTGCGCCGCTTCGGCTGGGCATTCCCATCGCCTACAACACCAGTCAGCTGGACGTACTTAAGAGCGACGCCTTCATCGGCCTACTTCAGTGGGCTGGACAAAGCGGCAGCCATACATCCGCTTCAGAATCTGTTCTCGTTTCTTGTACAGATTCTGGCTTTCCTCGGCACATGGCAGCCCTTGGATTCCTTTTACGAATCTACCGTCGTGTCTTCATCACCATGTTACGTCTGAGGTCAACACAACGGCGGAAACAACAGCACGTGATCAACTTATCACGCTGCGTACATAGTGCCCCGCTTTGGCTGGGCATTCCCGTCACCTACGACACTAGCCAGCCGGACGTACTTAGGAGCGACGCTTCATCGGGCTACTTCAGTGGGCTAGACGGAGCGGCAGCCATGCAGCCGCTTAAAAATTCGTTGTACTTTCTTGCACAGATTCTGGCGCTTCTCGGCACATAGCAGCCCTTGGATTCCTTCTACGAAGCTACCGTCGTGTCTTTATCACCACGTTACGTCAGAGGTCAATACAACGGCGGATACACCACGTGATCAACTTTTCATGCGGCGTATATCGTGCGCCGCTTCGGCTGGGCATTCCCATCACCTACGACACTTGTCAGCCGGACGAACTTAAGAGTGACGCTTTCATCGGGCTACTTCAGTGGGCTGGACGGAGCTGCAGCCATGCAGCCGCTTCAAAATCCGTTCTCGTTTCTTGTGCAGGTTGCTAAACACCCGTCGTTGCTCACTAAGCGATCCAGTGATATCTGGCTGCTCTTCTAGGGCTGCTCTTCCTAGGCCCATTATATAGCTGCTCATCCTAGGCCCACTGATGATTCTTGGTGATTTTTTACTGTCTATGTTGTTAAGTTGCTTATGTAAGCTGGGGACGTGCAACAGAACCCTGGTCCTGAAAACGAGATTCTAGATGCCATTGACGCATTGTCGGCTAAAACTGATGGACACCATACCGAGGTAATAGGGTTGCTATTAGAGGTTCGAGCTAATCAGCAAAAATTTGAGGAAGAAGTTTCCAGCTTAGACAGTAGGCTCGCCACAGTTGAGTCCCTACTGGAATTATATGAAGCAAATGAGAATGGCGATCTACCGAGAGTAGTTGATTAACCTGTGCGAGACGAAACTGCAGCAATAACTTCTTAGTTGGACGAGCTGGAAGACCGCTTTCGCCGGGACGACCTTATATTCTATGGGATTCCTGACGTCCCAGCTGAGAACTGGTCCGAATCTGAAACTAAAATTCGAAACTGGAAATCCAGTTAATTACAGATAACTATAATAGACGAAGCCATTTCCCGCGCCCGCAGGCGGAGTTCCTACGCAGTAAATAAACACCGTCCTATAATCGTAAAATTCTCGTCCTCAAAGCATAAGCAAAAGGTTTTCACTGAGCGAAATAAATTCAAAGGTTCTGACATTTCTGTAAGGGAAGACTTCTGCCGCGCCACACGCTTGTCACATTAAAAGTTGATTGGATTCGGAAAGGCTCGCGGACAGAAATATATACTACGCCTTAACCGTCTACGAATCGAAAAAAAAAGAAACTTACGTGTAGTGTTCGGTAAACTGATCGAGTCTGCGAAGTACACACAGAAGAACTTCGTTCAACAAATTCTGTCCTAGAATACAAATTCACAAACATAGTGGAGTCATGGTCCGGTGGCAAAAGAATATTTGTCTTTTGTGTTGAAATATTAGCAGCATATGCATTAAGCGGAATGCTTTATCTTCTGTTGTCGACACGTGCAGTGCCGATATTGTTACCTTGACAGAAACATGGCTTTCTAGCATAAGTGAAGACCACGAAATTTCGGCATGCGAGGCTCTATACCGTTTCTATCGACATGACCATGATATGCGGTGTGGTGGCGGTGTACTTATCGGTGTTCGTGATTCCACTACCACTGCTGCAATTGAGCTTGCGTCACCATTGGAGCTAGTGTGCACGCACGTAGGCTTCGAACGCAAAACTCTTATCATTTGCGTCGTTTACAGGCCCCCTTCGTCACTTAACACATTTTGTTCAGACATGCACGATGCCTTAACTAGTCAAATTTTACGGTTCCCTTCCACGTCACTAATACTCCTTGGATCAACTGGCACGCTGATCCCCATTCAACCCAAGAGTGCTGGTCTGAATATTCCGAATTCATCAGCCTTTGCCTCGATTTTAACCTGCACCAGCTTGTTCTGAAGCCTACTCGATGTTCCCCACACTCGGTTAATATCCTAGATTTAATCCTCACTACATCCCCGGAATTTGTTCCGCCTCTAACTTACCTACCGGGTATTAGTGACCATTGTATAATCCAGTGTAATTTGTAGTTCACAATCCCGTCTGCTACATCGTCCAAAGTTATTCGCGATTACAGAACCGCTTATTTTGCCGCAAATAATAACGAACTAGAATCTTTCAGCATTCACTACATCCTAAGTTTCCACTCCCGCTCGGTTGAAGAAAACTGGTCAATATTAAAGAAAAAGTTAAATCCCTAATTAACCGGTACATCCCACAAAAGCGTATTTATTCTAATTATCGCGCACCTTGGTTCAACTCGCGTCCTAAACGTTTACTGAACGAAAAGAAAAGGCTCTCCCGACGAGGAAAAATAACTGGCAATCATGAGCGTTGGAATGCTTACACAATAGCACTGAGCGACTACAAGAAAGCTGTAGCAGAGTCGAAAACAACATTTTTAGGAGCACACGTTGCCTTCTTTCTTGAAAGACAACCCACAGAAATTTTGGAGACTGGTCAACGGTAAAAAATTTAGTGTCATTGTGCCACTGTGCGATCTTAACAACGAAGTTGTCGATCGCAGTATCTGTTGTGAAGTGTTGAATGACGCTTTCATCTCTGTATTTTATGATTCTGTACTGTGCGCACGCGCTGATTTTTCTGATGTGCATTATTTTCCGATGCTTCCTATTACCATTGACCTTGATGGCGTTGTAAAGTTGACACAGACGTCAAAAGTTTCTGCATGCACTAGAGTAAATGGTATCAACTCGAAATTTCTTAAGGAACTATTACTTATTCATCTATGATTCTGAGCGAAATCTTTGCTCCCCCCCCCCCCCCCAGTCACTTCAAACCACCATACTTCCGAACGATTGGAAGGCAGGGATGGTGATTCCCGTACATAAATCTGCCAATCGTTACTCCCCACTTAATTAGACCTATATTCCTAACCAGTGTTCCCTACAAATTACTGGAGCGCATAATTTATTCACACCTGGTTTCATTTCTCGAGTCAAACTTATCTTTAACTCCTACCAACACGGATTTAGAACACGGCGACTGCGATACTCTTCAATCAAATATTGGCTTAGTAACATCACAGTGTTCTTGATCAGAAATTAAGCTGAATTCTAATAAATGTAAGGCGATGCATGTGTCCCGTGCTGTCAGAAATACCACCCTTCCTACGTACAACATTAGCAACATACCTGTAGAAAATGTTTCATCATGCAAATATCTTGGTATCCACAATACACACAATCTTACAAGGAACATTCATATAAATTACATTTACGGTAACACTAATCGCATGCTTGGATTTCTACGGCGTAATTTTTCGTCGGCACTGCAGCTGTCAAGTTATTTCTGTACAAATCCTTAGTGCGCCCTAAACTTGAATATGCATGCTCCATGTTCGACCTTTCTACTCTAAAGCTAAAAATACAATCGAATCCATTCAAAACCGAGCTGCTCGTTTTATTCTTTTGAATTATTCTCGTCATGTAAATGTGCCGTCAATGAAACAAACCCTTGGCTTGCCTAACCTAGAGTTACGTCGCAAATTCTTTCGCCTATGCCTTTTTCATAAAATTTATTACATTAACGAAACACCTAAGGATGAACAAATGTCCCCGCCATCATATATATCGTCATGCACGGATCATTGTTCTAACATTGAAGTTCGAACTTCTCGCACCAACGTTTATTTGGATTACTTTTTACCAAGAACGACGATTCACTGGAAGCGCCTTCCTGCCTCCATCACTGTCATTTCTGACGCCAGGAACTTCAAGAATATTGTTAACGAATTTATTTCTAATAATCACCACTTCGCCCAGTAATGCCTTCGGGCCTTGCGAGTATGACAATAAATAAACTAATTAATAAATAATTTATTAATTATTATTTTTAGTGGAGAAATAAAGTAGCAAAATAAACCATTGCCTTCATTCTGTGTTACCAGTCGTCTGTCGTACACCAAACAAAGAGTTGGTCTAATAAACTAATAACTACGGTCTAAGTGCCACTTTTGCATGCCTTGAAGAATGTAAAATGCTAGATTTGAAACTTATGCAGTAGTCGAGTTTGTCAAAAATGAGCTCCATTGCGCACTTCATAAATGGAAATAAGTTCATGCCTTTTAGTAAACCTAGATGCAGGTCGCAGTGCACTGTTTCTTGTTAGTATTGAAATGTGGGTAAGCTTGCCATAGGAAGCCTCCTTGCCCATTCTTGTAGGAACATCCAGTAATATCCATTGAACTGGATGACCATATTTTCATCCCCACTGAGCATCGTGTTTGCAAATAGGATCCTCAAATTACGGCTTGAGCAGTGGCACAACCAGAGAGGGTGCGGGGGCACACTGGGCACGTGCTTAGGATGTGTCGCAAGTGGTGTTTGTGATACATCAGACTAAAGACAGACTTATGACGTCTGACAATGACCAATATTCTGTTTATTGGTAGGAGTATCATAACATTGGCGCTGATCGAGGATGAACTGTTGGTTATTTCATTTTCCTTTAACTCTAAAAAGTGAAGTTAGTTGAGCAGTTGACTATTGCAGTAATTTAGATGTTTCGAATGCATTTCGGTAAGGAGACTAGGAGCGAAGACTTTCTTTTAGTGCCGTGACCTTATTTCTTGACTGTCTTGATGTTTGACACCATGTCCTCGTGTTTACTTTTGCACAGAATATTTTTCAGGCACCCGCTTTATATAACGCAAGAAGGCAGCTGCAAGGACACAAGGACGTCAATGAGCCAGCTCAGCACGACTCCACGTGGTGCAGAGGAGCGCACTCCAAAGAATCAAAATACATTGACATTCAATTTCGACGAGAAAACTAGAATGTGGGTATATTGTGTGTACCATTTGAACAAATGTCATCAAAGCTTTCAAAATACAGTATGTCAAACCAACATGAAAATTCTCAAGTGCTCTAGGCAGTCATTGCTGCATCGTATTTTAATGTAATGTCTCTCATGGGAAAGTCAAGAGTAAGTATGCTCTCTGGAGACAAACACATAGACGCAAGTGTCATGGAAAAGTTATAAATTTGTTTTAAAAAGTTTATTAGTATTGTGTGACGTCACTGCTCTTTTCTTACCTCTTAGCAGATATATCCATTGATAAAAAATAGTGGCGCAATGACATTGCATATTTGTGTAGTCACATAACACATATTTGCAATGAGCATGGAGCCTGTGTAAAAAGCAACAGCTCATGCTTGGTTGGGCGCTTACATAATTTAACAGCACGCAAATGGAAGGGTGCACATACAAACCATTGTCACTCTGTACTTTAAGTGCTCACATGAAGCAGACAGATTTTCATGTATTCCCTTTTATTTATTTTAGACCGAATTTTAGAGGTATGGCTTCCTCTTATGCTCCAGAAAGGGCAAGCATTGGGGGCAGAGTATCCCACGTTTAAGAAGTCATCGTTTACGTGCATGCTCACGACACCGGTTCATTAGAACCGCTAGCGGCTCCCGAAGCGATAGCAAGGAGTAATTAAGGCATTAGCATGTGTACACCGTGGTGCGCACATTACGCCTTAATTAGAGTCGCTTGCAATTGAAATTTAATTTGGCAGATGCAAAATTGTGGTTTCTCCTTCTGCAAAATAGTGATATTAGTGTTTCTGGCAGGTATAATATCTTTTCATTAGGGTTACTCAATATTGTTGCCAACCAAGTATGCTAGCGGAAGCAGGAATGTGTTCAATGCAAAGAACTGAGAGCATCTGAGTGGAACACTTGTTCATCAGTTGGCGGATGTGAACATAGAGTGTTAATCAAGCAATAGCCCCTTAGTTTGATGGCTTTAAATTAAGGCATTTTTGCACATAGTAAATTTCTGGACTTAAGGTAGAGTACATATTGAGGCGGCGTATTTGACGAAGATTCTGTGAAGCGCGATAATTTCTCTTACTTTAGCGTACCTGAACCACTTCACTAGGAAAACAGCTTTGGTTTCGCTTGGTTCGTTCATTGTGCAAGTATATGCATAACCGAATGTTAAATTCACGTGCATGAAAGCGATATATGAAACTGAAGGTTGCATTTTCTAATTTATAATTTGCTTGTTTGTTTGTCTTTTTTGTGCACTTTCCTGCCTTCACTTATGCTTATGTCGTTTGATGCATCATATTCATCACATCTGATTTTTGGTTTACATCTAAAGCCATGCTATACGTTAGTTAGATTGCATTTTCAGCTAGTCACAATATTTGATCATGTAATTATGCATGCTGCTCCTCAAAAGTATAGCATTCTTACCGTATTGCGGAATGCAAAGCTACCGTATATGAGAAGAATTCTGTTGCGCAAGATTTTAATGCGAGCGCACCTTGCAGTTTTAACTCATGTGCTACGCACTAAATACTACACGCTGGGCTTGGTGACACCACTGGCAGACGGATGCTGGTCCTGATTGCTTTTGTCCACATTGCTTGGCGGGCGCATTTCGCTGTAGGATCGATGGACCCGGCCTTGGAATGGGCTTCCTCTGACGAGCATGCGCAAGCTGACATGATCATCGCTGCATCGTCAATCAACCTTCAAGAACCTACGCCCCATGTGCGCCACGCGTGTCATCTTATCAGCTCGGTTACATCATCACATACTGACGAATTCAAGTATAAACACCGGAGCCTGTTAGAAGATTATAGCAGTGGGCTTGGTGACACTGCTGGCAGACGGATGCTGACCCCAATTCTTTTTGTCCACGTTGGTGATAAATATTTAATTTTTTTCCATTAGAGACGATTCAGTCATATTGACGGTGTTGCCAAGTCCACAGTCTTTGCTCTGTTTATTGTTTGATTGCGTGCATGGGATCAGATTTTTGCTACTAACCCCTGGAGATATAGAGCTAAACCCTGGTCCTTCTGATTCTGAGTCCGAGACACGCTTAAACAGTGAATTACTCAGAAAATTTTTTAAAGAGCAATCCAAGACAAATAAGACCCGTGTCGCACTGACTACAAACTTGAGACAGGTTGAATCAACGGTGGAAGGTGTTCAAACTAAGATTACAACTATTGAGCAACAACTTTGCCGAATGAGAAAAGCGAGCAAAGGTTGGAGAAGTGTGATGAAGCTTGCAGAAACACTACCAAACTAGTTCTTGAGTTAACTGCAAAGGTCGAACACCTTTGCAGAAATTTGCAGAAAACGAAGAAATGTTCAGAAACGTCCTTGCTGTTGAAACTAATTCCATGGAGCGCAGTCACAGAATTGGTACCAAAAAGGTAAAGCGCCTTCGTCCTATTATTTTGAGGTTTTATATCTACATCGACAAAGCTAAGGTCCTGTATTCCTGCTTCAAATTAAAACGTACGGAAATAAGCATTTCGGAGGACTTCTCTAAAAAAAATTCGCGATATACGTGCAAAATTATGGCGGTCTGCCGCTGAAGAAAAGAACAGTGGTTCTAAAGTTTCCCTCGTTTTTCAGAAGCTGAAAGTCTATGGCAAGCTGTATGTATGGGACACACTTTGAAATTGCAGAGTAGAGTTGCCCCTATCCACTGCATCTACGATATCCCAACGGTTGCCTTCTCAGTCTACTCGTACGGCCACGCGTCAGTGCGCTAAGAAGTGGCAACTATCTAGGAAGACGCTCCGGCTTGTTTCGCTCAATGCACGCACTGTTCTTAATAAGGTACGGTTACTTGAAGATGTAATTTTGACTTATCAGCCACACGTTTTAGTGATATATTCAACAGGGAGAAACGGGCTTTAGTGATAGCAGAAACGTGGCTACATTCAGATGTGCAAAATACTGAAATAGCGCCATCTTCCTACACGCTAATCGGTAGAGACAGAGGATCACGTGGCAGCGGAGTTGCAATTGCGATAAAAAACATCAAATTTACTCGCTTAGATGGCATCAACAATCACGAAAGCATATGGTGCAAATTGAAATTTTTCGATAAGAATATAACTTTTGGTGGTGTCTATCGTCCTCCGAATGCTCCCCCTGAGTATTTAGAACCTTTATATGATTACTTTCTGCAATATACCAATTCACGTTCAAACATCCTTATCACCGGCGATTTCAACTTACCCGGCATTCACTGGTCCAGTCCTTCCCATGACGGCAAGGATTCTAAAAATGCTGAGCCACTATTGCTTATTCCGTTTACCTTTTCCTTAAACCACCTCGTTTCGGAAGCTACCAGGATTTCCAATTCTTCTTATGTTCTTGGCCTTGCGCTTGCAAGCAGTTCGCTCCCTAACTGCTCTGTTAGTGTCAGAAATGGGATATCTGATCACAAGTTAATCGTGTTAGCATGTCCTATTTCTGGCTCGCCATCACCGTTCAAACTTCTGACATATTTATCAGGGACTTCACGCATGCGGATAACAATGCAGTGCTCAGCTATGTGAAGTCCATGTTCCCATATGTTGTTGAAATAAGGGACGTTAAGGGGTTATAGTCGTGTTTTATAGTATTGATATTTCACTGTGAACGCAGTTGCGTGCCCCTAAAGAAGAAGCGTGTCAACAGGGACTACCCATGGATGAATCGTTATTTGGTCCATCTAAAACGCGAGATTCAACGCTGTCGTAAGTGTGGTGACAAAGAACAGCTTGCAAGTCTTGTACAAACATTTCAGGCAAAAATGAACGCAGCAAGAAACAAATTTTTTACCTGCACTCTGTCCTCTTTCATGTTAGAACAACCCAAAAAAATTCTGGCGTTATTTGTCTAAACATAAAAGTGGTATCACAGAAATAAAAGCATCGGGCGTAATCATTGATGATTCCTCTATAATTTCTCTAAAATTCTACGCATTTTTCCAGTCCGTTTTAACGCTGACGGCGTCACACGCACACTTGCCATTTTACGCACTTTTTGAACCGATGCCTGAAGTAAACTTAAGAGGGGATTCTTCACCTCTTGTGTACACTTGATACAAAAAAATCACCCAGTCCTGACGAAATATTATACGTTTTTCCTAACAGATATGCAACCTGGGTAGCAGAGTATTTGTATAAAATATGTACAGCCTCGTTAGAATCGAACAACCTCGAACATCGCTTAATGCACCTAACCAAGCTCTTACCTCCTTGGGAGTGGCAGGTGATACAATGTGACATATCCTTTATAAAAGTTACAAAGCATGCCCCTGAGGCCGAAATCAGAATGCATTTCCTAGATTTACAGTACAAACACTCTTGCGCAGAGTTCTACACAGACGCTTCAAAGTCAACTGCCGGTGTATCCTATGCAGCCGTCGGCCCATCCTTCTCGGAATCCGTTGTACTGCATCCGGAAACAAGCATCTTTACGGCCGAGGCCTACGCATTACTCTCTGCTGTGAAGCATATAAGAAAATCAGAACTTCCAAAAGCAAAAAGCAAGAAGTTCCAAAAGCAGACTCTCTAAGCGTCGTGAAGGCCTTAATGTCACTCTACAAACATAAAAATCCCGTATTCAATGAACTGTATTCGGTATTGTGTAAAGCGTACTCATCTAAGCAGAATGTCATACTATGCTGGGTCCCTGACCATAGGGGAATCGAAGGTAACGTTCTGGCGGACGAGATGGCGACGTCAATCGCATCGCAAGCTGTTAACCCTACCGCTGATGTGCCTGTCACAGATCTGAGGCCTTTATTACGAAATAAACTGCATAACCACTGGCAGTGCACGCGGGACGCACAAACGAATAACAAACTGCACGTTATAAAGCCACAACTAAGTTTTTGGCCCTCCCCACCAAGATCTCGGCGAACAGATGTTCTATCCTGTCACCTCAGAATAGGACACACATTTGGCACCCATAATTATCTGCTGGAAGTGAACCTCCAACCTGTGGCAGATGCGGCGAGAGGTTGACCGTCCCCCATGTGCTCCTGGAGTGTCGGGAAGCCGAAACGGAGAGAAAGAAACATTTTCCGCTTGCATACCATTATTACATCCCTCTACACACGGATATGTTTCTTGGTAACGAACCACTTTTTAACACCAAGGCAGTCCTCCACTTTTTAAATGATGTTGTCCTACATGTAATAAGCCCATTAAACTCGTAGCGCATCCTCTTTCCAGAGGATGCAGCTGTGATAGATTTTTTATATAGCACATGCCTCTAGGTCCTTGTGTCTCAAGGGCTCAAACGAGGCCGTGGTGCTCTAGTGAATTTTAGAATCTTATATATTTTATGTAATATTATTATTTCGTAATGCACCTTAATGCTCAATGTGCAGGTCTTTTCTCATTGGCATAATCTTATTACACATAAACTTAATGCACATTAGAACGACCATTTTTAAGGCCCCTTTACAGCCACGTCCCATGAACTTCATAGAAGTCATAACTCCACTGCAAACTCATCAACACTGGCTTGGCGCTCTTTGGCCATACCTGGCCCTTGTGCCAATAAACACCATTCATTCATTCATTCATTCCTCATGCTATTTCATTACGGAATAAATTACCATAAGAATTAGTTAACGCTAATACTACCCAATCGCTCGTTCATCTTGTGAATGAGTTTGCTTTTGATTAAAAGCTTCATGCACATAGAGAAGGAAATTAATTAATTTTCGTCTGTGTTTTGTACTAAAATTAGGTAAAAATGCTGAATTGAGTGATCTGTTGTGTCCATGGTTTATCACTACTTTGTTGTTGAGTTGCAAACAACTATTGTTCTTAAATCGTATTTATTATTGATAATTCTAAATTACAAAGGCTGATGTTGCTTTATATTATATTCTTTATATATCTTTATTTTTGTGCTGTATTGTCGATTTCCAGCCTTGTTTGTTACAATTAATGTAAGCACTCCTGCTTGGGCCCGAATACGACTTGATGTACTTGTAAATAAATAAATAAATAATAATATTCTAAATTTATATTATTTATTTGTGAGAAACTGCACCGGATCAATCCCAACAGTACGAGGAAACTACATTCGTGAGGACACCAACAAAATAGGAAATATGATACGCCTCTGTACCACTGTGAGATCGGGCGAGATATTGCTGCAGAACCAGGACAAGAGACTGTTAGAAACAATGGGGTGCAGCCTGTACATGAATAACTTTATGTGAAATATAAGCAAAACCAGCTAGACCTGTGGCCTCAGATGAGAATATACAACACATTTCTGAATCTACTGTACTATGAGAGCCTTTTGTTGGCCTAGTTGGTGCATGTACCTGAAGTACTAAAGCGCCAAACAGACGGGACAAGAACGGACACGGACGAATGCTTACTAACAACTGATGCTTTATTGAAAGAAACACACAATATATACGCAGATATGGCAGCGAAACTCACATGTTGTCGAAAATCACTTGGTTGCCAGGTGATTTTCGACAACGTGTGAGTTACGCTGCTAGATCTGCGTATATATTGTGTTTCTGTCAATAAAGCATCAGTTATTAGTACGGGCTCGTCCATGCCTCTTCTTGTGTCGTCTTTTTGGCGCTTTAGTACTTCAGTAAATTTACTCTCTGTCCATGGGTATTTATGTGCCCTAGTAGAACCCTGGGAGTGTTAGCCAGCGCGACCACTCACAGACCTTGACGGCGGACGTGCAACGTCCTTTTTGCCGCAGGCGTCACGAGAACGTGATCTTTTTGGGTGAAGGCAACTGGTCTATAAACCCACATATGCTACCTGATGGCATTAATGTTGCCGGATTCGAGACCCTCGTTATGTAATGAAATAGAAGAAAGGGAGTTAACCGAGGGGTCCGATTTTATTTAGTCATATCATAAGAAGCAAACAAACATTGACACCAAGGACAACATTGGGGAAATTACTTGTGCTTAATAAAGGAACTAAAGAAACGATAAACTAATGGAAACTAAAGTGGATGAAAAAACAACTTGCCGCAGGTGGCAACCGAACCCACAACCTTCGCATTTCGCGTGCGATGCTCTACCAATTGAGCTACAGCGCCGCCGTTTCCCCATCCACTTGCTTGGGTATTTATGTGCCCTAGTAGAACCCTGGGAGCGTTAGCCAGAGCGACCACTCACAGACCTTGACGGCGGACGTGGAACGTCCTTTTTGCCGCAGGCGTCACGAGAACGAGATCTTTTTGGGTGAAGGCAACTGGTCAATAAACCAACATTTGCTACCTGATGGAATTAATGTTGCCGGATTCGAGACCCTCGTTATGTAAAGAACGAGATGAAAGGGAGTTAACCGAGGGGCCCGATTTTATTTATTCATATCATAAGAAGTAAACATTGACACCAAGGACAACATTGGGGAAATTACTTGTACTTAATAAATGAAATAAAGAAATGACAAACTAATGAAAATTAAAGTGAATGAAAAAACAATTTGCCGCAGGTGGGAACCGAACCCACAACCTTCGCATTTCGCGTGCGATGCTCTACCAATTGAGCTACAGCGCCGCCGTTTCCCCATCCACTTTCTTGGGTATTTATGTGCCCTAGTATAATGCTGGGAGTGTAAGCCAGTCCGACCACTCAAAGACCTTGACGGCGGACGTGGAACGTCCTTTTTGCCGCAGGCGTCACGAGAACGTGATTTTTTTGGGTGAAGGCAACTGGTCTATAAACCCACATATGCTACTTGATGGCATTAATGTTGCCGGATTCGATACCCTCGTTATGTAACAAACGAGAAGAAAGGGAGTTAACCGAGGGGCCCGGTTTTTATTAGTCATATCATAAGAAGCCAACAAACATTGACACCAAGGACAACATAGGGGAAATTACTTGTGCTTAATAAATGAAATAAAGAAACGATAAACTAATGGAAATTAAAGTGGATGAAAAAACAACTTCCCGTAGGTGGGAGCCGAACCCACAACCTTCGCATTTCGCGTGCGATGCTCTACCAATTGGGCTACAGCGGCGCCGTTTCCCCATCCAGTTTCTTGGGTATTTATGTGCCCTATTAGAACCCTGGGAGTGTTAGCCAGCGCGACCACTCAAAGACCTTGACGGCGGATGTGTAACGCCCCTTTTGCCGCAGGCGTCACGAGAACGTGATCTTTTTGGGTGAAGGCAACTGGTCAATAAACCAACATTTGCTACCTGATGGAATTAATGTTGCCGGATTCGAGACCCTCGTTATGGAAAGAACGAGAAGAAAGGGAGTTAACCGAGGGGCCCGATTTTATTTAGTCATATCATAAGAAGCCAACAAACATTGACACCAAGGACAACATATGGGAAATTACTTGTGCTTAATAAATGAAATAAAGAAACCACAAACTAATGGAAATTAAAGTGAATGAAAAAACAACTTGCCGCAGGTGGGAACCGAACCCACAACCTTCGCATTTCGCGTGCGATGCTCTACCAATTGAGCTACAGCGGCGCCGTTTCCCCATCCACTTTCTTGGGTATTTATGTGCCCTAGTGGAACACTGGGAGCGTTATCCAGCGTGGCCACTCACAGACCTTGACGGCGGACGTGGAACGTAATTTTTGTCGCAGGCGTCACGAGAACGTGATTTTTTTGGGTGAAGGCAACTGGTCTGTAAACCCACATATGCTACCTGATGGCATTATTGTTGCCGAATTCGACACCCTCGTTATGTAACAAAGGAGAAGAAAGGGAGTTAACCGAGGGGCCCGGTTTTTATTAGTCATATCATAAGAAGCCAACAAACATTGACACCAAGGACAACATATGGGAAATTACTTGTGCTTAATAAATGAAATAAAGAAACCATAAACTAATGGAAATTAAAGTGGATGAAAAAACAACTTCCCGTAGGTGTGAGCCGAACCCACAACCTTCGCATTTCGCGTGCGATGCTCTACCAATTGGGCTACAGCGGCGCCGTTTCCCCATCCAGTTTCTTGGGTATTTATGTGCCCTATTAAAACCCTGGGAGTGTTAGCCAGCGCGACCACTCAAAGACCTTGACGGCGGATGTGTAACGCCCTTTTTGCCGCAGGCGTCACGAGAACGTGATCTTTTTTGGTGAAGGCAACTGGTCAGTAAACCCACACATGCTACCTGAAGGCATCAATGTTGCCGGATTCGAGACCCTCGTTATGGAAAGAACGAGAAGAAAGGGAGTTAACCGAGGGGCCCGGTTTTTATTAGTCATATCATAAGAAGCCAACAAACATTGACACCAAGGACAACATATGGGAAATTACTTGTGCTTAATAAATGAAATAAAGAAACCACAAACTAATGGAAATTAAAGTGAATGAAAAAACAACTTGCCGCAGGTGGGAACCGAACCCACAACCTTCGCATTTCGCGTGCGATGCTCTACCAATTGAGCTACAGCGGCGCCGTTTCCCCATCCACTTTCTTGGGTATTTGTGTGCCCTAGTGGAACACTGGGAGCGTTATCCAGCGTGGCCACTCACAGACCTTGACGGCGGACGTGGAACGTAATTTTTGCCGCAGCCGTCACGAGAACGTGATTTTTTTGGGTGAAGGCAACTGGTCAGTAAACCCACACATGCTACCTGAAGGCATCAATGTTGCCGAATTCGACACCCTCGTTATGTAACAAACGAGAAGAAAGGGAGTTAACCGAGGGGCCCGGTTTTTATTAGTCATATCATAAGAAGCCAACAAACATTGACACCAAGGACAACATATGGGAAATTACTTGTGCTTAATAAATGAAATAAAGAAACGATAAACTAATGGAAATTAAAGTGGATGAAAAAACAACTTGCCGTAGGTGGGAACATAACCCACAACCTTCGCATTTCGCGTGCGGTGCTCTAACAATTGAGCTACAGCGGCGCCGTTTCCCCATCCACGTTCTTGGGTATTTAGGTGCCCTAGTAGAACCCTGGGAGCTTTAGCCAGAGCGACCACTCACAGACCTTGACGGCGGACGTGGAACGCCCTTTCTGCCGCAGGCGTCACGAGAACGTGATCTTTTTGGGTGAAGGCAACTGGTCAATAAACCAACATATGCTACCTGATGGAATTAATGTTGCCGGATTCGAGACCCTCGTTATGTAAAGAACGAGATGAAAGGGAGTTAACCGAAGGGCCCGATTTTATTTATTCATATCATAAGAAGTAAACATTGACACCAAGGACAACATTGGGGAAATTACTTGTACTTAATAAATGAAATAAAGAAACGACAAAATAATGAAAATTAAAGTGAATGAAAAAACAATTTGCCGCAGGTGGGAACCGAACCCACAACCTTCGCATTTCGCGTGCGATGCTCTACCAATTGAGCTACAGCGCCGCCGTTTCCCGATCCACTTTCTTGGGTATTTATGTGCCCTAGTATATACCTGTGAGTGTAAGCCAGTCCGACCACTCACAGACCTTGACGGCGGACGTGGAACGTCCTTTTTGCCGCAGGCATCACGAGAACGTGATTTTTTTGGGTGAAGGCAACTGGTCAATAAACCAACATATGCTACCTGATGGCACAAATGTTGCCGGATTCGAGACCCTCGTTATGGAAAGAACGAGAAGAAAGGGAGTTAACCGAGGGGCCCGATTTTATTTAGTCATATCATAAGAAGCAAGCAAACATTGACACCAAGGACAACATAGGGAAAATTACTTGCGCTTTATAAATGAAATAAAGAAACGACAAACTAATGGAAATTAAAGTGAATGAAAAAACAACTTGCCGCAGGTGGGAACCGAACCCACAACCTTCGAATTTCGCGTGCGATGCTCTACCAATTGAGCTACAGCGGTGCCGTTTCCCCATCCACTTTCTTGGGTATTTATGTGCCCTAGTAGAACCCTGGGAGTATCCCCTTCCCAAAGATTGGCGATCGGCTCGGGTTGTACCGGTGCTTAAGAAAGGCGAAGCGACATTAATAACGAACTATCGACCGATTTCCCTTACTTCATCTTGCTGCAAACTATTGGAACATATTATAGCTAACCAAATAAAAGAATTCCTAAGTGACAACAGCATCCTCACACCGGTACAGCATGGCTTTAGGAAGGGGTATTCCACCGTCACTCAGTTAGCTTCAGTCATCCACAGCTTTGCTAGCATTCTTGATAAACCTGGTCAGATTGATGTTGTATTTCTGGATTACAGAAAAGCATTTGATCTTGTTTGTCACCATAAGCTAATTGAGAAGCTCGAAATAATAAAACTGCCGCCATACTTAATTAGTTGGATTTCTGCATACTTAACTAAGCGCACACAATTCGTCAGCATAAGCGACTGCTCTTCAGATGAAGTGCCAGTTACTTCCGGTGTTCCTCAAGGAAGCGTGCTTGGCCCTTTGTTATTTTTAATATATATTAATGATATTGTAGAAGTAATCGCTCAACCCGTTCAATTAAGATTGTTTGCTGATGATTGTGTTTTATTTAATGAAATTAAATGCCACGAAGAACAAGTCCTCTTAAATTCTACCCTTCAGAGCATTAATTCCTGGTGCCAGCAGTGGAACATGGAGCTCAACATTAATAAAACAGTTTCTATGAGAATTACTAAAAAAAAGTACCCTTTACTGTTTACTTACGATCTTGCATCTCAACCCTTATCCGAAGTCGAGGAATATAGGTACCTGGGGGTAATCATAACGCACGATCTTTCCTGGAATAAACATATCTCTACTACATGTGCTTCAGCTTTAAGAAAACTTGGTCTGCTCAGGCATAAATTAAAAATGGCACTCCGGAAACCAAGCTGTTGGCTTACAACACCATTATAAGGCCTACACTAGAATATGCGGCAATTGTTTGGGACCCGCACACGAAACGCAACATCGATGCATTAGAAAAAATTCAGCGAAAAGCTGTGCGCTTTATATTTTCTAAATACCATCCAACAGACTCTCCCTCAAACTTAATGAAAATGAATAATATACAAACACTAAAATTGCGGAGGAAGATTGAAAGGATTAAGTTCCTCTATCTGCTTCAGAATAATCGGCTATCTCTTAATCCGCAGCAATACATACAACCACTAACAGGGCGATTAACAAGGCACCGGCACGCCAAGTCATTAACTCCGTATTTTGCCAGGACCAACACCTTTAAATATTCCTTGTTTCCTCGCACAATAACCGAATGGAACAACTTGCCCATATCGCTTCTTATTGACACTGACAGCATTGCATGCGTTGAAAGCTGAACATGCGACAGTTGAAAAGTTTTGTTTGCTCCTTTTTATCTTGTTTTGTTGCAGTGTTTCTGAAATTGTTTAATTTTTTTCCCTGCAATCATTCCAATGTAATTAATTCTTGCTCTTACTGTTTTGCTACTCATGTATTCTTGCATCCTTGTTGTTGTCTTTTTCTGTATTTCTGCCCCTCCTGCAAGGGCCACTACAAGGCCTGCAGTATTTTCTAAATAAAAAAAAATAAAAATAAAGAAAATGCGAAGGTTGTGGGTTCTGTTCCCACCAACGGCAAGTTGTTTCTTCATCCACTTTAATTTCCATTAGTTTATCGTTTCTTTATTTCATTTATAGCACAAGTAATTTCCCATATGTTGTCCTTGGTGTCAATGTTTGTTGGCTTCTTATGACATGACTAATAAAAATCGGGCCCCTCGGTTAACTCCCTTTCTTCTCGTTTGTTACATAACGAGGATGTCGAATTCGGCAACATTGATGCCTTCAGGTAGCATGTGTGGGTTTACTGACCAGTTGCCTTCACCCAAAAAGATCACGTTCTCATGACGCCAGCGGCAAAAAGGACGCTCCACGTCCGCCGTCAAGGTCTGTGAGTGGCCACGCTGGATAACGCTCCCAGTGTTCCACTAGGGCACATAAATACCCAAGAAAGTGGATGGGGAAACGGCACCGCTGTAGCTCAATTGGTAGAGCATCGCACGCAACACGCGAAGGTTTTGGTTCGCTTCCCACCTGCGGCAAGTTGTTTTTTTCATTCACTTGAATTTCCATTAGTTTGTCGTTTCTTTATTTCATTTATTAAGCGCAAGTAATTTCCCCTATGTTGGTGTCAATGTTTGTTTGCTTCTTGTGATATGACTAAATAAAATCGGGCCCCTCGGTTACCTCCCTTTCTTCTCGTTCTTTACATGACGAGGCTCTCGAATCCGGCAACATTAATGCCATCAGGCAGCATATGTCGGTTTATTGACCAGTTGCCTTCACCCAAAAAGATCACGTTCTCGTGACGCCTGCGACAAAAATTACGTTCCACGTCCGCCGTCAAGGTCTATGAGTGGCCACGCTGGATAACGCTCCAAGTGTTCTACTAGGGCACATAAATACCCAAGAAAGTGGATGGGGAAACGGCACCGCTGTAGCTCAATTGGTAGAACATCGCACGCAAAATGCGAAGGTTGTGGGTTCGGTTCCCGCCTGCGGCAAGTCGTTTTTTCATTCACTTTTATTTCCATTAGTTTGTCGTTTCTTTATTTCATTTATTAAGCTCAAGTAATTTCGCCTATGTTGTCCTTGGTGTCAATGTTTGTTTGCTTCTTATTATATGACTAAGTATAATCGGGCCCCCCGGTTAACTCCCTTTCTTCTCGTTCTTTACATAACGAGGGTCTCCAATCACGCAACATTAATGTCATCAGCTAGCATATGTTGGTGTATTGACCAGTTACCTTCACCCAAAAAGATCTCGTTCTCATGACGCCTGCGGCAAAAATTACGTTCCACGTCCGCCGTCAAGGTCTATGAGTGGCCACGCTGGATAACGCTCCAAGTGTTCTACTAGGGCACATAAATACCCAAGAAAGTGGATGGGGAAACGGCACCGCTGTAGCTCAATTGGTAGAGCATCGCACGCAAAATGCGAAGGTTGTGGGTTCGGTTCCCACCTGCGGCAAGTTGTTTTTTCATTCACTTTAATTTCCATTAGTTTGTCGTTTCTTTATTTCATTTATTAAGCGCAAGTAATTTCGCCTATGTTGTCCTTGGTGTCAATGTTGGTTTGGTTCTTATTATATGACTAAGTATAATCGGGCCCCTCGGTTAACTCCCTTTCTTCTCGTTCTTTACATAACGAGGGTCTCCAATCCCGCAACATTAATGTCATCAGGTAGCATATGTTGGTTTATTGACCAGTTGCCTTCACCCAAAAAGATCACGTTCTCGTAACGCCTGCAGCAAAAATTACGTTCCACGTCCGCCGTTAAGGTCTGTGAGTGGTCGGACTGGCTAACACTCCGAGGGTTCTACTAGGGCACATAAATACCCAAGAAACTGGATGGGGAAACAGCACCGCTGTAGCTGAATTGGTAGAGCATCGCACGCGAAATGCGAAGGTTGTGCGTTCGGCTCCCACCTACGGGAAGTTGTCTTTTCATCCACTTTAATTTCCATTAGTTTATCGTTTCTTTATTTCATTTATTAAGCACAAGTAATTTCTCATATGTTGTCCTTGGTGTCAATGTTTGTTGGCTTCTTATGATATGACTAATAAAAATCGCCCCCCTCGGTTAACTACCTTTCTTCTCGTTTGTTACATAACGAGATTGTCGGATTCGGCAACATTGATGGCTTCAGGTAGCATGTGTGGATTTACTGACCAGTTTCCTTCACCCAAAAAGATCACGTTCGCGTGACGCCTGCGGCAAAATGTACATTCCACGTCCGCCGTCAAGGTCTTTGAGTGGCCACGCTGGATAACGCTCCCAGTGCTCCACTAGGGCACATAAATACCCAAGAAAGTGGATGGGGAAACGGCACCGCTGTAGCTCAATTGGTAGAGCATCGCACGCAAAACGCAAAGGTTGTGGGTTCGGTTCCCACCTGCGGCAAGTTGTTTTTTTCATTCACTTGAATTTCCATTAGTTTGTCGTTTCTTTATTTCATTTATTAAGCGCAAGTAATTTCCCCTATGTTGTCCTTGGTGTCAATGTTTGTTTGCTTCTGATGATATGACTAATTAAAATCGGGCCCCTCGGTTAACTCCCTTTCTTCTCGTTCATTACATAACGAGGGTCTATTATCTGGCAACATTAATGCTATCAGGTAGCATATGTTGGTTTATTGACCAGTTGCCTTCACCCAAAAAGATCTCGTTCTCGTGACGCCTGCGGCAAAAAGGACGTTACACATCCGCCGTCAAGGTCCGTGAGTGGTCGCGCTGGCTGACACTCCCATGGTTCTACTAGAGCGCATAAATACCCAACAAAGTGGATGGGGAAACGGCACCGCTGTAGCTCAATTGGTAGAGCATCGCACGCAAAACGCGAAGGTTGTGGGTTCGGTTCCCACCTGCGGCAAGTTATTTTTTTCATTCACTTGAATTTCCATTAGTTTGTCGTTTCTTTATTTCATTTATTAAGCGCAAGTAATTTCCCCTATGTTGTGCCTGGTGTCAATGTTTGTTTGCTTCTTGTGATATCACTAAATAAAATTGGGCCCCTCGGTTAACTCCCTTTCTTCTCGTTCTTTACATAACGAGGATCTCGAATCCGGCAACATTAATGCCATCAGGTAGCATATGTTGGTTTATTGACCAGTTGCCTTCACCCAAAAAGATCTCGTTCTCGTGACGCCTGCGGCAAAAATTACGTTCCACGTCCGCCGTCAAGGTCTATGAGTGGCCACGCTGGATAACGCTCCCAGTGTTCCACTAGGGCACATAAATACCCAAGAAAGTGGATGGGGAAACGGAGCCGCTGTAGCTCAATTGGTAGAGCCTCGCACGCGAAATGGGAAGGTTATGGGTTCTGTTCCCACCTGCGGCAAGTTGTTTTTTCATTCACTTTTATTTCCATTAGTTTGTCATTTCTTTATTCCATTTATTAAGCGCAATTAATTTCCCCTATGTTGTCCTTGGTGTCAAGGTTTGTTTGCTTCTTATGATATGACTAATTAATATCGGGCCCCTCGGTTAACTCCCTTTCTTCTCGTTCATTACATAACGAGGGTCTATAATCCGGCGACATTAATGCCATCAGGTAGCATATGTTGGTTTATTGATCAGTTGCCTTCACCCAAAGAGATCACGTTCTCGTGACGCCTTGCGGCAAAAAGGACGTTCCACGTCCGCCGTTAAGGTCTGTGAGTGGTCGGACTGGCTAACACTCCCAGGGTTCTACTAGGGCACATAAATACCCAAGAAACTTGATGGGGAAACAGCACCGCTGTAGCTGAATTGGTAGAGCATCGCACGCGAAATGCGAAGGTTGTGGGTTCGGCTCCCACCTACGGGAAGTTGTCTTTTCATCCACTTTAATTTCCATTAGTTTATCGTTTCTTTATTTCATTTATTAAGCACAAGTAATTTCTCATATGTTGTCCTTGGTGTCAATGTTTGTTGGCTTCTTATGATATGACTAATAAAAATCGGGCCCCTCGGTTAACTCCCTTTCTTCTCGTTTGTTACACAACGAGATTGTCGAATTCGGCAACATTGATGGCTTCAGGTAGCATGTGTGGGTTTACTGACCAGTTTCCTTCACCCAAAAAGATCACGTTCGCGTGACGCCTGCGGCAAAATGTACATTCCACGTCCGCCGTCAAGGTCTTTGAGTGGCCACGCTGGATAATGCTCCCAGTGCTCCACTAGGGCACATAAATACCCAAGAAAGTGGATGGGGAAACGGCACCGCTGTAGCTCAATTGGTAGAGCATCGCACGCAAAACGCGAAGGTTGTGGGTTCGGTTCCCACCTGCGGCAAGTTATTTTTTTCATTCACTTGAATTTCCATTAGTTTGTCGTTTCTTTATTTCATTTATTAAGCGCAAGTAATTTCCCCTATGTTGTGCCTGGTGTCAATGTTTGTTTGCTTCTTGTGATATCACTAAATAAAATCGGGCCCCTCGGTTAACTCCCTTTCTTCTCGTTCTTTACATAACGAGGATCTCGAATCCGGCAACATTAATGCCATCAGGTAGCATATGTTGGTTTATTGACCAGTTGCCTTCACCCAAAAAGATCTCGTTCTCGTGACGCCTGCGGCAAAATGGACGTTCCACGTCCGCCGTCAAAGTCTGTGAGTGGTCGCTCTGGCTAACACTCCCAGGGTTCTATTAGGGCACCTAAATACCCAAGAAAGTGGATGGGGAAACGGCGCCGCTGTAGCTCAATTGGTAGAGCATCATCATCATCATCAGCCTGGTTACGCCCACTGCAGGGCAAAGGCCTCTCCCATACTTCTCCAACAACCCCGGTCATGTACTAATTGTGGCCATGCCGTCCCTGCAAACTTCTTAATCTCATCCGGCCACCTAACGTTCTGCCGCCCCCTGCTACGCTTCCCTTCCCTTGGGATCCAGTCCGTAACCCTTAATGACCATCGGTTATCTTCCCTCCTCATTACATGTCCTGCCCATGCCCATTTCTTTTTCTTGATTTCAACTAAGATGTCATTAACTCGCGTTTGTTCCCTGAGCCAATCTGCTATTTTCTTATCCCTTAACGTTACACCTATCATTCTTCTTTCCATAGCTCGTTGTGTCGTCCTCAATTTGAGTAGAACCCATTTAGTAAGCCTCCAGGTTTCTGCCCCGTAGGTGAGTACTGGTAAGACACAGCTATTATATACTTTTCTCTTGAGGGATAATGCAACCTGCTGTTCATGATTTGGGAATGCCTGCCAAACGCACCCCAGCCCATTCTTATTCTTCTGATTAGTAGAGCATCGCACGTGAAATGCGAAAGTTGTGGGTTCGGTTCCCAGCTACGGCAAGTTGTTTTTTCATCCACTTTAATTTCCATTAGTTTATCGTTTCTTTATTTCATTTATAGCACAAGTAATTTCCCATATGTTGTCCTTGGTGTCAATGCTTGTTTGTTTCTTATGATATGACTAAATAAAATCGGGCCCCTCGGTTAACTCCCTTTCTTCTCGTTCATTACATAACGAGGGTCTCGAATCCGGCAACATTGATGCCTTCAGGGAGCATGTGTGGGTTTCTTGACCAGTTACCTTCACCAAAAAAGATCTCGTTCTCGTGACGCCTGCGGCAAAAATTACGTTCCACGTCCGCCGTCAAGGTCTATGATTGGCCACGCTGGATAACGCTCCCAGTGTTCCACTAGGGCACATAAATACCCAAGAAAGCGGATGGGGAAACGGAGCCGCTCAAGCTCAATTGGTAGAGCATCGCACGCGAAATGCGAAGGTTATGGGTTCTGTTCCCACCTGCGGCAAGTTGTTTTTTCATTCACTTTAATTTCCATTAGTTTGTCGTTTCTTTATTTCATTTATTAAGCGCAAGTAATTTCCCCTGTGTTGTCCTTGGCGTCAATGTTTGTTTGCTTCTTATTATATGACTAAATAAAAATCGGGCCCCTCGGTTAACTCCCTTTCTTCTCGTTCTTTACATAACGAGGGTCTCCAATCCCGCAACATTAATGTCATCAGCTAGCATATGTTGGTTTATTGACCAGTTACCTTCACCAAAAAAGATATCGTTCTCGTGACGCCTGCGGCAAAAATTACGTTCCACGTCCGCCGTCAAGGTCTATGATTGGCCACGCTGGATAACGCTCCCAGTGTTCCACTAGGGCACATAAATACCCAAGAAAGTGGATGGGGAAACGGCGCCGCTGTAGCTCAATTGGTGGAGCATCGCAAGCGAAATGCGAAGGTTATGGGTTCCGTTCCCACGTACGGCAAGCGGTTTTTTCACCCACTTTAATTTCAATTTGTTTGTCGTTTCTTTATTTCCTTTATTAAGGACAAGTAATTTCCCCAATGTTGTCCTTGGTGTCAATGTTTGTTTGCTTGTTATGATATGACTAAATAAAACGGGCCCCTCGGTTAACTCCCTTTCTTCTCGTTTATTACATAACGAGGGTCTCGAATCCGGCAACATTAATGCCATCAGGTAGCATATCTGGGTTTATAGACCAGTTGCCTTCACCCCAAAAAATCACGTTCTCGTGACGCCTGCGGCAAAAAGGGCGTTACACGTCCGCCGTCAAGGTCTGTGAGTGGTCGCGCTGGCTAACACTCCCAGGGTTCTACTAGGGCCCATAAATACCCAAGCAAGTGGATGGGGAAACGGCGCCGCTGCAGCTCAATTGGTAGAGCATCGCACGAAAAATGCGAAGGTTGTGGGTTCGGTTCCCACCTGCGGCAAGTTGTTTCTTCATTCACTTTAATTTCCATTAGTTTGTCGTTTCGTTATTTCATTTATTAAGCACAAGTAATTTCCCCTATGTTCTCCTTGGTGTCAATGTTTGTTGGCTTCTTATGATATGACTAATATACATCGGGCACCTCGGTTAACTCCCTTTCTTCTCGCTTAATAAATAACGAGGGTCTCGAATCTGGCAAAATTGACGCCTTCAGGTAGCATGCGTGGGTTTATTGACCAGTTGCCTTCACCCAAAAAGATCACGTTCTCGTGACGCCTGCGGCAAAAAGTACGTTCGACGTCTGCCATCAAGGTCTGTGAGTAGCCACGCTGGATAACGCTCCCAGGGTTCTACTAGCGCACATAAATACCCAAGAAAGTGGATGGGGAAACGGGGCCGCTGTAGCTCAATCCATTCTGCTTCCGGCAGCCGAGCTGAGCGGTCAGCAGAATCATGGGCTCCAGTGGAACAGCGACAGCGGCCACTTTTTGCCGCGGAAACAGGCTGAGTGACGATAACGAATATGCATTTATCTTGCCCCAACTGCCTAAAGGACAAGTGGTGATTAACACCGTATTTTTGCACGGTGATGTTCGCGCCAGACCTTACAAGGCCGAGGAATTTAGAGACGCCCTACTGCCGACGGGACTCTTGCCTGACGTGGTATGCATAGGGGCGTACCAGATCAACCACGTCTGGGCAGTGACCCTCAGCGACGCGACTGCCACAAGAAGGATCCTGGACCTTAAGGAACTACAAGTTAAGGGACGACTGTGCGTCATCGTTGACCCGCAGTACCAGCAAGTGAAGATTAGGCTTCACTGGTTGTTGTACGGCGTTGCCGACGAGGACGTCCGGACGGCGTTCGCGGCTTTCGGAAAGGTGGAGGAGGTGAGCCGTGAGCGGTGGCGCGTGGAAGGCATGGGGACCAAGACCTCAACGACCAGGACCGTCCTCCTCAAACTGAAGGGCAGCGTGAAGGTTGAGGATCTTCCTCATCAGATCCGCCTCGGCGGTGAGTTGGACTTGGTCGTCGTTGCCGGTCGACCGATGCAGTGCCTGCGCTGTCACGGCACGGGACACGTCCGCCGAGAGTGCAGTGTCCCCCGCTGTTCCCGGTGCAGACGTTTCGGCCACGTTGACGCGGACTGCCTGAAGTCTTATGCCGCTGTGACATGCTCACCAGCTATTGACGTGGCGGCAGAGCACGTGATGGACGTGGCCGAGGCGGAGGATGCGGCTAAAGGAACCGGTGACACGGTCTCGACAGCTACAACTAGTGGGTCGACGACTCTGGAGGTGGACGGAAAGGCGGCTGAGGCTACCCAGAAACTGAGTAGGGCGCAATAGGTCGCTACGGCTGAGGGGCAGGCGACGGGAAGCGTCAGTGAAGACGCACCTGACGACGCGACCGCAATGCAGCAGGACGAGGGCGTCACCGACGACGACTGTACTGGGGCTCTTGCTGCCTCCGTCAAGCGCACCCACGACCAGATGAAGGACCGCGAGGATCGGGCGCCCAGCACCAGTGAAGGACCGCCGACGAAGACGCCTCATGGGAGTCGGATGGGTTACAAACCAAAGCCCAATGTACCGCCTGAAAGGAAGCCTGCCGACAAAGCGGCCACGTCTAAGGACATCAACAAACCGGGAGGTCCCGGAGGCGGCTAGCCGATGGCTAGTCATGAGCGGTAAGCATCATACTTTACTTTTCTTTTAGGTCAAGATGGCTCAAATACCGTCCCTTAGGATTGCCACATTAAACGTGAGAGGGCTGGCGGCTAGTCGTAGGCGAAGTCAGGTCCTACGGTTGGTCACTGACCACGACATAGACGTACTAGCCGTCCAGGAAACTAAGGTTGAAGGAGAGGAGGAGACCGGGAGCATGGTGCGACGTTTCACGACTACGTTTTTTGTGGTGGTTAACCATGCGGTAGGCACGGCTGGAGGGTGCGTTATTCTTGTGAAAAAGCTGCCTGGACTGCAGATTCAAAGTACTTTTTCGTGTCAGTCAGGAAGGATTGTTCTCTGTGATATTGTTATGTGTGATGCTGAATTCCGCGTCATATGCGTATATGCGCCGAATTCAGTAGATGAGCGCGTCCGTTTTTTTCGAACCTTACACAATATGTATGTTGTGATATGAGCGTGATGCTGTTAGGCGACTTTAATTGTGTGTTGAGTGCTGGAGACAGAGTCAATAATGCAGGTGTGCGTGACCGAAGCGGTGAAGTGTTATCAAATTTAATTAATGAAAATGAACTCGATGATGTTTATGAATGTCTGGAAGGGGGCGTCAAGTGACTTTTACACGTTTTCAGGGCAGCAGCCATGCGCGTTTGGACCGAATGTACATTTCATTGGATACAATTCCAAGATGCCACGGTTACTGTGTAGTAACAGTGTCGTTTTCAGATCACTGCCTAGTGAAATGTAACGTAGGTATAATGAAAAGGAGACATGTATTTAAATGGGACATGTGGAAAATGAATGCCTTGTTGCTAAATGACCAGCCCTTTTTACAGGTGGTACGGGATGCGGTTAATGAAGTTCAATGTGATGCTGCGGGAACAATCGTCGAGATGTGGGAATGTTTTAAACAAAAGGTTAAAATTAAAGCGATAGAAAGATCCAGTTGTAAAAAATTCGAGAAGGAAATGAAAGAAAAGGGTTTAAGAACACTGCTTGGGCAGCTGCTAACGCTTGAGTGCAGAGCGCCTGGTGCGTACGAAGACGATGTGCGAAACGTCGAAGGAAAGCTTGAACTTTTTGACAAGGAACGATATCAAGGTGCAATAGTGCGCGCACGAGCAGACACACTAGCGGCAGGGGAGACGCCCACAAGAAGGGCGCTCGGCTTGGAGAAGGCGTATGGACGAAGAAACCACGTCGACCAGATTTTAGTGAACGGGAATGTCGTTGAAGACAGTGATAGCATTCGTCAAGCCTTCTTTGAGTACTACCAGTCGCTTTTTGCATTTCAGGAAGCGAATGTTGAGGGTTTTAAAGCAGGTTTTCTGCATCGCATGCCACGTTTGAGCGATGACGTAAAAAAGCTATTGGAGGAAAAAATAATAGCGAGCGAAGTCGAAAAGGCAATCGACGATTTGAACATGGGTAAATCGCCGGGACCTGATGGAATCAGCGCGGGTCTATATAAAGCTTTTAAAAGAGAGCTGGCGCCTTTGCTTGCACATGTATTCAATGACGCATACGAAAAGAAATCATTACCACCTTCCTTTGGAAAAACGCACCCCATTCTAATACCGAAGAGCGATAAAATAGACAAACTCAGATTCGTGTCATCCTACAGACCGATTTCACTAACAAACGTCGATTATAAAATATTTATGAAAGTTTTAGCTAGCAGGCTTCAAGGCGTCATCAAGGAAATAGTCGCAGACCATCAAACTTGTGGCATCAAAGGGCGATCTATTTTTTCAAACATCCATAAGATGCGATGTGTGCTCGAGTGCTGTGACGTCACCGGAGGCGGTGTTGCAGTTCTTCAGCTCGACCTAGAGAAAGCGTTCGATTGTGTCGCACACGTTATATTGTTTGCCATCTTAGATCATGTTAATGTCGGTTCCATCATCACTGAGGGCGCGGCCTTGGCGTACCAGAATTGCACAACAAGATTAATTGTTAATAAGTCTCTCGGGGCCCCCATTAACATCATGCGTTCAGTGCGCCAAGGCTGCCCCCTCAGCCCGCTGTTATTTGCTATCTACGTAGAAGCAATGTGTGTAGCATTTAATGAAAATGATGGAATACGGGGTTTCAGATTGGCAGCGACAGAAGGGAAGTTGCTTGCATATGCAGATGAGATTGCAGTGTGTTGCACTGACAAACCGAGTGTAATGGAAGCAATATCTGTAGTAAAGCATTTCTGTGCCGTAACGGGTAGCAGAGTAAACTGGGGCAAATCGCTAGGGCTGTGGCGCGGGGACTGGTTTTCTGCACCCGACTATTTCGCGAACGCTAACTGGGTGAAAACTGCGACAAGGTATCTCGGTGTTCCCCTAGACAGGTACAATAGCAGCGATGAATACTGGAGGAACCAAACCAAAGAACTGAAAGAAAAAGTAGATAAATGGAAAGGTAATAACCTGTCCATGTTTGCAAGAGCGACAGTTTGTAACATGTTTTTTATTACTAAGTTATATTACGTCTTGCAAACACTGTATTGTTCTAGAGTAAATGTGCAAAGGCTGCACAGAGTGTTTGCGGTTTTCATCTGGGGATCAACATGGGAACGGTGCAGCCGAACAAATTTGTTCAAAAGAGTTAAGGATGGGGGTGTGGGCCTGGCGCATCTTTTTGTTCAAGTTGTAAACCGATCTTTGTTTTTTCGCGATGTGCGCCATCCTTTTCTGCGCACCGTATGCCAGCTAAGGTTGAGTAACGCTTCGCCGGCGCATGTTGTTAGCACGGCAAGCATGACGAGAACGCTGCGTGGATATTTCAAGGAAGTGGTCGACAGTGTACACTTCCTTTCTGTTCGTTTTACAAATGATTACCTTTGTGAAGTGAAAAGGAAAACATTGTATAGAGATGTATGCGACATTGTTTTCCCAGTGCCCTTATACAGAGCCATATACAGTGGAGGGCCAGGACAGGATGTACTTCAAAGAGTAAAACAAATGCAGGTACCACCAGGGGTAAAGACCTTCTTCTTTAAGCTACACACCGGAACGCTCTCCGTGAAGACGTTTCTGGAGGAAAGGGGTTGTCTCGTACCATGGGGGTCGCACTGATTGATATGCAAGAAGCCCGAAAATATAGATCACGTTTTCCTACATTGCTGGGCGGCAGTTTTCTTCTGGGACGTCTTAAAGCGAACCCTGAAGAAAGAGCTACCGGTGGACCCCCAAGGTATCAGGTATCTGGCCATTAAAGATGACGACGGGGTTCCCTATGACTTTGTAATGTTGAATGCTCTACACTGTATATGGCGGGCTCGCATGGCATGGTACCATTGCGATCCTGACGCTAGGCCAGCTCGCGTTTACTTCAAAGGATGTATGTCGCGATTTACTGAAATGCAGAAAATAGAAGAATGTGTACCAGATTGGCTGTCGATGCTAGAACCCCTGACAGCCATGAAGGAATTTTACTTAGACAACGCCAGTCCAATATGGACAGACGGCTCTATTGTACGGTTTCTTTCTTTACGTACCTTCCACTGTTTTCTTTTTCTTTCTCCTCCAGAGGTTGGAATTTTTTGATACATAAGTGTCTGCTAACTGTAACGTCTTAGTAACGTCGAAGACCGGCAATAAATAAAAAAAACCGCTGTAGCTCAATTGGTAGACCATCGCGCGCAAAATGCGAAGGTAGTGGGTTCGGTTCCCACCTGCGGCAAGTTGTTTTTTTCATTCACTTTAATTTCCATTAGTTTGTCGTTTCTTTATTTCATTTATTAGGCGCAAGTATTTTCCCCTATGTTATCCTTGGTGTCAATGTTTGTCTGCTTCTTATGATATGACTAATTAAAATCGGGCCCCTCGGTTAACTCCCTTTCTTCTCGTTCATTACATAAGGAGGGTCTCGAATCCGGCAACGTTAATGCCATCACATAGGATATGTTGGTTTATTGACCAGTTGCCTTCACCCAAAAAGATCACGTTCTCGTGACGCCTGCGGCAAAAAGGACGTTACACATCCGCCGTCAAGGTCCGTAAGTGCTCGCGCTGGCTGACACTCCCAGGGTTCTACTAGGGCGCATAAATACCCAAGAAAGTGGATGGGGAAATGGCACCGCTGTAGCTCAATTGGTAGAGCATCGCGCGCAAAACGCGAAGGTTGTGGGTTCGGTTCCTACCTGCGGCAAGTTGTTTTTTTCATTCACTTGAATTTCCATTAGTTTGTCGTTTCTTTATTTCATTTCTGAAGCGCAAGTAATTTCCGCGTTGTTGTCCTTGGTGTCAATGTTTGTTTGCTTCTTGTGATATGACTAAATAAAATCGGGCCCCTCGGTTAACTCCCTTTCTTCTCGCTCTTTACATAACGAGGATCTCGAATCCGGCAACATTAATGCCATCAGGTAGCATATGTTGGTTTATTGACCAGTTGCCTTCACCCAAAAAGATCACGTTCTCGTGACGCCTGCGGTAAAAAGGGCGTTACACATCCGCCGTCAAGGTCTGTGAGTGGTCGCGCTGGCTGACACTCCCATGTTTCTACTAGGGCGCATAAATACCCAAGAAAGTGGATGGGGAAACGGCGCCGCTGTAGCTCAATTGGTAGAGCATCGCACGCAAAATGCGAAGGTTGTGGGTTCGGTTCCCACCTGCGGCAAGTTATTTTTTCATTCACATTAATTTCCATTAGTTTGTCGTTTCTTTATTTCATTTATTAAGCGCAAGTAATTTCCCCTATGTTGTCCTTGGTGTCAATGTTTGTTTGCTTCTTATGATATGATTAATTAAATTTGGGCCCCTCGGTAAACTCCCTTTCTTCTCGTTTATTACATAACGAGGGTCTCGAATCCGGCAACATTAATTCCATCAAGTAGCATATGTGGGTTTATAGACCAGTTGCCTTCACCCAAAAAGATCACGTTCTCGTGACGCCTGCGGTAAAAAGGGCGTTACACATCCGCCGTCAAGGTCTGTGAGTGGTCGCGCTGGCTGACACTCCCAGGGTTCTACTAGGGCGCATAAATACCCAAGAAAGTGGATGGGGAAACGGCACCGCTGTTGCTCAATTGGTAGAGCATCGCACGCAAAATTCGAAGGTTGTGGGTTCCGTTCCCACCTTCGGCAAGTTGTTTTTTCATTCACTTTATTTCCATTAGTTTGTCGTTTCTTTATTTCATTTCTGAAGCGCAAGTAATTTCCCCGTTGTTGTCCTTGGTGTCAATGTTTGTTTGCTTCTTGTGATATGACTAAATAAAATCGGGCCCCTCGGTTAACTCCCTTTCTTCTCGTTCTTTACATAACGAGGATCTCGAATCCGGCAACATTAATGCCATCAGGTAGCATATGTTGGTTTATTGACCAGTTGCCTTCACCCAAAAAGATCTCGTTCTCGTGACGCCTGCGGCAAAAAGGACGTTCCACGTCCGCCGTCAAGGTCTGTGAGTGGTCGCTCTGGCTAACACTTCAAGGGTTCTACTAGGGCACATAAATACCCAAGAAAGTGGATGGGGAAACGGCGCCGCTGTAGCTCAATTGGTAGAGCATCGCACGCGAAATGCGAAGGTTGTGGATTCGGTTCCCACCTACGGGAAGTTGTTTTTTCTTCCACTTTATATTCCCTTAGTTTATCGTTTCTTTATTTCATTTATTAAGCACAAGTAATTTCTCATATGTTATCCTTGGTGTCAATGTTTGTCTGCTTCTTATGATATGACTAATTAAAATCGGGCCCCTCGGTTAACTCCCTTTCTTCTCGTTCATTACATAAGGAGGGTCTCGAATCCGGCAACGTTAATGCCATCACATAGGATATGTTGGTTTATTGACCAGTTGCCTTCACCCAAAAAGATCACGTTCTCGTGACGCCTGCGGCAAAAAGGACGTTACACATCCGCCGTCAAGGTCCGTAAGTGCTCGCGCTGGCTGACACTCCCAGGGTTCTACTAGGGCGCATAAATACCCAAGAAAGTGGATGGGGAAATGGCACCGCTGTAGCTCAATTGGTAGAGCATCGCGCGCAAAACGCGAAGGTTGTGGGTTCGGTTCCTACCTGCGGCAAGTTGTTTTTTTCATTCACTTGAATTTCCATTAGTTTGTCGTTTCTTTATTTCATTTCTGAAGCGCAAGTAATTTCCGCGTTGTTGTCCTTGGTGTCAATGTTTGTTTGCTTCTTGTGATATGACTAAATAAAATCGAACCCCTCGGTTAACTCCCTTTCTTCTCGTTCTTTACATAACGAGGATCTCGAATCCGGCAACATTAATGCCATCAGGTAGCATATGTTGGTTTATTGACCAGTTGCCTTCACCCAAAAAGATCACGTTCTCGTGACGCCTGCGGTAAAAAGGGCGTTACACATCCGCCGTCAAGGTCTGTGAGTGGTCGCGCTGGCTGACACTCCCATGTTTCTACTAGGGCGCATAAATACCCAAGAAAGTGGATGGGGAAACGGCGCCGCTGTAGCTCAATTGGTAGAGCATCGCACGCAAAATGCGAAGGTTGTGGGTTCGGTTCCCACCTGCGGCAAGTTATTTTTTCATTCACATTAATTTCCATTAGTTTGTCGTTTCTTTATTTCATTTATTAAGCGCAAGTAATTTCCCCTATGTTGTCCTTGGTGTCAATGTTTGTTTGCTTCTTATGATATGATTAATTAAATTTGGGCCCCTCGGTAAACTCCCTTTCTTCTCGTTTATTACATAACGAGGGTCTCGAATCCGGCAACATTAATTCCATCAAGTAGCATATGTGGGTTTATAGACCAGTTGCCTTCACCCAAAAAGATCACGTTCTCGTGACGCCTGCGGTAAAAAGGGCGTTACACATCCGCCGTCAAGGTCTGTGAGTGGTCGCGCTGGCTGACACTCCCAGGGTTCTACTAGGGCGCATAAATACCCAAGAAAGTGGATGGGGAAACGGCACCGCTGTTGCTCAATTGGTAGAGCATCGCACGCAAAATTCGAAGGTTGTGGGTTCCGTTCCCACCTTCGGCAAGTTGTTTTTTCATTCACTTTATTTCCATTAGTTTGTCGTTTCTTTATTTCATTTCTGAAGCGCAAGTAATTTCCCCGTTGTTGTCCTTGGTGTCAATGTTTGTTTGCTTCTTGTGATATGACTAAATAAAATCGGGCCCCTCGGTTAACTCCCTTTCTTCTCGTTCTTTACATAACGAGGATCTCGAATCCGGCAACATTAATGCCATCAGGTAGCATATGTTGGTTTATTGACCAGTTGCCTTCACCCAAAAAGATCTCGTTCTCGTGACGCCTGCGGCAAAAAGGACGTTCCACGTCCGCCGTCAAGGTCTGTGAGTGGTCGCTCTGGCTAACACTTCAAGGGTTCTACTAGGGCACATAAATACCCAAGAAAGTGGATGGGGAAACGGCGCCGCTGTAGCTCAATTGGTAGAGCATCGCACGCGAAATGCGAAGGTTGTGGATTCGGTTCCCACCTACGGGAAGTTGTTTTTTCTTCCACTTTATATTCCCTTAGTTTATCGTTTCTTTATTTCATTTATTAAGCACAAGTAATTTCTCATATGTTGTCCTTGGTGTCAATGTTTGTTGGCTTCTTATGATATGACTAATAAAAATCGGGCCCCTCGGTTAACTCCCTTTCTTCTCGTTTGTTACATAACGAGATTGTCGAATTCGGCAACATTGATGGCTTCAGGTAGCATGTGTGGGTTTACTGACCAGTTTCCTTCACCCAAAAAGATCACGTTCTCGTGACACCTGCGGCAAAATGTACGTTCCACGTCCGCCGTCAAGGTCTTTCAGTGGCCACGCTGGATAACGCTCCCAGTGCTCCACTAGGGCACATAAATACCGAAGAAAGTGGATGGGGAAACGGCGCCGCTGTAGCTCAATTGGTGGAGCATCGCACGCGAAATGCGAAGGTTGTGGGTTCCGTTCCCACGTACGGCAAGTTGTTTTTTCATCTATTTAATTTCCATTTGTTTGTCGTTTCTTTATTTCCTTTATTAAGCACAAGTAATTTCCCCAATATTGTCCTTGGTGTCAATGTTTGTTTGCTTCATATGATATGACTAAATAAAATCGGGCCCCTCGGTTAACTCGCTTTCTTCTCGTTCTTTACATAACGAGGGTCTCGAATCCGGTAACATTAATGCCATCAGGTAGCATATGTTGGTTTATTGACCAGTTGCCTTCACCCAAAAAGATCTCGTTCTCGTGACTCCTGCGGCAAAAAGGACGTTCCACGTCCGTCGTCAAGGTCTGTGAGTGGTCGCTCTGGCTAACACTTCAAGGGTTCTACTAGGGCACATAAATACCCAAGAAAGTGGATGGGGAAACGGCGCCGCTGTAGCTCAATTGGTAGAGCATCGCACGCGAAATGCGAAGGTTGTGGATTCGGTTCCCACCTGCGGCAAGTTGTTTTTTCATTCGCTTTAATTTCCATTAGTTTGTCGTTTCTTTATTTCATTTATTAAGCGCAAGTAATTTCCCCTATGCTGTCCTTGGTGTCAATGTTTGTTTGCTTCTTATGATATGACTAAATAAAATCGGGCCCCTCGGTTAACTCCCTTTCTTCTCGTTCTTTACATAACGAGGGTCTCGAATCCGGCAACATTAATGCCATCAGGTAGCATATGTTGGTTTATTGACCAGTTGCCTTCACCCAAAAAGATCTCGTTCTCGTGACTCCTGCGGCAAAAAGGACGTTCCACGTACGCCGTCAAGGTCTGTGAGTGGTCGCTCTGGCTAACACTTCAAGGGTTCTACTAGGGCACATAAATACCCAAGAAAGTGGATGGGGAAACGGCGCCGCTGTAGCTCAATTGGTGGAGCATCGCACGCGAAATGCGAAGGTTGTGGGTTCGGTTCCCACCTACGGCAAGTTGTTTTTTCATTCGCTTTAATTTCCATTTGTTTGTCGTTTCTTTATTTCCTTTATTAAGCACAAGTAATTTCCCCAATGTTGTCCTTGGTGTCAATGTTTGTTTGCTTCTTATGATATGACTAAATAAAATCGGGCCCCTCGGTTAACTCGCTTTCTTCTCGTTCTTTACATAACGAGGGTCTCGAATCCGGTAACATTAATGCCATCAGGTAGCATATGTTGGTTTATTGACCAGTTGCCTTCACCCAAGAAATCACGTTCTCTTGACGCCTGCGGCAAAAAGGGCGTTACACATCCGCCGTCAAGGTCTGTGAGTGGTCGCGCTGGCTGACACTCCCAGGGTTCTACTAGGGCGCATAAATACCCAAGAAAGTGGATGGGGAAACGGCGCCGCTGTAGCTCAATTGGTGGAGCATCGCCCGCGAAATGCGAAGGTTGTGGGTTCGGTTCCCACCTGCGGCAAGTTGTTTTTTCATTCGCTTTAATTTCCATTTGTTTGTCGTTTCTTTATTTCCTTTATTAAGCACAAGTAATTTCCCCTATGTTGTCCTTGGTGTCAATGTTTGTTTGCTTCTTATGATATGACTAAATAAAATCGGGCCCCTCGGTTAACTCCCTTTCTTCTCGTTCTTTACATAACGAGGGTCTCGAATCCGGCAACATTAATGCCATCAGGTAGCATATGTTGGTTTATTGACCAGTTGCCTTCACCCAAAAAGATCTCGTTCTCGTGACTCCTGCGGCAAAAAGGGCGTTACACATCCGCCGTCAAGGTCTGTGAGTGGTCGCGCTGGCTGACACTCCCAGGGTTCTACTAGGGCGCATAAATACCCAAGAAAGTGGATGGGGAAGCAGCGCCGCTGTAGCTCAATTGGTGGAGCATCGCACGCGAAATGCGAAGGTTGTGGGTTCGGTTCCCACCTGCGGCAAGTTGTTTTTTCATTCGCTTTAATTTCCATTTGTTTGTCGTTTCTTTATTTCCTTTATTAAGCACAAGTAATTTCCCCAATGTTGTCCTTGGTGTCAATGTTTGTTTGCTTCTTATGATATGACTAAATAAAATTGGGCCCCTCGGTTAACTCGCTTTCTTCTCGTTCTTTACATAACGAGGGTCTCGAATCCGGTAACATTAATGCCATCAGGTAGCATATGTTGGTTTATTGACCAGTTGCCTTCACCCAAAAAATTCACGTTCTATTGACGCCTGCGGCAAAAAGGGCGTTACACATCCGCCGTCAAGGTCTGTGAGTGGTCGCGCTGGCTGACACTCCCAGGGTTCTACTAGGGCGCATAAATACCCAAGAAAGTGGATGGGGAAACGGCGCCGCTGTAGCTCAATTGGTGGAGCATCGCCCGCGATATGCGAAGGTTGTGGGTTCGGTTCCCACCTGCGGCAAGTTGTTTTTTCATTCGCTTTAATTTCCATTTGTTTGTCGTTTCTTTATTTCCTTTATTAAGCACAAGTAATTTCCCCAATGTTGTCCTTGGTGTCAATGTTTGTTTGCTTCTTATGATATGACTAAATAAAATCGGGCCCCTCGGTTAACTCGCTTTCTTCTCGTTCTTTACATAACGAGGGTCTCGAATCCGGTAACATTAATGCCATCAGGTAGCATATGTTGGTTTATTGACCAGTTGCCTTCACCCAAAAAAATCACGTTCTCTTGACGCCTGCGGCAAAAAGGGCGTTACACATCCGCCGTCAAGGTCTGTGAGTGGTCGCGCTGGCTGACACTCCCAGGGTTCTACTAGGGCGCATAAATACCCAAGAAAGTGGATGGGGAAACGGCGCCGCTCTAGCTCAATTGGTGGAGCATCGCACGCGAAATGCGAAGGTTGTGGGTTCGGTTCCCACCTGCGGCAAGTTGTTTTTTCATTCGCTTTAATTTCCATTAGTTTGTCGTTTCTTTATTTCATTTATTAAGCGCAAGTAATTTCCCCTATGTTGTCCTTGGTGTCAATGTTTGTTTGCTTCTTATGATATGACTAAATAAAATCGGGCCCCTCGGTTAACTCGCTTTCTTCTCGTTCTTTACATAACGAGGGTCTCGAATCCGGTAACATTAATGCCATCAGGTAGCATATGTTGGTTTATTGACCAGTTGCCTTCACCCAAAAAGATCTCGTTCTCGTGACGCCTGCGGCAAAAAGGACGTTCCACGTCCGCCGTCAAGGTCTGTGAGTGGTCGCTCTGGCTAACACTTCAAGGGTTCTACTAGGGCACATAAATACCCAAGAAAGTGGATGGAAAAACGGCGCCGCTGTAGCTCAATTGGTAGAGCATCGCACGCGAAATGCGAAGGTTGTGGATTCGCTTCCCACCTACGGGAAGTTGTTTTTTTTCCACTTTATATTCACTTAGTTTATCGTTTCTTTATTTCATTTATTAAGCACAAGTAATTTCTTATATGTTGTCCTTGGTGTCAATGTTTGTTGTCTTCTTATGATATGACTAATAAAAATCGGGCCCCTCGGTTAACTCCCTTTCTTCTCGTTTGTTACATAACGAGATTGTCGAATTCGGCATCATTGATGGCTTCAGGTAGCATGTGTGGGTTTACTGACCAGTTTCCTTCACCCAAAAAGATCACGTTCTCGTGACACCTGCGGCAAAATGTACGTTCCACGTCCGCCGTCAAGGTCTTTCAGTGGCCACGCTGGATAACGCTCCCAGTGCTCCACTAGGGCACATAAATACCCAAGAAAGTGGATGGGGAAACGGCGCCGCTGTAGCTCAATTGGTGGAGCATCGCCCGCGAAATGCGAAGGTTGTGGGTTCGGTTCCCACCTGCGGCAAGTTGTTTTTTCATTCGCTTTAATTTCCATTTGTTTGTCGTTTCTTTATTTCCTTTATTAAGCACAAGTAATTTCCCCTATGTGTTCCTTGGTGTCAATGTTTGTTTGCTTCTTATGATATGACTAAATAAAATCGGGCCCCTCGGTTAACTCCCTTTCTTCTCGTTCTTTACATAACGAGGGTCTCGAATCCGGCAACATTAATGCCATCAGGTAGCATATTGTCGCGAAGACAATGTAACGCGGCCTTCTTTGCTGTCTTTCGGGGAATTTTGTGGGGTCCTTGACGCGGGGCAAACCTTTGTACCTCGACGGCGCCGCGGACAGTGCTGCCGCGCGGCCGCCGCCCCTGACGTCGCACCTGCACATGTCGCGTCGTCTTCTCACGCTCGGCTGTCAAAGGCCAATTAGTTATGGTCAGAGTGCTTTTGTGTGCAGAGTGTTGACGCGACCATTTCTTGACCCCTTGAACTCTGTCGCTTATTGGATGATGTCGGCTTGCCTGATTGGTCGGAGTAACGAAGTAGCCCATTGGTGGAGAAAAGTGTCTCTTGGATGCTGGGTAAACTTATTTAAGGAATAGTTTGGGGTAGTTTTGGTGTGAGCAAGTAGACCGCAGCAGACACGGCGCAACTACACCAGGGGAGACCGGGCCGGTCAGGCAGGCCGACGACGACGGGTATGACATCGTTCTATTTGTAAATATTTTTGTACAGTTTAAGCTTAAGGTAAATACCAAGAGAATAAATCTAGTTGTTCAAATGCTACTCTCGTCGTCGTACCTGCGGATTTGGACTTTCCCCTGCCAGAGCTCATCCCCATTCTTCTTCCGTCTCCCTGGTGAGTTGATGCGTCAGATATCTCACGGCTGCGTCACTTCGCTACAAAGTGGTGGAGTGTGCTGGGTACCGAAGGCCACGCACTAATATCATGGGCCGTGGCAACAAACCCCAAGAACCTAGCTCTAACAGCTCGAATATAACCGAACCCCCTACTGTTCTCGCTACCATGTCGACCCCTCAAGCTAAACCTTTCGTCGGACCGCCAGTCTTTAGAGGCACACCGGAAGAGTCAATAACCGAGTGGCTGCTTTGCTACGAACACGTAGCCTCCCTCAACAACTGGGATGAAGGGACGAAAGCAAAATTTTTATATTTGGCATTAGATGGCAATGCGAAAAAGTGGCACACCACGCAAATTCTAACGGGTGCCCCTAATACATGGGAAGAGTGGGCGACACTCTTAAAAACATCCTTCACAAGTCGTCACTCAGTTGAGATCGCATATTTGCGGCTCCAAAACCGAACGCAGCTGCCATCAGAATCTCTCGAAGATTATTATTATGACGTTGTGCAGCTGTGCGCCAGAGCCAATCCATCTATGACGGAAGAGGAGCGGATGCGGCACCTTACGCGCGGATTGCGTCCGGACGTGATGGAAAAAATCCTTATTGCAAACCCGGACAGCTGCTCTGCTTTCCTTGAAATTTTACGCCGAATTGATTGGGCAGCTTTTTTGATGACACGTGCATACCAACCAGAAGCGATCGGCACCCACCTCCCTGCCGGCCAGCAGTCGTGGTACCCACTCGCCGCGGCACCCTTCGCGGGAGTGACCCCCGCTGGAGCAACAGTGCAGCCGCCTCCAACATGTCTCGCCTCCTGCGCTGCGGCAGAGCGTCACTGCCCGCGAGAGGCCACCGACCGCGACAGGGACTTGAGGACGATCGCGGACTCTATAGCCTCATTATTTGACCGCCTGAAAGGTATCGAACAAGATGTACGTCGTCCTCCAGTGCCTTGGCCAGCGAAAAATACCCGTGACGACGACGAGCGACCACGCTGCCAGCTATGCGACCGCATCGGCCACTTTGCGCCCCAGTGCCGGCAATGGCTCCAGGAAAACGGACCCCAGGGGAAGGAGCAGCGCTCTAACTTTGAGCAAAGCAAATCCGACACTCTTTCCCGACTTCCGCATGATTCCGCACCAGCAAGCGAAGAAAATCCCTTACCGTTGCTGGTGCTGGATCATGTGGACATCGGCGAAAGGCAGAGAGAGGATTCATGGATGCGAGAAGTATTACAACACCTAGAGCAGCCGAGTGCGCCCGTTGCCAGAAAAACGAAAAGAACGGCACGGAGCTTTCGGCTGGTCGACGGTGTATTGTACAGAAGAGCGAAAGGCTTTCAGGAAGATCGCGCAGCACTCGTTGTCCCCAAGTGTTTGAGATCGGAGGTTCTGAGGCACTGCCATGACGACATCACGGCAGGCCACCTCGGTGTCAAGCGCACATGGGAGAAAATTCGCAGCCGCTATTTCTGGCCAAAGATGTTTTCCCATGTCAACAAGTACGTCCTATCCTGCTCTGAGTGCCAGAAACAGCCGCTCGCCCACAGAAAGCCAGCCGATCCCACCTGCAAGTCGCCCTTTCCAACAAGTGGGCATGGATTTTCTTGGCCCTTTCACTAAAAGCAAAGCAGGAAACCGCTACATCCTCGTGGTTACTGACTACCACACGAAATGGGTCGAGGCTGTCGCGTGTACAGCGGCCACTGCTGCAGAAGCTGCTAAAGCCTTCGTCGAGCAAATTGTCTTACGCCATGGGGCACCAGAAAAAGTGATAACAGATCGAGGGCAGCATTTTGTCGCCAACCTGACTGAAGAAATTTTCCGACTTATAGGTAGCGAGCATGCCACTACTACAGCGTACCATCCTCAAGCGAACGGCTTGTGCGAGCGCTTCAACCGCACGTTGGCCGATATGCTCAGCATGTACGTTTCTTCGCACCATCGCGACTGGGACGAATTTCTTCCGTACGTGCTCTTTGCATACAATTCTTCTACCCACGAGACCACCGGGTTCACCCCATTCTTTCTTCTTCACGGACATGAGCCCACACTTCCTATAGATGTAGCGCTAGGCGCGGAACGCGGTTTCGACTGCACACTGGACGCCAGGAAAGTGGCCCTCCGGCTGCAGCGTGCTCGCGAGCTAGTGACCGAACGGGAGAGGCGTCAGCAAGTAAAGAACAAACGTAGTTACGACGCTAAACGACGTAGTGCAGTCTACCATGCGGGGGACTTGGTGTATTTGTGGACTCCCTTCAGAGCTCGGGGAAAGACAACAAAACTCCTTCACCGGTACCACGGGCCTTTCCGTCTTGTTAGGCGAATCGGCGAGAACAACTGGGAGGTAGTGGATAGAACTGGCAAAAAACGCGACGTTGTTAATGTTGCGCGCTTAAAACCGTGCCACGTCAGACAGTGCTCGGATAATGACGACGAGTCTGTTGACGGACATCGAGAGGAGGTGTGTGATCCAAGTGGTGCTGTGCGCGAGTGCGGTTCGCGTAGTGATTGTGTGTACAAGACAGAGACTTGTGAAAGAGTGCGCGTCGTAGAAGACTCGGACGATGGGACGGAACTTTACTCCGACTGGAAGACATTCCACAACGAGGCCGATCCGAGAACTATCACTGCTTACGACACGGACACTGATGTGTATCACAGCGCAAGCGTATAACCTTCATTGTTATTTTTATTGTGTAGCGCGCGCGAATGAACTTTGTTTCTTGTCTTGTGCATTTTGTTTCCATTTTGTCAAAACTTGTTTGTTTTGTTTTACGTGATGCTAAATCTTCCTTACGGATACTTCAGTTTTTTATATGAATCCCTAATGTGCGCGTTTAACTCCTTGAGCCATGTTTTATTTTGTAGTAATGATTTGTAACGAGTGGGACACTCTTTTTCGTAGGGGGGAGGTGTCGCGAAGACAATGTAACGCGGCCTTCTTTGCTGTCTTTCGGGGAATTTTGTGGGGTCCTTGACGCGGGGCAAACCTTTGTACCTCGACGGCGCCGCGGACAGTGCTGCCGCGCGGCCGCCGCCCCTGACGTCGCACCTGCACATGTCGCGTCGTCTTCTCACGCTCGGCTGTCAAAGGCCAATTAGTTATGGTCAGAGTGCTTTTGTGTGCAGAGTGTTGACGCGACCATTTCTTGACCCCTTGAACTCTGTCGCTTATTGGATGATGTCGGCTTGCCTGATTGGTCGGAGTAACGAAGTAGCCCATTGGTGGAGAAAAGTGTCTCTTGGATGCTGGGTAAACTTATTTAAGGAATAGTTTGGGGTAGTTTTGGTGTGAGCAAGTAGACCGCAGCAGACACGGCGCAACTACACCAGGGGAGACCGGGCCGGTCAGGCAGGCCGACGACGACGGGTATGACATCGTTCTATTTGTAAATATTTTTGTACAGTTTAAGCTTAAGGTAAATACCAAGAGAATAAATCTAGTTGTTCAAATGCTACTCTCGTCGTCGTACCTGCGGATTTGGACTTTCCCCTGCCAGAGCTCATCCCCATTCTTCTTCCGTCTCCCTGGTGAGTTGATGCGTCAGATATCTCACGGCTGCGTCACTTCGCTACAATATGTTGGTTTATTGACCAGTTGCCTTCACCCAAAAAGATCTCGTTCTCGTGACTCCTGCGGCAAAAAGGGCGTTACACATCCGCCGTCAAGGTCTGTGAGTGGTCGCGCTGGCTGACACTCCCAGGGTTCTACTAGGGCGCATAAATACCCAAGAAAGTGGATGGGGAAACAGCGCCGCTGTAGCTCAATTGGTGGAGCATCGCACGCGAAATGCGAAGGTTGTGGGTTCGGTTCCCACCTGCGGCAAGTTGTTTTTTCATTCGCTTTAATTTCCATTTGTTTGTCGTTTCTTTATTTCCTTTATTAAGCACAAGTAATTTCCCCAATGTTGTCCTTGGTGTCAATGTTTGTTTGCTTCTTATGATATGACTAAATAAAATCGGGCCACTCGGTTAACTCGCTTTCTTCTCGTTCTTTACATAACGAGGGTCTCGAATCCGGTAACATTAATGCCATCAGGTAGCATATGTTGGTTTATTGACCAGTTGCCTTCACCCAAAAAAATCACGTTCTCTTGACGCCTGCGGCAAAAAGGGCGTTACACATCCGCCGTCAAGGCCTGTGAGTGGTCGCGCTGGCTGACACTCCCAGGGTTCTACTAGGGCGCATAAATACCCAAGAAAGTGGATGGGGAAACGGCGCCGCTGTAGCTCAATTGGTGGAGCATCGCCCGCGAAATGCGAAGGTTGTGGGTTCGGTTCCCACCTGCGGCAAGTTGTTTTTTCATTCGCTTTAATTTCCATTTGTTTGTCGTTTCTTTATTTCCTTTATTAAGCACAAGTAATTTCCCCAATGTTGTCCTTGGTGTCAATGTTTGTTTGCTTCTTATGATATGACTAAATAAAATCGGGCCACTCGGTTAACTCGCTTTCTTCTCGTTCTTTACATAACGAGGGTCTCGAATCCGGTAACATTAATGCCATCAGGTAGCATATGTTGGTTTATTGACCAGTTGCCTTCACCCAAAAAAATCACGTTCTCTTGACGCCTGCGGCAAAAAGGGCGTTACACATCCGCCGTCAAGGCCTGTGAGTGGTCGCGCTGGCTGACACTCCCAGGGTTCTACTAGGGCGCATAAATACCCAAGAAAGTGGATGGGGAAACGGCGCCGCTGTAGCTCAATTGGTGGAGCATCGCCCGCGAAATGCGAAGGTTGTGGGTTCGGTTCCCACCTGCGGCAAGTTGTTTTTTCATTCGCTTTAATTTCCATTTGTTTGTCGTTTCTTTATTTCCTTTATTAAGCACAAGTAATTTCCCCAATGTTGTCCTTGGTGTCAATGTTTGTTTGCTTCTTATGATATGACTAAATAAAATCGGCCCCTCGGTTAACTCGCTTTCTTCTCGTTCTTTACATAACGAGGGTCTCGAATCCGGTAACATTAATGCCATCAGGTAGCATATGTTGGTTTATTGACCAGTTGCCTTCACCCAAAAAAATCACGTTCTCTTGACGCCTGCGGCAAAAAGGGCGTTACACATCCGCCGTCAAGGTCTGTGAGTGGTCGCGCTGGCTGACACTCCCAGGGTTCTACTAGGGCGCATAAATACCCAAGAAAGTGGATGGGGAAACGGCGCCGCTCTAGCTCAATTGGTGGAGCATCGCACGCGAAATGCGAAGGTTGTGGATTCGGTTCCCACCTACGGGAAGTTGTTTTTTCTTCCACTTTATATTCCCTTAGTTTATCGTTTCGTTATTTCATTTATTAAGCACAAGTAATTTCTCATATGTTGTCCTTGGTGTCAATGTTTGTTGTCTTCTGATGATATGACTAATAAAAATCGGGCCCCTCGGTTAACTCCCTTTCTTCTCGTTTGTTACATAACGAGATTGTCGAATTCGGCAACATTGATGGCTTCAGGTAGCATGTGTGGGTTTACTGACCAGTTTCCTTCACCCAAAAAGATCACGTTCTCGTGACACCTGCGGCAAAATGTACGTTCCACGTCCGCCGTCGAGGTCTTTCAGTGGCCACGCTGGATAACGCTCCCAGTGCTCCACTAGGGCACATAAATACCGAAGAAAGTGGATGGGGAAACGGCGCCGCTGTAGCTCAATTGGTGGAGCATCGCACGCGAAATGCGAAGGTTGTGGGTTCCGTTCCCACGTACGGCAAGTTGTCTTTTCATCTATTTAATTTCCATTTGTTTGTCGTTTCTTTATTTCCTTTATTAAGCACAAGTAATTTCCCCAATGTTGTCCTTGGTGTCAATGTTTGTTTGCTTCATATGATATGACTAAATAAAATCGGGCCCCTCGGTTAACTCGCTTTCTTCTCATTCTTTACATAACGAGGGTCTCGAATCCGGTAACATTAATGCCATCAGGTAGCATATGTTGGTTTATTGACCAGTTGCCTTCACCCCAAAAAATCACGTTCTCTTGACGCCTGCGGCAAAAAGGGCGTTACACATCCGCCGTCAAGGTCTGTGAGTGGTCGCGCTGGCTGACACTCCCAGGGTTCTACTAGGGCGCATAAATACCCAAGAAAGTGGATGGGGAAACGGCGCCGCTGTAGCTCAATTGGTGGAGCATCGCACGCGAAATGCGAAGGTTGTGGGTTCGGTTCCCACCTGCGGCAAGTTGTTTTTTCATTCGCTTTAATTTCCATTAGTTTGTCGTTTCTTTATTTTGTGGCGACGAGCGACCACGTAGACCGTTAAAGTCTCGTGTTCTCGCAGGAGAGGAAGAACCGACAGTCCGTCTCTTAGCGTAGCATTCTTTTTAATGATCTCCTTCGGAACGCTAGCCCGTGCCGGAGCGCCAGCCGCTCGAGCCTCGTGTAGACGCGAGCGTCTACGTCATCCCTCGTGCGACGCCGATGCTGCTGCCGCTACAGAGGGCTCCCCCCCTAGAGAGGAGGAAAGTTCGACGAACGATGGAAAGTCCACGTGACGCGGCGTGTCTTGGCGTTGGTCTTGGGTGTCACGTGCGCAGGCGGCGGCGAAGGATGGAGCAGGGTCGCGTCGCATACTGGTGGAGCTGATGGCGCGGGTGCTTCGATGTAGGCGGGTTTGAGACGTTCCAGGGCAATTGTGTCTGATCGGCCGTTGACATTCACAACAAACGTCGTCGGACGACGCTCTAGAACACAATATGGCCCGGAGTAGTGTGGTTGCAAAGGCTTCCGCACGGCACAGTTACGCACGAAAACGTGGGTAGCAGAGCTGAGTGCGGGAGAAACGTACGGGGACCTTGCTTCTTGTGAACGTGTAGACACGGGGCGCATCTGGCTGAAGAAAGCTTGCAGTTCGGCAACGTAGTCGGCAGGTGATGGCATAGGCGTTTGGGGGGTGGCGACAAAGAAATCGCACGAAAGGCGTAGGTGGGTGCCGTAGACTAGCTGAGCACAGGAGCAACCTAGGTCACCTCTTGAGTGCGGCTCTGATGCCAAGTAAGACAAGGGGCAAATGTAGGACCCACTTCTCCGGCGATTCATGTGCCATAAGGGAGGCCTTGAGATGCCGGTGAAAACGTTCAACTAGTCCATTGGACTGAGGATGGTAAGCAGTTGTGCGAAAACGTGTCGTTCCGAGTAGTTTGAGTAGCTCGTTGAAAAGTGCTGAGTCAAACTGCCGACCGCGATCTGTGATTATTGTGGATGGGCAGCCGAACCTTGCGATCCACGTAGACATGAAAGCTGCTGCAACAGTGGGCGCTGAGATGTCAGATATAGGTGTAGCTTCTGGCCACCGTGTATAACGGTCGATGCATGCCAGTATGTAGCAGTAGCCTTTCGAGGGTGGGAGAGGGCCGACGAGGTCCAGGTGTATGGTGTCAAAACGAGCATCCGGTGGAAGAAAAGACTTGGCAGGCGGAATGGGGTGACGCTGGATCTTCGAACGTTGACACGACAAACAGCAGCGAACCCAGTCGCGAACTTGCGCGTTTAGCCGAGGCCAAACGAAACGACTGGAAAGGAGCTTCTGTGTCGCGCGTATGCCAGGGTGCGACAGGTTGTGCACGGTTTCGAATAGACGTCTGCGAAGGGATGCCGGAATGTATGGTCTAGGTTTGTCGTTAGAAGTGTCGCAGACGACGGATGTACCATCTGGGGTCACAACGACGTCTTCCAATTTCAGGGACGTTGAAGAATTCCGGAGTGTACGAAGTTCAGTGTCGTCACGCTGTTGACTGGCGAGTAAGTCGGCCTCGATGATGAAAGGTTCCGATGTCAACGTGGAAACGACATTGACACGACTGAGGACGTCGGCTGGAACGTTGTCGGTGCCCTTGATGTGGCGGAACGTTGTTGCAAACTCGGAAATGTAGGAAAGGCGTCGAACCTCGCGGGGCGAGTAACAGGACGCCGAACGATTCATTGCGTGCACAAGGGGCTTGTGGTCCGTCAAGACAGTGAATGCACGGCCTTCGAGGAAATGGCGAAAATGCTTGATAGCCAGGTAAACAGCGAGTAATTCACGGCCGAACACGCTGTAGCGGGACTGCGCAGGCTTCAGTTTCTTGGAGAAAAAAGCGAGTGGATGCCACACATTGTCGATGAATTGCTGCAGAACGGCACCAACGGCGTTGTTTGAAGCGTCGGTCATGATGGCAGTGGGTGCGTCTGGCTTTGGGTGTCTAAGCAGCGTGGCGTCGGCGAGGGCAGAATTGACTCTTGTGAAAGCGTCGGTGGCCTCTTCAGTCCACTGAAGCACTTGTTTGCGTTTGTTTACCAGGAGGGTGTCTAGCGGAGCCATAAGTCGGGCGCACTCGGGAATGAATCGGCGGTAGAAATTGACGAAACCGAGATACTGGCGAAGCTTGGTGAGTGTGGTCGGTCGGGGAAGGTTTTCGATGACGCGAATCTTGGACGGCAGCGGTCGAATGCCTTTAGCGTCGATGATATGACCGAGGAACTCGAGTTCGGTTTGACCGAATTCACTCTTGGCGGCGTTGATGACAATTCCTTTACTGGCAAGGCGTGAAAACAACAACCGCAAGTGGCGAAGATGTTCTTCTGCCGAAGAGCTTGCGATGAGAAGGTCGTCAATGTATGCAAAAACGAAAGGCAAACCTCGGGTGACGGAATCGATGAAACGCTGAAAGGACTGGCCCGCGTTCCGTAAACCGAAAGGCATGCGGAGAAATTCGAAAAGACAGAAGGGTGTGGTGATGGCGGTCTTGGGAATGTCATCTTCAGCGACCGGTAGTTGATGGTAGGCGCGAACGAGATCGATCTTAGAAAAGATCGTCGCACCGTGCAACGCTACCGTGAAGTCCTGAATGTTCGGTAGAGGGTAGCGATCAGGAACGGTGACGCTGTTTAGTGCCCGGTAATCACCGCATGGGCGCCAGTCTCCCGTCTTCTTAGGCACCATGTGAAGTGGTGATGCCCAGTTACTGGAGGAAGGGCGGATGATGCCAAGTTGCAGCATGTGTTCGAACTCCGCGCGAGCGATCTTGAGTTTCTCCGGGGACAAACGCCGGGGTCGGAAGTAGACCGGTGGGCCGGAGGTGACGATGTGATGGCACACGTCATGTTGTACCGGTTGCGTCCAGTCCGGCAGGCGCATCAAAGTGGGAAAATCGCGTAGGAGCGCGGCGAAAGGTTCGTCCAACATGGCAGAAATAGGCGCTATGGGCGATGTGCCTGATGATGGGACGCCGGGAACGGATAGCTGGGTCACGGAGTCGATGAGACGGCGTCGTTGGATGTCCACAAGGAGTCCGTAGTTATGCAAGAAGTCTGCTCCAATGACTGCATGACGGACGTCTGCAACCAGGAAGATCCAGCGGAATGCTCGTCGAAGGCCAAGGTTTAGCATGACGGAGCGTGACGAGAAAACTGGAATCCTGGTGCCGTTGACGGCTTGCAAAAACGACACAGGAGTCGCTTTTCGGTCGGAGCGCTGGGCGGGGAGAATGCTGACGTCAGCACCTGTGTCGACTAAGAATCGTTGTCCCGTAACTCTGTCCGTCACGTAGAAAAGGCGACTTGTGTGTTGGGCCGGACCACTCGTCGGCGTTAGAGGTCGGCCGGCCTGTTTCCCTGCCAAGCGCAGGGACGCCGACAGTGACGAGCGTCGTTTCCAAAACGGCGGTGGTAGTAGCAAACGCCAGGCGCTGTAGTTGAGGTTTCATTATGGGTGCCCGTGCGTCTTGATCTGCTGGAACTACGGCTGGGTGGGCGACGAGACGCGCGGCGATGTTCCGCTCCACAGATGATGCGTTCCAGGCGCTCACACAAGGAGTCGAGCGGAGATTGCACTGCGGAAGAGCAGGGAAGAGTTTGCAGAGCGGTTATATTGTCACCCGGAGACGGTGACGTGGCTGCGATGGTGGGGGTGGCTACTTCCATGACTTTGTCGGCCAAAGCGGCAAGTCCGGTAAGGTCCATGGTAGAGGCTGTCGCCAGGACCATCTGCACGTTAGCCGGGAGTCGTTGCAAAAACAGTTCGCGCAACAGCGTGTCGTCGATGGATCTCGCGTTGTTTCCGAGCAGCTGGCTCATTCGGCGAAGAAGTTGACTAGGGCGTCGGTCGCCGAGTTCTTCAGCGGACAGAAGCTGCTGGATGCGAGAACGTTGTGAAGCTGCTGTGCGCTGTAGCAGCGCTGCCTTGAGATCGTCATAGGCGGCGGCAGACAATGGGCAGTTCAGCAAATCTGCCACCTCGTCAATGGCGGCGGGCGAGAGCGCTGCGACGGCGTAATGGAACTTCGAGGCTTGAGAGCGGATACCAGCGACTTGAAATTGCGCTTCGGCCTGAAGAAACCACGGCGAAGGATGCTGGTCCCAGTACTGCTGGAGGCGGACAGCGATGGCGGAACAGGAGGGCTCACCGCGTTCCTCGGATGGGTTCTGGCCTTGAGCTCTCGTAGCGTCGGTCTGGTCCATGGTCGTCTCTACCACAGGAGCGTATGGCAGTATCACGTCCGGGTTCACCAAACTGTGGCGACGAGCGACCACGTAGACCGTTAATGTCTCGGGTTCTCGCAGGAGAGGAAGAACCGACAGTCCGTCTCTTAGCGTAGCATTCTTTTTAATGATCTCCTTCGGAACGCTAGCCCGCGCCGGAGCGCCAGCCGCTCGAGCCTCGTGTAGACGCGAGCGTCTACGTCATCCCTCGTGCGACGCCGATGCTGCTGCCGCTACAATTTCATTTATTAAGCGCAAGTAATTTCCCCTATGTTGTCCTTGGTGTCAATGTTTGTTTGCTTCTTATGAAATGACTAAATAAAATCGGGCCCCTCGGTTAACTCCCTTTCTTCTCGTTCTTTACATAACGAGGGTCTCGAATCCGGCAACATTAATGCCATCAGGTAGCATATGTTGGTTTATTGACCAGTTGCCTTCACCCAAAAAGATCTCGTTCTCGTGACGCCTGCGGCAAAAAGGACGTTCCACGTCCGCCGTCAAGGTCTTTGAGTGGTCGCTCTGGCTAACACTTCAAGGGTTCTACTAGGGCACATAAATACCCAAGAAAGTGGACGGGGAAACGGCGCCGCTGTAGCTCAATTGGTAGAGCATCACACGCGAAATGCGAAGGTTGTGGATTCGGTTCCCACCTACGGCAAGTTGTTTTTTCATCCACTTTAATTTCCATTAGTTTATCGTTTCTCTATTTCATATATAGCACAAGTAATTTCCCATATGTTGTCCTTGGTGTCAATGTTTCTTGGCTTCTTATGATATGACTAATAAAAATCGGGCCCCTCGGTTAACTCCCTTTCTTCTCGTTCTTTACATAACGAGGGTCTCGAATCCGGCAACATTAATGCCATCAGGTAGCATATGTTGGTTTATTGACCAGTTGCCTTCACCCAAAAAGATCTCGTTCTCGTGACTCCTGCGGCAAAAAGGACGTTCCACGTCCGCCGTCAAGGTCTGTGAGTGGTCGCTCTGGCTAACACTTCAAGGGTTCTACTAGGGCACATAAATACCCAAGAAAGTGGATGGGGAAACGGCGCCGCTGTAGCTCAATTGGTAGAGCATCGCACGCGAAATGCGAAGGTTGTGGATTCGCTTCCCACCTACGGCAAGTTTTTTTTCATCCACTTTAATTTCCATTAGTTTATCGTTTCTCTATTGCATTTATAGCACAAGTAATTTCCCATATGTTGTCCTTGGTGTCAATGTTTCTTGGCTTCTTATGATATGACTAATAAAAATCGGGCCCCTCGGTTAACTCCCTTTCTTCTCGTTTGTTAGATAACGAGGGTGTCGAATTCGGCAACATTGATGCCTTCAGGTAGCATGTGTGGGTTCACTGACCAGTTGCCTTCACCCAAAAAGATCTCGTTCTCGTGACGACTGCGGCAAAAAGGACGTTCCACGTCCGCCGTCAAGATCTGTGAGTGGTCGCTCTGCTAACACTTCAAGGGTTCTACTAGGGCACATAAATACCCAAGAAAGTGGATGGGGAAACGGCGCCGCTGTAGCTCGATTGGTAGAGCATCACACGCGAAATGCGAAGGTTGTGGATTCGGTTCCCACCTACGGCAAGTTGTTTTTTCATCCACTTTAATTTCCATTAGTTTATCGTTTCTCTATTTCATATATAGCACAAGTAATTTCCCATATGTTGTCCTTGGTGTCAATGTTTCTTGGCTTCTTATGATATGACTAATAAAAATCGGGCCCCTCGGTTAACTCCCTTTCTTCTCGTTCTTTACATAACATCATCATCATCATCAGCCTGGTTACGCCCACTGCAGGGCAAAGGCCTCTCCCATGCTTCTCCAACAACCCCGGTCATGTACTAATTGTGGCCATGCCGTCCCTGCAAACTTCTTAATCTCATCCGCCCACCTAACTTTCTGCCGCCCCCTGCTACGCTTCCCTTCCCTTGGGATCCAGTCCGTAACCCTTAATGACCATCGGTTATCTTCCCTCCTCATTACATGTCCTGCCCATGCCCATTTCTTTTTCTTGATTTCAACTAAGATGTCATTAACTCGCGTTTGTTCCCTCACCCAATCTGCTCTTTTCCTATCCCTTAACGTTACACCTATCATTCTTCTTTCCATAGCTCGTTGTGTCGTCCTCAATTTGAGTAGAACCCTTTTAGTAAGCCTCCAGGTTTCTGCCCCGTAGGTGAGTACTGGTAAGACACAGCTATTATATACTTTTCTCTTGAGGGATAATGGCAACCTGCTGTTCATGATTTGGGAATGCCTGCCAAACGCACCCCAGCCCATTCTTATTCTTCTGATTATTTCCGTCTCATGATCCGGATCCGCCGTTACCACCTGCCCTAAGTAGATGTATTCCCTTACGACTTCCAGTGCCTCGCTGCCTATTGTAAATTGCTGTTCTCTCCCGAGACTGTTAAGCATTACTTTAGTTTTCTGCAGATTAATTTTTAGACCCACTCTTCTGCTTTGCCTCTCCAGGTCAGTGAGCATGCATTGCAGTTGATCCCCTGAGTTACTAAGCAAGGCAATATCATCAGCGAATCGCAAGTTACTAAGGTATTCTCCATTAACTTTTATCCCCAATTCTTCCCAATCCAGGTCTCTGAATACCTCCTGTAAACACGCTGTGAATAGCATTGGAGATATCGTATCTCCCTGCCTGACGCCTTTCTGTATTGGGATTTTGTTGCTTGCTTTATGGAGGACTACGGTGGCTGTGGAGCCGCTATAGATATCTTCCAGTATTTTTACATATGGCTCATCTACACCCTGATTCCGTAATGTCTCCATGACTGCTGAGGTTTCGACTGAATCAAACGCTTTCTCGTAATCAATGAAAGCTATATATAAGGGTTGGTTATATTCTGCACATTTCTCTATCACTTGATTGATAGTGTGAATATGGTCTATTGTTGAGTAGCCTTTACGGAATCCTGCCTGGTCCTTTGGTTGACAGAAGTCTAAGGTGTTCCTGATTCTATTTGCAATTACCTTAGTAAATACTTTGTAGGCAACGGACAGTAAGCTGATCGGTCTATAATTTTTCAAGTCTTTGGCGTCCCCTTTCTTATGGATTAGGATTATGTTAGCGTTCTTCCAAGATTGCGGTACGCTCGAGGTCATGAGGCATTGCGTATACAGGGTGGCCAGTTTCTCTAGAACAATCTGTCCACCATCCTTCAACAAATCTGCTGTTACCTGATCCTCCCCAGCTGCCTTCCCCCTTTGCATATCTCCTAAGGCTTTCTTTACTTCTTCCGGCGTTACCTTTGGGATTTCGAATTCCTCTAGAGTATTTTCTCTTCCATTATCGTCGTGGATGCCACTGGTACTGTATAAATCTCTATAGAACTCCTCAGCCACTTGAACTATCTCATCCATATTAGTAATGATATTGCCGGCTTTGTCTCTTAACGCATACATCTGATTCTTGCCAATTCCTAGTTTTTTCTTCACTGTTTTTAGGCTTCCTCCGTTCCTGAGCGCATGTTCAATTCTATCCATATTATACTTCCTTATGTCAGCTGTCTTACGCTTGTTGATTAACTTCGAAAGTTCTGCCAGTTCTATTCTAGCTGTAGGGTTAGATGCTTTCATACATTGGCGTTTCTTGATCAGATCTTTCGTCTCCTGCGATAGTTTGCTGGTATCCTGTCTAACGGAGTTACCACCGACTTCTATTGCACACTCCTTAATGATGCCCACAAGATTGTCGTTCATTACTTCAACACTAAAGTCCTCTTCCTGAGTTAAAGCCGAATACCTGTTCTGTAGCTTGATCTGGAATTCCTCTATTTTCCCTCTTACCGCTAACTCATTGATCGGCTTCTTATGTACCAGTTTCTTCCGTTCCCTCCTCAGGTCTAGGCTAATTCGAGTTCTTACCATCCTGTGGTCACTGCAGCGCACCTTGCAGTGACCACAGGATGCTAAGAACGAGGGTCTCGAATCCGGCAACATTAATGCCATCAGGTAGCATATGTTGGTTTATCGACCAGTTGCCTTCACCCAAAAAGATCTCGTTCTCGTGACTCCTGCGGCAAAAAGGACGTTCCACGTCCGCCGTCAAGGTCTGTGAGTGGTCGCTCTGGCTAACACTTCAAGGGTTCTACTAGGGCACATAAATACCCAAGAAAGTGGATGGGGAAACGGCGCCGCTGTAGCTCAATTGGTAGAGCATCGCACGCGAAATGCGAAGGTTGTGGGTTCGGTTCCCACCTACGGCAAGTTGTTTTTTCATCCACTTTAATTTCCATTAGTTTATCGTTTCTCTATTTCATTTATAGCACAAGTAATTTCCCATATGTTGTCCTTGGTGTCAATGTTTCTCGAATTCTTATGATATAATTAATAAAAATCGGGCCCCTCGGTTAACTGCCTTTCTTCTCGTTTGTTAAGATAACGAGAGTGTCGAATTCGGCAAGATTGATGCCTTCAGGTAGCATGTGTGGGTTCACTGACCAGTTGCCTTCACCCAAAAACTTGATCTTTTTGGCCTTCACCCAAAAAGATCAAGTTCTCATGACGCCTGCGGCAAAAAGGACGTTCCACGTCCGCCGTCAAGGTCTGTGAGTGCTCGCGCTGGCTAACACTCCAGCGTTCTACTAGGGCACATAAATACCCAAGAAAGTGGATGGGGAAACGGCGCCGCTGTAGCTCAATTGGTAGAGCATTGCACGCAAAATGCGAAGGTTGTGGGTTCGGTTCCCACCTACGGCAAGTTGTTTTTTCATCCACTTTAATTTCCATTAGTTTATCGTTTCTTTATTTCATTAAGCACAAGTAATTTCTCATATGTTGTCCTTGGTGTCAATGTTTGTTGGCTTCTTATGATATGACTAATAAAAATCGGGCCCCTCGGTTAACTCCCTTTCTTCTCGTTTATAACATAACGAGGGTGTCGAATTCGGCTACATTGATGCCTTCATGTAGCATGTGTGGGTTTACTGACCAGTTGCCTTCACCAAAAAAGATCACGTTCTCGTGACGCCTGCGGCAAAAAGGACGTTCCACATCCGCCGTCAAGGTCTGTGAGTGGTTGCTCTGGCTAACACTTCAAGGGGTCTACTAGGGCACGTAAATACCCAAGAAAGTGGATGGGGAAACGGCGCCGCTGTAGCTCAATTGGTAGAGCATCGCAGGCGAAATGCGAAGGTTGTGGGTTCGGTTCCCATCTGCGGCAAGTTGTTTTTTCATCCACTTTATTTTCCATTACTTTATCGTTTCTTTGTTTCATATATTAAGCGCAAGTAATTTCCCCTATTTTGTCCTTGGTGTCAATGTTCGTTTGCTTCTTATGATATGACTAAATAAAATCGGGCGCCTCGGTTAACTGCCTTTCTTCTCGTTCATTACATAACGAGGGTCTCGAATCCGGTAACATTAATGCCATCAGGTAGCATATGTTGGTTTATTGACCAGTTGCCTTCACCCCAAAAAATCACGTTCTCTTGACGCCTGCGGCAAAAAGGGCGTTCCACGTCCGCCGTCAAGGTCTATGAGTGGCCACGCTGGATAACGCTCCCAGTGTTCCACTAGGGCACATAAATACCCAAGAAAGTGGATGGGGAAACGGAGCCGCTGTAGCTCAATTGGTAGAGCATCGCACGCGAAATGCAAAGGTTGTGGGTTCTGTTCCCACCTGCGGCAAGTTGTTTTTTCATTCGCTTTTTTTCCATTAGTTTGTCGTTTCTTTATTTCATTTATTAAGCGCAAGTAATTTCCCCTATGTTGTCCTTGGTGTCAATGTTTGTTTGCTTCTTATGATATGACTAAATAAAATCGGGCCCCTCGGTTAACTCCCTTTCTTCTCGTTTGTTACATAACGAGATTGTCGAATTCGGCAACATTGATGGCTTCAGGTAGCATGTGTGGGTTTATTGACCAGTTGCCTTCACCCAAAAAGATCTCGTTCTCGTGACGCCTGCGGCAAAAAGGACGTTCCACGTCCGCCGTCAAGGTCTGTGAGTGGTCGCTCTGGCTAAGACTTCAAGGGTTCTACTAGGGCACATAAATACCCAAGAAAGTGGACGGGGAAACGGCGCCGCTGTAGCTCAATTGGTAGAGCATCTCACGCGAAATGCGAAGGTTGTGGGTTCGTTTCCTACCTACGGCAAGTTGTTCTTTCATCCACTTTAATTTCCATTAGTTTATCGTTTCTTTATTTCATATATTAAGCACAATTATTTTCCCCTATGTTCTCCTTGGTGTCAATGTTTGTTGGCTTCTTATGATATGACTAATAAAAATCGGCCCCTTCCGTTAACTCCCTTTCTTCTCGCTTATCGCATAACGAGGGTCTCGAATCCGGCAACATTGATGCCATCAGGTAGCATACGTGGGTTTATAGACCAGTTGCCTTCACCCAAAAAAATCGCGTTCTCGTGACGCCTGCGGCAAAATGTACGTTCCACGTCCGCCGTCAAGGTCTATGAGTGGCCACGCTCGATAACGCTCCCAGGGTTCTACTAGGGCACTTAAATATCCAAGAAAGTGGATGGGGAAACGGCACCGCTGTAGGTCAATTGGTAGAGCATCGCACGCAAAATGCGAAGGTTCTGGATTCGGTTCCCACCTGCGGCAAGTTGTTTTTTCATTCACTTTATATGTCCATTAGTTTGTCGTTTCCTTATTTCATTTATTAAGCGCAAGTAATTTCCCCTATGTTGTCCTTGGTGTCAATGTATGTTTGCTTCTTATGATATGACTAAATAAAATCGGGCGCCTCGGTTAACACCCTTTCTTCTCGTTCATTACATAACGAGGGTCTCGAATCCGGCAACGTTAATGCCATCAGATAGCATATGTTGGTTTATTGACCAGTTGCCTTCACCCAAAAAGATCACGTTCTCGTGACGCCTGCGGCGAAAAGTACGTTCCACGTCCGCCGTCAAGGTCTGTGAGTGGTCGAGCTGGCTAACGCTCCCAGGATTCTACTAGGGCACTTAAATACCCAAGAAAGTGGATGGCGAAACGGCGCCGCTGTAGCTCAATTGGTAGAGCATCGCACGCGAAATGCGAAGGTTGTGGGTTCGGTTCCCAACTGCGGCAAGTTGTTTTTTCATTCACTTTAATTTCCATTAGTTTGTCGTTTCTTTGTTTCATATATTAAGCGCAAGTAATTTCCCCTATTTTGTCCTTGGTGTCAATGTTCGTTTGCTTCTTATGATATGACTAAATAAAATCGGGCGCCTCGGTTAACTGCGTTTCTTCTCGTTCATTACATAACGAGGGTCTCGAATCCGGCAACGTTAATGCCATCAGATAGCATATGTTGGTTTATTGACCAGTTGCCTTCACCCAAAAAGATCACGTTCTCGTGACGCCTGCGTCAAAAATTACGTTCCACGTCGGCCGTCAAGGTCTATGAGTGGCCACGCTGGATAACGCTCCCAGGGTTCTACTAGGGCACCTAAATACCCAAGAACGTGGATGGGGAAACGGCGCCGCTGTAGCTCAATTGGTAGAGCATCGCACGCGAAATGCGAAGGTTGTGGGTTCGGTTCCCATCTACGGAAAGTTGTTTTTTCATCCACTTTATTTTCCATTAGTTTATCGTTTCTTTGTTTCATATATTAAGCGCAAGTAATTTCCCCTATTTTGGCCTTGGGGTCAATGTTCGTTTGCTTCTTATGATATAACTAAATAAAATCGGGCCCCTCGGTTAACTCCCTTTCTTCTCGTTCATTACATAACGAGGGTCTCGAATCCGGCAACATTAATGCCATCAGGTAGCATATGTTGGTTTATCGACCAGTTGCCTTCACCCAAAAAGATCTCGTTCTCGTGACTCCTGCGGCAAAAAGGACGTTCCACGTCCGCCGTCAAGGTCTGTGAGTGGTCGCTCTGGCTAACACTTCAAGGGTTCTACTAGGGCACATAAATACCCAAGAAAGTGGATGGGGAAACGGCGCCGCTGTAGCTCAATTGGTAGAGCATCGCACGCGAAATGCGAAGGTTGTGGGTTCGGTTCCCACCTACGGCAAGTTGTTTTTTCATCCACTTTAATTTCCATTAGTTTATCGTTTCTCTATTTCATTTATAGCACAAGTAATTTCCCATATGTTGTCCTTGGTGTCAATGTTTCTCGGCTTCTTATGATATAATTAATAAAAATCGGGCCCCTCGGTTAACTGCCTTTCTTCTCGTTTGTTAAGATAACGAGAGTGTCGAATTCGGCAAGATTGATGCCTTCAGGTAGCATGTGTGGGTTCACTGACCAGTTGCCTTCACCCAAAAACTTGATCTTTTTGGCCTTCACCCAAAAAGATCAAGTTCTCATGACGCCTGCGGCAAAAAGGACGTTCCACGTCCGCCGTCAAGGTCTGTGAGTGCTCGCGCTGGCTAACACTCCAGCGTTCTACTAGGGCACATAAATACCCAAGAAAGTGGATGGGGAAACGGCGCCGCTGTAGCTCAATTGGTAGAGCATTGCACGCAAAATGCGAAGGTTGTGGGTTCGGTTCCCACCTACGGCAAGTTGTTTTTTCATCCACTTTAATTTCCATTAGTTTATCGTTTCTTTATTTCATTAAGCACAAGTAATTTCTCATATGTTGTCCTTGGTGTCAATGGTTGTTGGCTTCTTATGATATGACTAATAAAAATCGGGCCCCTCGGTTAACTCCCTTTCTTCTCGTTTATAACATAACGAGGGTGTCGAATTCGGCTACATTGATGCCTTCATGTAGCATGTGTGGGTTTACTGACCAGTTGCCTTCACCAAAAAAGATCACGTTCTCGTGACGCCTGCGGCAAAAAGGACGTTCCACATCCGCCGTCAAGGTCTGTGAGTGGTTGCTCTGGCTAACACTTCAAGGGGTCTACTAGGGCACATAAATACCCAAGAAAGTGGATGGGGAAACGGCGCCGCTGTAGCTCAATTGGTAGAGCATCGCAGGCGAAATGCGAAGGTTGTGGGTTCGGTTCCCATCTGCGGCAAGTTGTTTTTTCATCCACTTTATTTTCCATTACTTTATCGTTTCTTTGTTTCATATATTAAGCGCAAGTAATTTCCCCTATTTTGTCCTTGGTGTCAATGTTCGTTTGCTTCTTATGATATGACTAAATAAAATCGGGCGCCTCGGTTAACTGCCTTTCTTCTCGTTCATTACATAACGAGGGTCTCGAATCCGGTAACATTAATGCCATCAGGTAGCATATGTTGGTTTATTGACCAGTTGCCTTCACCCCAAAAAATCACGTTCTCTTGACGCCTGCGGCAAAAAGGGCGTTCCACGTCCGCCGTCAAGGTCTATGAGTGGCCACGCTGGATAACGCTCCCAGTGTTCCACTAGGGCACATAAATACCCAAGAAAGTGGATGGGGAAACGGAGCCGCTGTAGCTCAATTGGTAGAGCATCGCACGCGAAATGCAAAGGTTGTGGGTTCTGTTCCCACCTGCGGCAAGTTGTTTTTTCATTCGCTTTTTTTCCATTAGTTTGTCGTTTCTTTATTTCATTTATTAAGCGCAAGTAATTTCCCCTATGTTGTCCTTGGTGTCAATGTTTGTTTGCTTCTTATGATATGACTAAATAAAATCGGGCCCCTCGGTTAACTCCCTTTCTTCTCGTTTGTTACATAACGAGATTGTCGAATTCGGCAACATTGATGGCTTCAGGTAGCATGTGTGGGTTTATTGACCAGTTGCCTTCACCCAAAAAGATCTCGTTCTCGTGACGCCTGCGGCAAAAAGGACGTTCCACGTCCGCCGTCAAGGTCTTTGAGTGGTCGCTCTGGTTAACACTTCAAGGGTTCTACTAGGGCACATAAATACCCAAGAAAGTGGACGGGGAAACGGCGCCGCTGTAGCTCAATTGGTAGAGCATCTCACGCGAAATGCGAAGGTTGTGGGTTCGTTTCCTACCTACGGCAAGTTGTTCTTTCATCCACTTTAATTTCCATTAGTTTATCGTTTCTTTATTTCATATATTAAGCACAATTATTTTCCCCTATGTTCTCCTTGGTGTCAATGTTTGTTGGCTTCTTATGATATGACTAATAAAAATCGGCCCCTTCCGTTAACTCCCTTTCTTCTCGCTTATTGCATAACGAGGGTCTCGAATCCGGCAACATTGATGCCATCAGGTAGCATATGTGGGTTTATAGACCAGTTGCCTTCACCCAAAAAAATCGCGTTCTCGTGACGCCTGCGGCAAAATGTACGTTCCACGTCCGCCGTCAAGGTCTATGAGTGGCCACGCTCGATAACGCTCCCAGGGTTCTACTAGGGCACTTAAATACCCAAGAAAGTGGATGGGGAAACGGCACCGCTGTAGGTCAATTGGTAGAGCATCGCACGCAAAATGCGAAGGTTCTGGATTCGGTTCCCACCTGCGGCAAGTTGTTTTTTCATTCACTTTATATTTCCATTAGTTTGTCGTTTCTTTATTTCATTTATTAAGCGCAAGTAATTTCCCCTATGTTGTCCTTGGTGTCAATGTATGTTTGCTTCTTATGATATGACTAAATAAAATCGGGCGCCTCGGTTAACACCCTTTCTTCTCGTTCATTACATAACGAGGGTCTCGAATCCGGCAACGTTAATGCCATCAGATAGCATATGTTGGTTTATTGACCAGTTGCCTTCACCCAAAAAGATCACGTTCTCGTGACGCCTGCGGCGAAAAGTACGTTCCACGTCCGCCGTCAAGGTCTATGAGTGGCCACGCTGGATAACGCTCCCAGGGTTCTACTAGGGCACCTAAATACCCAAGAACGTGGATGGGGAAACGGCGCCGCTGTAGCTCAATTGGTAGAGCATCGCACGCGAAATGCGAAGGTTGTGGGTTCGGTTCCCATCTACGGAAAGTTGTTTTTTCATCCACTTTATTTTCCATTAGTTTATCGTTTCTTTGTTTCATATATTAAGCGCAAGTAATTTCCCCTATTTTGGCCTTGGGGTCAATGTTCGTTTGCTTCTTATGATATAACTAAATAAAATCGGGCCCCTCGGTTAACTCCCTTTCTTCTCGTTCATTACATAACGAGGGTCTCGAATCCGGCAACATTAATGCCATCAGGTAGCATATGTTGGTTTATCGACCAGTTGCCTTCACCCAAAAAGATCTCGTTCTCGTGACTCCTGCGGCAAAAAGGACGTTCCACGTCCGCCGTCAAGGTCTGTGAGTGGTCGCTCTGGCTAACACTTCAAGGGTTCTACTAGGGCACATAAATACCCAAGAAAGTGGATGGGGAAACGGCGCCGCTGTAGCTCAATTGGTAGAGCATCGCACGCGAAATGCGAAGGTTGTGGGTTCGGTTCCCACCTACGGCAAGTTGTTTTTTCATCCACTTTAATTTCCATTAGTTTATCGTTTCTCTATTTCATTTATAGCACAAGTAATTTCCCATATGTTGTCCTTGGTGTCAATGTTTCTCGGCTTCTTATGATATAATTAATAAAAATCGGGCCCCTCGGTTAACTGCCTTTCTTCTCGTTTGTTAAGATAACGAGAGTGTCGAATTCGGCAAGATTGATGCCTTCAGGTAGCATGTGTGGGTTCACTGACCAGTTGCCTTCACCCAAAAACTTGATCTTTTTGGCCTTCACCCAAAAAGATCAAGTTCTCATGACGCCTGCGGCAAAAAGGACGTTCCACGTCCGCCGTCAAGGTCTGTGAGTGCTCGCGCTGGCTAACACTCCAGCGTTCTACTAGGGCACATAAATACCCAAGAAAGTGGATGGGGAAACGGCGCCGCTGTAGCTCAATTGGTAGAGCATTGCACGCAAAATGCGAAGGTTGTGGGTTCGGTTCCCACCTACGGCAAGTTGTTTTTTCATCCACTTTAATTTCCATTAGTTTATCGTTTCTTTATTTCATTAAGCACAAGTAATTTCTCATATGTTGTCCTTGGTGTCAATGTTTGTTGGCTTCTTATGATATGACTAATAAAAATCGGGCCCCTCGGTTAACTCCCTTTCTTCTCGTTTATAACATAACGAGGGTGTCGAATTCGGCTACATTGATGCCTTCATGTAGCATGTGTGGGTTTACTGACCAGTTGCCTTCACCAAAAAAGATCACGTTCTCGTGACGCCTGCGGCAAAAAGGACGTTCCACATCCGCCGTCAAGGTCTGTGAGTGGTTGCTCTGGCTAACACTTCAAGGGGTCTACTAGGGCACATAAATACCCAAGAAAGTGGATGGGGAAACGGCGCCGCTGTAGCTCAATTGGTAGAGCATCGCAGGCGAAATGCGAAGGTTGTGGGTTCGGTTCCCATCTGCGGCAAGTTGTTTTTTCATCCACTTTATTTTCCATTACTTTATCGTTTCTTTGTTTCATATATTAAGCGCAAGTAATTTCCCCTATTTTGTCCTTGGTGTCAATGTTCGTTTGCTTCTTATGATATGACTAAATAAAATCGGGCGCCTCGGTTAACTGCCTTTCTTCTCGTTCATTACATAACGAGGGTCTCGAATCCGGTAACATTAATGCCATCAGGTAGCATATGTTGGTTTATTGACCAGTTGCCTTCACCCCAAAAAATCACGTTCTCTTGACGCCTGCGGCAAAAAGGGCGTTCCACGTCCGCCGTCAAGGTCTAGGAGTGGCCACGCTGGATAACGCTCCCAGTGTTCCACTAGGGCACATAAATACCCAAGAAAGTGGATGGGGAAACGGAGCCGCTGTAGCTCAATTGGTAGAGCATCGCACGCGAAATGCAAAGGTTGTGGGTTCTGTTCCCACCTGCGGCAAGTTGTTTTTTCATTCGCTTTTTTTCCATTAGTTTGTCGTTTCTTTATTTCATTTATTAAGCGCAAGTAATTTCCCCTATGTTGTCCTTGGTGTCAATGTTTGTTTGCTTCTTATGATATGACTAAATGAAATCGGGCCCCTCGGTTAACTCCCTTTCTTCTCGTTTGTTACATAACGAGATTGTCGAATTCGGCAACATTGATGGCTTCAGGTAGCATGTGTGGGTTTATTGACCAGTTGCCTTCACCCAAAAAGATCTCGTTCTCGTGACGCCTGCGGCAAAAAGGACGTTCCACGTCCGCCGTCAAGGTCTTTGAGTGGTCGCTCTGGTTAACACTTCAAGGGTTCTACTAGGGCACATAAATACCCAAGAAAGTGGACGGGGAAACGGCGCCGCTGTAGCTCAATTGGTAGAGCATCTCACGCGAAATGCGAAGGTTGTGGGTTCGTTTCCTACCTACGGCAAGTTGTTCTTTCATCCACTTTAATTTCCATTAGTTTATCGTTTCTTTATTTCATATATTAAGCACAATTATTTTCCCCTATGTTCTCCTTGGTGTCAATGTTTGTTGGCTTCTTATGATATGACTAATAAAAATCGGCCCCTTCCGTTAACTCCCTTTCTTCTCGCTTATTGCATAACGAGGGTCTCGAATCCGGCAACATTGATGCCATCAGGTAGCATATGTGGGTTTATAGACCAGTTGCCTTCACCCAAAAAAATCGCGTTCTCGTGACGCCTGCGGCAAAATGTACGTTCCACGTCCGCCGTCAAGGTCTATGAGTGGCCACGCTCGATAACGCTCCCAGGGTTCTACTAGGGCACTTAAATACCCAAGAAAGTGGATGGGGAAACGGCACCGCTGTAGGTCAATTGGTAGAGCATCGCACGCAAAATGCGAAGGTTCTGGATTCGGTTCCCACCTGCGGCAAGTTGTTTTTTCATTCACTTTATATTTCCATTAGTTTGTCGTTTCTTTATTTCATTTATTAAGCGCAAGTAATTTCCCCTATGTTGTCCTTGGTGTCAATGTATGTTTGCTTCTTATGATATGACTAAATAAAATCGGGCGCCTCGGTTAACACCCTTTCTTCTCGTTCATTACATAACGAGGGTCTCGAATCCGGCAACGTTAATGCCATCAGATAGCATATGTTGGTTTATTGACCAGTTGCCTTCACCCAAAAAGATCACGTTCTCGTGACGCCTGCGGCGAAAAGTACGTTCCACGTCCGCCGTCAAGGTCTGTGAGTGGTCGAGCTGGCTAACGCTCCCAGGACTCTACTAGGGCACTTAAATACCCAAGAAAGTGGATGGCGAAACGGCGCCGCTGTAGGTCAATTGGTAGAGCATCGCACGCAAAATGCGAAGGTTGTGGATTCGGTTCCCAACTGCGGCAAGTTGTTTTTTCATTCACTTTAATTTCCATTAGTTTGTCGTTTCTTTGTTTCATATATTAAGCGCAAGTAATTTCCCCTATTTTGTCCTTGGTGTCAATGTTCGTTTGCTTCTTATGATATGACTAAATAAAATCGGGCGCCTCGGTTAACTGCGTTTCTTCTCGTTCATTACATAACGAGGGTCTCGAATCCGGCAACGTTAATGCCATCAGATAGCATATGTTGGTTTATTGACCAGTTGCCTTCACCCAAAAAGATCACGTTCTCGTGACGCCTGCGTCAAAAATTACGTTCCACGTCGGCCGTCAAGGTCTATGAGTGGCCACGCTGGATAACGCTCCCAGGGTTCTACTAGGGCACCTAAATACCCAAGAACGTGGATGGGGAAACGGCGCCGCTGTAGCTCAATTGGTAGAGCATCGCACGCGAAATGCGAAGGTTGTGGGTTCGGTTCCCATCTACGGAAAGTTGTTTTTTCATCCACTTTATTTTCCATTAGTTTATCGTTTCTTTGTTTCATATATTAAGCGCAAGTAATTTCCCCTATTTTGGCCTTGGGGTCAATGTTCGTTTGCTTCTTATGATATAACTAAATAAAATCGGGCCCCTCGGTTAACTCCCTTTCTTCTCGTTCATTACATAACGAGGGTCTCGAATCCGGCAACATTAATGCCACCAGGTAGCATATGTAGGTTTATAGACCAGTTGCCTTCACCCAAAAAAATCGCGTTCTCGTGACGCCTGCGGCAAAAAGTACGTTCCACGTCCGCCGTCAAGGTCTATGAGTGGCCACGCTGGATAACGCTCCCAGGGTTCTACTAGGGCACCTAAATACCCAAGAACGTGGATGGGGAAACGGCGCCGCTGTAGCTCAATTGGTACAGCATCGCACGCGAAATGCGAAGGTTGTGGGTTCGGTTCCCATCTACGGCAAGTTGTTCTTTCATCCACTTTATTTTCCATTAGTTTATCGTTTCTTTGTTTCATATATTAAGCGCAAGTAATTTCCCCTATTTTGTCCTTGGTGTCAATGTTCGTTTGATTCTTATGATATGACTAAATAAAATCGGGCCCCTCGGTTAACTCCCTTTCTTCTCGTTCATTACATAACGAGGGTCTCGAATCCGGCAACATTAATGCCATCAGGTAGCATATGTGGGTTTATAGACCAGTTGCCTTCACCCAAAAAAATCGCGTTCTCGTGACGCCTGCGGCAAAAAGTACGTTCGACGTCTGCCGTCAAGGTCTGTGAGTAGCCACGCTGGATAACGCTCCCAGGGTTCTACTAGCGCACATAAATACCCAAGAAAGTGGATGGGGAAACGGGGCCGCTGTAGCTCAATCCATTCTGCTTCCGGCAGCCGAGCTGAGCGGTCAGCAGAATCATGGGCTCCAGTGGAACAGCGACAGCGGCCACTTTTTGCCGCGGAAACAGGCTGAGTGACGATAACGAATATGCATTTATCTTGCCCCAACTGCCTAAAGGACAAGTGGTGATTAACACCGTATTTTTGCACGGTGATGTTCGCGCCAGACCTTACAAGGCCGAGGATTTTAGAGACGCCCTACTGCCGACGGGACTCTTGCCTGACGTGGTATGCATAGGGGCGTACCAGATCAACCGCGTCTGGGCAGTGACCCTCAGCGACGCGACTGCCACAAGAAGGATCCTGGACCTTAAGGAACTACAAGTTAAGGGACGACGGTGCGTCATCGTTGACCAGTAGGACCAGCAAGTGAAGATTAGGCTTCAGTGATTGCTGTACGGCGTTGCCGACGAGGACGTCCGGATGGCGTTCGCGGCTTTCGGCAAGATGGAGGAGGTGAGCCGTGAGCGGTGGCGCGTGGAAGGCATGGGGACCAAGACCTCAACGGCCAGGACCGTCCTCCTCAAACGGAGGGCAGCGTGAAGGTTGAGGACCTTCCTCATCAGATCCGCGTCGGCGGTGAGTTGGCCTTGGTCTTCATTGCCGGTCGACCGATGCAGTGCCTGCGCTGTCACGGCACGGGACACGTCCGCCGAGAGTGGAGAGTCCCCAGCTGTTCCCGGTGCAGACGTTTCGGCCACGTTGACGCGGACTGTGTGAAGTCTTATGCCGCTGTGACAGGCTCACCAGCTATTGACGTGGCGGCAGAGCACGTGATGGACGTGGCCGAGGCGGAGGATGCGGCTAAAGGAACCGGTGACACGGTCTCGACAGCTACAACTAGTGGGTCGACGACTCTGGAGGTGGACGGAAAGGCGGTTGAGGCTACCCAGAAACTGAGTAGGGCGGAACAGATCGCTACGACTGAGGGGCAGGCGACGGGAAGCGCCAGTGAAGGCGCACCTGACGATGCGACCGCAATGCAGCAGGACGAGGGCGTCACCGACGACGACCCTACTGGCGCTCTTGCTGCCTCCGTCAAGCGCACCCACGACCAGACGAAGAACCGCGAGGATCGGGCACCCAGCACCAGTGAAGGACCGCCGACCAAGACGCCTCATGGGAGGCGGATGGGTTACAAGCCAAAGCCTAATGTACCGCCTGAAAGGAAGCCTGCCGACAAGACGGCCACGTCTAAGGACATCAACAAACCGGGAGGTCCCGGAGGCGGCTAGCCGATGGCTAGTCGTGAGCGGTAAGCACCATGCTCCGGGCCTAATTTACTTTTCTTTTAGGTCAAGATGGCTCAAATACCGTCCCTTAGGATTGCCACATTAAACGTGAGAGGGCTGGCGGCTAGTCGTAGGCGAAGTCAGGTCCTACGGTTGGTCACTGACCACGACATAGACGTACTAGCCGTCCAGGAAACTAAGGTTGAAGGAGAGGAGGAGACCGGGAGCATGGTGCGACGTTTCACGACTAGGTTTTTTGTGGTGGTTAGCCATGCGGTAGGCACGGCTGGAGGGTGCGTTCTTCTTGTGAAAAAGCTGCCTGGACTGCAGATTCAAAGTACTTTTTCGTGCCAGTCAGGAAGGATTGTTCTCTGTGATATTGTTATGTGTGATGCTGAATTCCGCGTCATATGCGTATATGCGCCGAATTCAGTAGATGAGCGCGTCCGTTTTTATTTCGAACCTTACACAATATGTATGTTGTAATATGCGCGTGATGCTGTTAGGCGACTTTAATTGTGTGTTGAGTGCTGGAGACAGAGTCAATAATGCAGGTGTGCGTGACCGAAGCGGTGAAGTGTTATCAAATTTAATTAATGAAAATGAACTCGATGATGTTTATGAATGTCTGGAAGGGGGCGTCAAGTGACTTTTACACGTTTTCAGGGCAGCAGCCATGCGCGTTTGGACCGAATGTACATTTCATTGGATACAATTCCAAGATGCCACGGTTACTGTGTAGTAACAGTGTCGTTTTCAGATCACTGCCTAGTGAAATGTAACGTAGGTATAATGAAAAGGAGACATGTATTTAAATGGGACATGTGGAAAATGAATGCCTTGTTACTAAATGACCAGCCCTTTTTACAGGTGGTACGGGATGCGGTTAATGAAGTTCAATGTGATGCTGCGGGAACAATCGTCGAGATGTGGGAATGTTTTAAACAAAAGGTTAAAATTAAAGCGATAGAAAGATCCAGTTGTAAAAAATTCGAGAAGGAAATGAAAGAAAAGGGTTTACGATCACTGCTTGGGCAGCTGCTAACGCTTGAGTGCAGAGCGCCTGGTGCGTACGAAGACGATGTGCGAAACGTCAAAGGAAAGCTTGAACTTTTTGACAAGGAACGATATCAAGGTGCAATAGTGCGCGCACGAGCAGACACACTAGCGGCAGGGGAGACGCCCACAAGAAGGGCGCTCGGCTTGGAGAAGGCGTATGGACGAAGAAACCACGTCGACCAGATTTTAGTGAACGGGAATGTCGTTGAAGACAGTGATAGCATTCGTCAAGCCTTCTTTGAGTACTACCAGTCGCTTTTTGCATTTCAGGAAGCGAATGTTGAGGGTTTTAAAGCAGGTTTTCTGCATCGTATGCCACGTTTGAGTAATGACGTAAAAAAGCTATTGTAGGAAAAAATAATAGCGAGCGAAGTCGAAAAGGCAATCGACGATTTGAACATGGGTAAATCGCCGGGACCTGATGGAATCAGCGCGGGTCTATATAAAGCTTTTAAAAGAGAGCTGGCGCCTTTGCTTGCACATGTATTCAATGACGCATACGAAAAGAAATCATTACCACCTTCCTTTGGAAAAACCCACACCATTCTAATACCGAAGAGCGATCAAATAGACAAACTCAGATTCGTGTCATCCTACAGACCGATTTCACTAACAAACGTCGATTATAAAATATTTATGAAAGTTTTAGCTAGCAGGCTTCAAGGCGTCATCAAGGAAATAGTCGCAGACCATCAAACTTGTGGCATCAAAGGGCGATCTATTTTTTCAAACATCCATAAGATGCGATGTGTGCTCGAGTGCTGTGACGTCACCGGAGGCGGTGTTGCAGTTCTTCAGCTCGACCTAGAGAAAGCGTTCGATTGTGTCGCACACGTTATTTTGTTTGCCATCTTAGATCATGTTAATGTCGGTTCCATCATCACTGAGGGCGTGGCCTTGGCGTACCAGAATTGCACAACAAGATTAATTGTTAATAAGTCTCTGGGGGCCCCCATTAACATCATGCGTTCAGTGCGCCAAAGCTGCCCCCTCAGCCCGCTGTTATTTGCTATCTACGTAGAAGCAATGTGTGTAGCATTTAATGAAAATGATGGAATACGGGGTTTCAGATTGGCAGCGACAGAAGTGAAGTTGTTTGCATATGCAAATGACATTGCAGTGTGTTGCACTGACAAACCGAGTGTAATGGAAACAATATCTGTAGTAAAGCATTTCTGTGCCGTTACGGGTAGCAGAGTAAACTGGGGCAAATCGCTAGGGCTGTGGCACGGGGACTGGTTTTCAGCACCCGACTATTTCGCGAACGTGAACAGGGTGAAAACTCCGACAAGGTATCTAGGTGTTCTCCTAGACAGGTACAATAGCAGCGATGAATACTGGAGGAACCAAACCAAAGAACTGAAAGAAAAAGTAGATAAATGGAAAGGTAATAACCTGTCCATGTTTGCAAGAGCGACAGTTTGTAACATGTTTTTTATTACTAAGTTATATTACGTCTTGCAAACACTGTATTGTTCTAGAGTAAATGTGCAAAGGCTGCACAGAGTGTTTGCGGTTTTCATCTGGGGATCAACATGGGAACGGTGCAGCCGAACAAATTTGTTCAAAAGAGTTAAGGATGGGGGTGTGGGCCTGGCGCATCTTTTTGTTCAAGTTGTAAACCGATCTTTGTTTTTTCGCGATGTGCGCCATCCTTTTCTGCGCACCGTATGCCAGCTAAGGTTGAGTAACGCTTCGCCGGCACATGTTGTTAGCACGGCAAGCATGACGAGAACGCTGCGTGGATATTTCAAGGAAGTGGTCGACAGTGTACACTTCCTTTCTGTTCGTTTTACAAATGATTACCTTTGTGAAGTGAAAAGGAAAACATTGTATAGAGATGTATGCGACATTGTTTTCCCAGTGCCCTTATACAGAGCCATATACAGTGGAGGGCCAGGACAGGATGTACTTAAAAGAGTAAAACAAATGCAGGTACCACCAGGGGTAAAGACCTTCTTCTTTAAGCTACACACCGGAACGCTCTCCGTGAAGACGTTTCTGGAGGAAAGGGGTTGTCTCGTACCTTGGGGGTCGCACTGCTTGATATGCAAGAAGCCCGAAAATATAGATCACGTTTTCCTACATTTCTGGGCGGCAGTTTTCTTCTGGGGCGTCTTATAGCGAACCCTGAAGAAAGAGCTACCGGTGGACCCCCAAGGTATCAGGTATCTGGCCATTAAAGATGACGACGGGGTTCCCTATGACTTTGTTATGTTGAATGCTCTACACTGTATATGGCGGGCTCGCATGGCAGGGTACAATTGCGATCCTGACGCTAGGCCAGCTCACGTTTACTTCAAAGAATGTATGTCGCGATTTACTGAAATGCAGAAAATAGAAGAATGTGCACCGGATTGGCTGTCGAGGCTAGAACCCCTGACAGCCATGAAGGAACGCCGGTCCAATATGGACAGACGGCTCTATTGTACGGTTTCTTTCTTTACGTACCTTCCATTGTTTTCTTTTTCTTTCTCCTCCAGTGGTTGGAATTTTTTGATACATAAGTATCTGCTAACTGTATGGTCTTAGTAACGTGGAAGACCGGCAATAAATAAAAAAAAACCGCTGTAGCTCAATTGGTAGAGCTACAGCTGCGGCAAGTTGTTTTTTCATCCACTTTAATTTCCATTAGTTTATCGTTTCTTTATTTCATTTATTAAGCGCAAGCAATTTCCCATATGTTCTCCTTGGTGTCAATGTTTGTTGGCTTCTTATGATATGACTAATAAAAATCGGGCCCCTCGGATTATTCCCTTTCTTCTCGTTCATTACATAACGAGGGTCTCGAATCCGGCAACATTGATGCCTTCATGGAGCATGTGTGGGTTTACTGACCAGTTGTCTTCACCCAAAAAGATCACGTTCTCGTGATGCCTGCGGCAAAAGGACGTTCCACATCCGCCGTTAAGGTCTGTGATTGGTCGCACTGGCTAACACTCCCAGCGTACTACTAGCGCACATAAATACGGAAGAAAGTGGATGGGGCAACGGCGCCGCTGTAGCGCAAATGGTAGAGCATCGCTCGCGAAATGTGAAGGTTGTGGGTTCGTTTCCTACCTGCGCCAAGTTGTTTTTTCATCCACTTTAATTTCCATTAGTTTATCGCTTCTTTATTTCATATATTAAGCACAATTAATTTCCCCTATGTTCTCCTTGGTGTCAATGTTTGTTGGCTTCTTATGATATGACTAATAAAAATCGGCCCCTTCCGTTAACTCCCTTTCTTCTCGCTTATTGCATAACGAGGGTCTCGAATCCGGCAACATTGATGCCTTCAGGTAGCATGTGTGGGTTTACTGACCAGTTGTCTTCACCCAAAAAGATCACGTTCTCGTGACGCCTGCGGCAAAAATTACGTTCCACGTCCGCCGTCAAGGTCTATGAGTGGCCACGCTGGACAACGCTCCCAGTGTTCCACTAGGGCACATAAATACCCAAGAAAGTGGATGGGGAAACGGAGCCGCTGTAGCTCAATTAGTAGAGCATCGCACGCGAAATGCGAAGGTTGTGGGTTCGGGTCATACCTGCGGCAAGTTGATTTTTCATTCACTTTAATTTTGATTAGATTGTCGTTTCTTTATTTCATTTATAAAGCGCAAGTAATTTCCCCTATGTTGTCCTTGGTGTCAATGTTTGTTTGCTTCTTATGATACGACTAATTAAAATCGGGCCCCTCGGTTAACTCCCTTTCTTCTCGTTTATTACATAACGAGGGTCTCGAATCCGGCAACATTGATGCCTTCAGGTAGCATGTGTGGGTTTACTGACCAGTTGTCTTCAGCCAAAAAGATCACGTTCTCGTGACGCCTGCGGCAAAAAGGACGTTACACATCCGCCGTCAAGGTCTGTAAGTGGTTGCGCTGGCTGACACTCCCAGTGTTCCACTAGGGCACATAAGTACCCAATAAAGTGGATGGGGAAACGGCGCCGCTGTAGCTCAATCGGTAGAGCATCGCACGCGAAATGCGAAGGTTGTGGGTTCGGTTCCCACCTGCGGCAAGTTGTTTTTTCATTCACTTTAATTTCCATTAGTTTGTGGTTTCTTTATTTCATTTATTAAGCACAAGTAATTTCCCATATGTTGTCCTTGGTGTCAATGTTTGTTGGCTTCTTATGATATGACTAATAAAAACCGGGCCCCTCGGTTAACTCCCTTTCTTCTCGTTTGTTACATAACGAGGGTGTCGAATTGGGCAACAATAATGCCATCAGGTAGCATATGTGGGTTTATAGACCAGTTGCCTTCACCCAAAAAAATCACGTTCTCGTGACGCCTGCGACAAAAATTACGTTCCACGTCCGCCGTCAAGGTCTGTGAGTGGCCACGCTGAATAACGCCCCCAGTGTTCGACTAGGGCACATAAATACCCAAGAAAGTTGATGTGGAGACGGAGCCGCTGTTGCTCAATTGGTAGAGCATTGCACGGAAAATGCGAAGGTTGTGGGTTCGGTTCCCACCTGCGGCAAGTTGATTTTTCATTCACTTAAATTTCCATTAGTTTGTCGTTTCTTTATTTCATTTATTAAGGGCAAGTAATTTCCCCTATGTTGGCCTTGGTGTCAATGTTTGTTGGCTTCTTATGATATGACTAATAAAAACCGGGCTCCTCGGTTAACTCCCTTTCTTCTCGTTCATTACATAACGAGGGTCTCGAATCCGGCAACATTAATGCCATCAGGTAGCATATGTTGGTTTATTGACCAGTTGCCTTCACCCAAAAAAATCACGTTCTCGTGACGCCTGCGGCAAAAAGGACGTTACACATCGGCCGTCAAGGTTTCGCGTGCGATGCTCTACCAAATCAGCTACAGCGGAGCAGTTTCCCCATCCAGTTTCTTGGGTATTTATGTGCCCTAGTAGAACCCTGGGAGTGTTAGCCAGCGCGACCACTCACAGACCTTGACGGCGGACGTGGAACGTCCTTTTTGCCGCAGGCATCACGAGAACGTGATCTTTTTGGGTGAAGGCAACTGGTCAATAAACCCACTCATGTTACCTGAAGGCATCAATGTTGCCGGATTCGAGACCCTCGTTATGTAAAGAACGAGAAGAAAGGGAGTTAACCGAGGGGCCCTATTTTATTTAGCCATATGATAAGAAGCAAACAAACATTGACACCAAGGACAACATAGGGAAAATTACTTGCGCTTAATAAATTAAGTAAAGAAACGACATTTTAATGAAAATTAAAGTGAATGAAAAATCAACTTGCCGCAGGTGGGAACCGAACCCACAACCTTCGCATTTTGCGTGCGATGCTCTACCAATTGAGCTACAGCGGTGCCGTTTCCCCATCCACTTTCTTGGGTATTTATGTGCCCTAGTAGAACACTGGGAGTGTTAGCCAGCGCGACCACTCACAGACCTTGACGGCGTACGTGGAACGTACTTTTTGCCGCAGGCGTCACGAGAACGTGATCTTTTTGGGTGAAGGCAACTGGTCAGTAAACCCACACATGCTACCTGAAGGCATCAATGTTGCCGAATTCGACACCCTCGTTATGTAACAAACGAGAAGAAAGGGAGCTAACCGAGGGGCCCGATTTTTATTAGTCATATCATAAGAAGCCAACAAATATTGACACCAAGGACAACATATGGGAAATTACTTGCGCTTAATAAATGGAATAAAGAAACGACAAACTAATGGAAATTAAAGTGAATGAGAAAACAACTTGCCGCAGCTGGGAACCGATCCCACAACCTTCGCATTTCGCGTGCGATGCTCTACCAATTGAGCTAAAGTGGCGCCGTTTCCCCATCCACTTTCTTGGGTATTTATGTGCCCTAGTGGAACACTGGGAGCGTTATCCAGCGTGGCCACTCATAGACCTTGACGGCGGGCGATGCTCTACCAATTGAGCTACAGGGGCGCCATTTCCCTATCCACTTTCTTGGCTATTTATATGCCCTAGTAGAAGCCTGTGAGTGTTAGCCAGCGCGACCACTCACAGACCTTCATGGCGTACGTGGAACGTCCTTTCTGCCTCAGGCATCACGACAACGTGATCTTTTTGGGTGAAGGCAACTGGTCAATAAACCCACACATGCCCCCTGAAGGCATCAATGTTGCCGGAATCGAGACCCTCGTTATGCAATGAACGAGAAGAAAGGGAGTTAACCGAAGTGTCCGGTTTTTATTAGTCATATTATAAGAAGCCAACAAACATTGACACCAAGGACAACATAGGGAAAATTAGTTGTGCTTAATAAATGAAATAAAGAAACTATAAGCTAATGGAAATTAAAATGGATGAAAAACCAACTTGCTGCTGGTGGGAACCGAACCCACAACCTTCGCATTTCGCGTGCGGTGCTCTATCAATTGAGCTAGAACGGCCCCGTTTCCCCATCCACTTTCTTGGGTATTTATGCGCCCTAGTGGAACACTGGGAGCGTTATCCAGCGTGGCCACTGATAGACCTTGACGGCGGACGTGGAACGTAATTTTTGGCGCAGCCGTCACGAGAAAGTGATCTTTTTGGGTGAAGGCAACAGGTCAGTAAACCCACACATGCTACCTGAAGGCATCAATGTTGCCGAATTCGACACCCTCGTTATGTAATGAACGAGAAGAAAGGGAGTTAACCGAGGGGCCCGATTTTATTTAGTCATATGATAAGAAGCAAACAAACATTGACACCAAGGACAACATAGGGGAAATTACTTGCGCCTAATAAATGAAATAAAAAAACGACAAACTAATGGAAATTAAAGTGAATGAAAAAAACAACTTGCCGCAGGTGCGAACCGAACCCACAACCTTCGCATTTTGCGCGCGATGCTCTACCAATTGAGCTACAGCGGCTTTCTTTTTATTTATTGACGGTCTTCGACGTTACTAAGACCATACAGTTAGCAGACACTTGTGTATCAAAAAATTCCAACCACCGGAGGAGACAGAAAAAGAAAACAATGGAAGGCACGTAAAGAAAGAAACCGTACAATAGAGCCGTCTGTCCATATTGGACCGGCGTTGTCTAACTAAAATTCCTTCATGGCTGTCAGGGCTTCTAGCCTCGACAGCCAATCCGGTACACATTCTTCTATTTTCTGCATTTCAGTAAATCGCGACATACATTCTTTGAAGTAAACGCGAGCTGGCCTAGCGTCAGGATCGCAATGGTACCATGCCATGCGAGCCCGCCATATACAGTGTAGAGCATTCAACATAACAAAGTCATAGGGAATCCCGTCGTCATCTTTAATGGCCAGATACCTGATACCTTGGCGGTCCACCGGTAGCTCTTTCTTCAGGGTTCGCTTTAAGACGTCCCAGAAGAAAACTGCCGCCCAGCAATGTAGGAAAACGTGATCTATATTTTCGGGCTTCTTGCATATCAAGCAGTGCGACCCCCAAGGTACGAGACAACCCCTTTCCTCCAGAAACGTCTTCACGGAGAGCGTTCCGGTGTGTAGCTTAAAGAAGAAGGTCTTTACCCCTGGTGGTACATGCATGTGTTTTACTCTTTTAAGTACATCCTGTGCTGGCCCTCTACTGTATATGGCTCTGTATAAGGGCACTGGGAAAACAATGTCGCATACATCTCTATACAATGTTTTCCTTTTCACTTCACGAAGGTAATCATTTGTAAAACGAACAGAAAGGAAGTGTACACTGTCGACCACTTCCTTGAAATATCCACGCAGCGTTCTCGTCATGCTTGCCGTGCTAACAACATGTGCCGGCAAAGCGTTACTCAACCTTAGCTGGCATACGGTGCGCAGAAAAGGATGGCGCACATCGCGAAAAAAGAAAGATCGGTTTACAACTTGACGAACAAGAAATGCGCCAGGCCCACACCCCCATCCTTAACTCTTTTGAACAAATTTGTTCGGCTGCACCGTTCCTATGTTGATCCCCAGATGAAAACCGCAAACACTCTGTGCAGCCCTTGCACATTTACTCTAGAACAATACAGTGTTTGCAAGACGTAATATAACTTAGTAATAAAAAACATGTTACAAACTGTCGCTCTTGCAAACATGGACAGGTTATTACCTTTCCATTTATCTACTTTTTCTTTCAGTTCTTTGGTTTGGTTCCTCCAGTATTCATCGCTGCTATTGTACCTGTCTAGGGGAACACCGAGATACCTTGTCGCAGTTTTCACCCAGTTAGCGTTCGCGAAATAGTCGGGTGCAGAAAACCAGTCCCCGTGCCACAGCCCTAGCGATTTGCCCCAGTTTACTCTGCTACCCGTTACGGCACAGAAATGCTTTACTACAGATATTGCTTCCATTACACTCGGTTTGTCAGTGCAACACACTGCAATCTCATCTGCATATGCAAGCAACTTCCCTTCTGTCGCTGCCAATCTGAAACCCCGTATTCCGTCATTTTCATTGATTGCTACACACATTGCTTCTACGCAGATAGCAAATAACTGCGGGCTGAGGGGGCAGCCTTGGCGCACTGAACGCATGATGTTAATGGGGGCCCCGAGAGACTTATTAACAATTAATCTTGTTGTGCAATTCTGGTACGCCAAGGCCGCGCCGTCAGTGATGATGGAACCGACATTAACATGATCTAAGATGGCAAACAAAATAACGTGTGCGACACAATCGAACGCTTTCTCTAGGTCGAGCTGAAGAACTGCAACACCGCCTCCGGTGACGTCACAGCACTCGAGCACACATCGCATCTTATGGATGTTTGAAAAAATAGATCGCCCTTTGATGCCACAAGTTTGATGGTCTGCGACTATTTCCTTGATGACGCCTTGAAGCCTGCTAGCTAAAACTTTCATAAATATTTTATAATCGACGTTTGTTAGTGAAATCGGTCTGTAGGATGACACGAATCTGAGTTTGTCTATTTGATCGCTCTTCGGTATTAGAATGGGGTGCGTTTTTCCAAAGGAAGGTGGTAATGATTTCTTTTCGTATGCGTCATTGAATACATGTGCAAGCAAAGGCGCAAGCTCTCTTTTAAAAGCTTTATATAGACCCGCGCTGATTCCATCAGGTCCCGGCGATTTACCCATGTTCAAATCGTCGATTGCCTTTTCGACTTCGCTCGCTATTATTTTTTCCTCCAATAGCTTTTTTACGTCATCGCTCAAACGTGGCATGCGATGCAGAAAACCTGCTTTAAAACCCTCAACATTCGCTTCCTGAAATGCAAAAAGCGACTGGTAGTACTCAAAGAAGGCTTGACGAATGCTATCACTGTCTTCAACGACATTCCCGTTCACTAAAATCTGGTCGACGTGGTTTCTTCGTCCATACGCCTTCTCCAAGCCGAGCGCCCTTCTTGTGGGCGTCTCCCCTGCCGCTAGTGCGTCTGCTCGTGCGCGCACTATTGCACCTTGATATCGTTCCTTGTCAAAAAGTTCAAGTTTTTCTTTGACGTTTCGCACATCGTCTTTGTACGCTCCAGGCGCTCTGCACTCAAGCGTTAGCAGCTGCCCAAGCAGTGTTCTTAAACCCTTTTCTTTGATTTCCTTCTCGAATTTTTTACAACTGGATCTTTCTATCGCTTTCATTTTAACCTTTTGTTTAAAACATTCCCACATCTCGACGATTGTTCCCGCAGCATCACATTGAACTTCATTAACCGCATCCCGTACCACCTGTAAAAAGGGCTGGTCATTTAGTAACAAGGCATTCATTTTCCACATGTCCCATTTAAATACATGTCTCCTTTTCATTATACCTACGTTACATTTCACTAGGCAGTGATCTGAAAACGACACTGTTACTACACAGTAAACGTGGCATCTTGGAATTGTATCCAATGAAATGTACACTCGGTGCAAACGCGCATGGCTGCTGCCCTGAAAACGTGTAAAAGTCACTTGACGCCCCCCTTCCAGACATTCATAAACATCATCGAGTTCATTTTCATTAATTAAATTTGATAACACTTCACTGCTTCGGTCACGCACACCTGCATTATTGACTGTGTCTCCAGCACTCAACACACAATTAAAGTCGCCTAACAGCATCACGCGCATATTACAACATACATATTGTGTAAGGTTCGAAAAAAAAAACGGACGCGCTCATCTACTGAATTCGGCGCATATACGCATATGACGCGGAATTCAGCATCACACATAACAATATCACAGAGAACAATCCTTCCTGACTGGCACGAAAAAGTACTTTGAATCTGCAGTCCCGGCAGCTTTTTCACAAGAAGAACGCACCCTCCAGCCGTGCCTACCACATGGCTAACCACCACAAAAAACGTAGTCGTGAAACGTCGCACCATGCTCCCGGTCTCCTCCTCTCCTTCAACCTTAGTTTCCTGGACGGCTAGTACGTCTATGTCGTGGTCAGTGACCAACCGTAGGACCTGACTTCACCTACGACTAGCCGCCAGCCCTCTCACGTTTAATGTGGCAATCCTAAGGGACGGTATTTGAGCCATCTTGACCTAAAAGAAAAGTAAAGTAGGCCCGGAGCATGATGCTTACCGCTCACGACTAGCCATCGGCTAGCCGCCTCCGGGACCTCCCGGTTTGTTGATGTCCTTAGACGTGGCCGCTTTGTCGGCAGGCTTCCTTACAGGCGGTACATTGGGCTTTGGCTTGTAACCCATCCGCCTCCCATGAGGCGTCTTCGTCGGCGGTCCTTCACTGGTGCTGGGTGCCCGATCCACGCGGACCTTCATCTGGTCGTGGGTGCGCTTGACGGAGGCAGCAAGAGCCTCAATACAGTCGTCGTCGGTGACGCCCTCGTCCTGTTGCATTGCGGTCGCGTCGTCAGGTGCGTCTTCACTGACCCTTCCCGTCGCCTGCCCCTCAGTCGTAGCGACCTGTTCCGCCCTACACAGTTTCTGGGTAGCCTCAGCCGCCTTTCCGTCCACCTCCAGAGTCGTCGACCCACTAGTTGTAGCTGTCAAGACCGTGTCACCGGTTTCTTTAGCCGCATCCTACGCCTCGGCCACGTCCATCACGTGCTCTGCCGCCACGACAATAGCTGGTGAGCCTGTCACAGCGGCATAAGACTTCACGCAGTCCGCGTCAACGTGGCCGAAACGTCTGCACCGGGAACAGCGGGGGACTCTGCACTCTCGGCGGACGTGTCCCGTGCCGTGACAGCGCAGGCACTGCATCGGTCGACCGGCAACGACGACCAAGTCCAACTCACCGCGACGCGGATCTGATGAGAAGGGTCCTCAACCTTCACGCTGCCCTTCAGTTTGAGGAGGACCGTCCTGGTCGTTGAGGTCTTGGTCCCCATGCCTTCCACGCGCCACCGCTCACGGTTCACCTCCTCCACCTTTCCGAAAGCCGCGAACGCCGTCCGGACGTCCTTGTCGGCAACGCCGTACAGCAATCACTGAAGCCTAATCTTCACTTGCTGGTCCTACTGGTCAACGATGACGCACAGTCGTCCCTTAACTTATAGTTCCTTAAGGTCCAGGATCCTTCTTGTGGCAGTCGCGTCACTGAGGGTCACTGCCCAGACGTGGTTGATCTGGTACGCCCCTATGCATACCACGTCAGGCAAGAGTCCCGTCGGCAGTAGGGTGTATCTAGAATCCTCGGCCTTGTAAGGTCTGACGCGAACATCACCGTGCAAAAATACGGTGTTAATCACCACTTGTCCTTTAGGCAGTTGGGGCAAGATAAATGCATATTCGTTATCGTCACTCAGCCTGTTTCCGCGGCAAAAAGTGGCCGCTGTCGCTGTTCCACTGGAGCCCATGATTCTGCTGACCGCTCAGCTCGGCTGCCGGAAGCAGAATGGATTGAGCTACAGCGGCCCCGTTTCCTCATCCACTTTCTTGAGTATTTATGTGCCCTAGTGGAACACTGGGAGCGTTATCCAGCGTGGCCACTCATAGACCTTCATGGCGTACGTGGAACGTCCTTTTTGCCTCAGGCGTCACGACAACGTGATCTTTTTGGGTGAAGGAAACTGGTCAATAAACCCACACATGCTACCTGATGGCATTATTGTTGCCGGATTCGAGACCCCCGTTATGTATTGAACGAGAAGAAAGGGATTTAACCGAGGGACCCGATTTTAATTAGTCATATCATAAGAAGCAAACAAAGATTGACACCAAGGACAACATAGGGGAAATTACTTGCGCTTAATAAATGAAATAAAGAAACGACAAACTAATGGAAATTAAAGTGAATGAGAAAACAACTTGCCGCAGGTGGGAACCGAACCCACAACCTTCACATTTTGCGTGCGATGCTCTACCAATTGACCTACAGCGGTGCCGTTTCCCCATCCACTTTCATGGGTAATTAGGTGCCCTAGTAGAACACTGGGAGCGTTATCCAGCGTGGCCACTCATAGACCTTGACGGCGGACGTGGAACGTACATTTTGCCGCAGGCGTCACGAGAACGTGATCTTTTTGGGTGAAGGCAACTGGTCAATAAACCCCCGCATGCTACCTGAAGGCATCAATCTTGCCGGATTCGAGACCCTCGTTATGTAATGAACGAGAAGAAAGGGAGTTAACCGAGGGGCCCGATTTTATTTAGTCATATCATAGGAAGCAAACAAACATTGACAGCAAGGACAACATAGGGGAAATTACGTGCGCTTAAGAAATGAAATAAAGAAACGACAAACTAAGGGAATATAAAGTGAATGAAGAAACAACTTGCCGCAGGTGGGAACCGAACCCACAACCTTCCGCATTTTTCGTGCGATGCTCTACCCATTGAGCTACAGCGGTGCCGTTTCCCCATCCACTTTCTTGCGTGTTTATGTGCCCTAGTAGAACCCTGGGAGTGTTAGCCAGCGCGACCACTTTCAGATCTTGACGGCGGGCGATGCTCTATCAATTGAGCTACAGGGTCGCCATTTCCCTATCCACTTTCTTGGCTATTTATATGCCCTAGTAGAAGCCAGCGATTGTTAGCCTGCTTGGCCACTCACAGACCTTCATGGCGTATGTGGAACGTCCTTTTTGCCGCAGGCGTCACGACAACGTGATCTCTTTGGGTGAAGGCAACTGGTCAATAAACCTACACATGCCCCCTGAAGGCATCAATGTTGCCGGATTCGAGACCCTCGTTATGTAATGAACGAGAAGAAAGGGAGTTAACCGAGGTGTCCAGTTTTTATTAGTCATATCATAAGAAGCAAACAAACATTGACACCAAGGACAACATAGGGAAAATTAGTTGTGCTTAATAAATGAAGTAAAGAGACAATAAAATAATGGAAATTAAAGTGCATGAAAAAACAACTTGCCGCAGGTGGGAACCGAACCCACAACCTTCGCATTTCGCCTGCGATGCTCTACACATTTGAGCTACAGCGGCCCCGTTTCCCCATCCACTTTCTTGGGTATTTATGCGCCCTAGTAGAACTCTGGGAGTGTCAGCCAGCGCGACCACTCACAGACCTTGACGGTGGATGTGGAAAGTCCTTTTTAGCCGCAGGCGTCTCGAGAACGTGATCTTTTTGGGGTGAAGGCAACTGGTCTATATACCCACATATGCTACCTGATGGCATTAATGTTGCCGGATTCGAGACCCTCGTTATGTAATGAAGCAGAAGAAAGGGAGTTAACCGAGAGGCCAAATTTTAATAAGTCATAACATAAGAAGCAAACAAACATTGACACCAAGGAGAACATAGGGGAAATTGTGCTTAATAAATGAAATAAAGAAACGACAAACTAATGGAAAATAAAGTGAATGAAAGAACAACTTGCCGCAGGTGGGAACCGAACCCACAACCTCCGCATTTTGCGTGCGATGCTCTACCAATTGAGCTACAGTGGTGCGGTTTCCCCATCCACTTTCTTGGGTGTTTATGTGCCCTAGTAGAACCCTGGGAGTGTTAGCCAGCGCGACCACTTACAGACCTTCACGGGGGACGTGAAACGTCCTTTTTGCCGCTGGCGTCACGACAACGTGATCTTTTTCGGTGAAGGCAACTGGTCAATAAACCCACACATGCTCCCTGAAGGCATCAATGTTACCGGATTCAAGACCCTCGTTATGTAATGAACGAGAAGAAAGGGAGTTAACCGTAGTGCCTGATTCATATTAGTCATATCATAAGAAGCCAAAAAACATTGACACCAAGGACAACATAGGGAAAATTAGTTGTGCTTAATAAATGAAATAAAGAAACGATAAACTAGTGAAAATTAAAATGGATGAAAAAACAACTTGCCGCTGGTGGGAACCGAACCTACAACCTTCGCATTTCGCGTGCGATGCTCTATCAATTGAGCTAGAACGGCCCCATTTCCCCATCCACTTTCTGGGGTATTTATGTGGGCTAGTAGAACCCCGGGAGCGTTATGCAGCGTGGCCACTCACAGACCTTGACGGCAGAGGTTTTTTTTTTATTTATTACCGGTTTTCAATATAACATCGTACATATGAATTTCACACTCATGACACAAATGCAAGCCTCTTGCAAGAGAAAAAAGAAGGCGAGAAACAAAAAAGCGCTATAAAGCCGTCTATCCGCGTAGGACTGACGTTGTCAAGTTAAAATTCCTTCATGACTGTCAGAGGTTCGAGCCTCGACAGCCAATCCGGTACACACTCTTGCATTTTCTGCATTTCAATAAATAAGGACATACACTCTCTGAAATATATACGCGCTGGCCAGCGTCGGCGTCGCAATGGTATCCGGCCATGCGAGCTCGCCATATAGAGTGGAGGGTGTTCAGCATAATAAGATCATACGGTACTCCGTCTTCATCTTTAATTGGCAGATACCTGATCCCTTGGGGGTCCACCGGTAACTCCTTTTTCAGCGTTCGCTTTAGCACGTCCCAAAGGAAAACAGCCGCCCAGCAATGCAAGAAAACGTGATCAATGGTCTCCGGCTTCTGACAGATCAAGCAGTGGGATCCCCACGGCACAAGACAGCCTCGTTCTTCCACAAACGTTTTCACAGAGAGCGTTCCTGTGTGGAGCTTAAAAAAGAAGGTTTTAACCCCTGGTGGCACCTGCATTCGTTTCACCCGTTTAAGGACGTCTTGTCCTGGCCCTCCACTGTATATGGTTCTGTATAACGGCACTGGGAACACAATGTCGCGCACATCATTATACAGTTTTTTCCTTTTAACTTCAAACAGATAATCATTTGAAAAACGAACTGACAGGAAACGCACGCTGTCGACCACTTCCTTAATATAACCTCGAAGTTTTCCGGTCATGCTTGCCGTACTAACAACATGTGTCGGCAATGCATCGCTCAACCTGATCTGACATACGGTGCGCAGAAACGGATCTCGCACATCTCGAAAAAACAAAAAGCGGTTGACAAGTTGTCGAACAAACAGATGCACCAAGCCCACACCCCCGTCCTTCACCCTTCTGAACAAATTTGTTCGGCTACATCTCTCCCATGATGAACTCTAGATAAAGACCGCAAACACTCTGTGCAGCCTTTGCACATTTGCTCTAGAACAATGCAGCACTTGCATAACATAATATAACTTCGCTATAAAAAACATATTACAAATTGTTGCCCTTGAAAAAATAGACTGGTTAGTGCTTGTCCATTTGTCCACTTTTTGTTTCGTTTCATTAGTTTGGTTCCTCCAGTACTCATCGCTGCTCTTGTACCTATCGAGGGGAACACCAAGATACTTCGTCGGAGTTTTCACCCACTTGACACTAGCGAAATACTCCGGTGCCGAAAACCACTCCCCGTGCCACAGCCCGAGGGATTTGCCCCAATTGACTATGCTGCCCGTGACGTCACAGAAATGTTTTACTACAGCAATTGTCTCAGTCACACTTGGTTCGTCTGTGCAACACACTGCAACGTTGTCAGCATACGCTAGCAGCTTCACTTCGGTTTCTGCTAATCTAAAACCACGTATATTGTTATTTGCGGTGATCGCTACACACATTGCTTCTATGTAGATAGCAAATAACAGAGGACTGAGGGGAGAGCCTTGGCGCACTGAACGCATGATGTTAATGGGGGCCCCCATAGACTTGTTAACAATTAACCTTGTAGTGCCGTTCTGGTACGCCAAGGCCACGCCCTCAGTGATGATGGTACCGACATTAACATGATCCAGTATGGCGAAAAAAATAACGTGAGCAACACAATCGAACGCTTTCTCAAGATCAAGCTGAAGAACTGGAACGCCGCCACCAGTGGCGTCACAGCACTCGAACACACAGCGCATCTTATGGATGTTCGAAAAAATTGATCGCCCTTTGATTCCACAAGTTTGATGGTCTGCGACGATTTCCTTTATTACGCCTTGAAGTCTAGTCGCTAAAATCTTCATAAATATCTTATAATCAATTTTTGTTAGTGATATGGGCCTGTAGGATGATACGAATCTTCAGTTTATCTAATTTATCATTCCTCGGAATAAGAATGGTGTGCGCTTTCCCAAAAGAAGGTGGCAATGATTTCTGCACGTACGCTTCATTAAATACTCCTACTAATATACGGGCCAGTTCTCTTTTAAATGTCTTATATAACGCAGCACTGAGTCCATCTGGTCCCGGTGACTTGCCCAAGTTCAAGTCGTCGATTGCCTTTTCGACTTCCCTCTCCATTATTTTCCCTTCTAATCGCTCCTTAGCTTCATCACTCAAACGCGAAATGCGGTGCAGAAAGTCCGCTTTGAAACCCTCTAAATTCGCTTCCTGAAATGCAAAGAACGACTGATAGTATTGGAAGAAGGCGTGTTCTATGCTCTCGTTGTCGTCAACAACAGCTCCATTCAATAAAAGTTGATCGACATGGTTTCGTCTTCCGTGTGCCTTCTCTAAACCGAGCACCCTTGTAGTGGGCGTCTCCCCTGCCGCCAGTGCATCTGCTCTTGCTCGCACGATGGCACCTTGATAACGTTCTTTGTCGAACTGTTCAAGCTTTTCCTTCACGCTCCGCATATCGTCTTTGTACAGACCAGGCTCTCTGCACTCAAGCGTTATCAGCTGCTGAAGTAGTATTCGCAAACCCTTTTCTTTATATTCCCTCTCAAATTTGAGGCAGCTTGACCTTCCTAAGGCTTTCATTTTAACTTTTTGTTTAACACATTCCCACTTTTCTGCTATTGTATCAGCCGCATCTTCGCGTATTTCATTAACCGCATCCCGCACTGCCTTTACAAAAGATGCATCATTTAATAACAAGTCATTGGGTTTCCATAGATGCCAATTAAATGCATGTTCCCTTTTCCTTATACCTATGTTACATTTTACCAGGCAGTGATCCGAAAATGACACGGGTACAACGCAATAACCGTGGCATCTTGGTATCGTGTCCAACGAAATGTACATGCGATCCAGTCGCGCATGACTACTGCCTTGAAAACGCGTAAATGTAACTTGACGCCCCCCTTCCAGACATTGAAAAACATCATCAAGTTCATTTTCATTAATTAATTTTGACAAAACGTCACTACTTCTATCACGCACGCCGGCATTGTTGGCTCGGTCTCTAGCACTCAACACACAATTGCAGTCCCCTAATAACACAACGCGCTTATTACAGCAAACATATTGTGAGAGGTTCGAAAAAAAGAGGACACGCTCGTCTACAGAATTCGGCGCATAAACGCATATGACGCGAAACTCAAAGTCAGAGATCGTAAAGTCACATAAAACAATCCTTCCATCCAGACAGGACCACGCACTTTGAATATGTAAACCCGGCAGCTTCTTCACCAAAAGAATGCACCCCCCGGTGGTGCCTACCGCATGACTCACCACCACAAAGTACCTAGTCGTGAATCGTCGCACCATGCTCCCGGTCTCCTCCTCTCCGTCAACCTTGGTTTCCTGGACGGCTAGTACGTCTATGTCATGGTCCGTTACCAACCGTAGGACCTGACATTGCCTACGACTAGTCGCCAACCCTCGCACATTTAGTGTGGCAATACTAAGAGACGGTATTTCATCAATCTTCATCTAGCGAGAAAAGTAGGCCCGGAGCATGGTGCTTACCCTTCACGACCAGCCCTTGGCTAGCCGCCTCCGGGGCCATCCGGCTTCCCGGCATTGTTTGTCGTCGACACTTTGATCACAGGCTTTCTTTCCGGCGGCACATTCGGCTTTGGTTTGAAGCCCACCCGCCTCCCCTGGGGCGTCTTTGTCGGTGGTCCCTCGGTGGTGCTGGTCGCACCCTCGCCTTGGTCCTTGGTCTGGTCGTGGGGGCGTTTGACCGGGCCGCCAAGAGTCTCAGTCCGGTCGCCGTCTTTCACAGCCTCGTCCTGCTGCACTGCCGTCATACCGTTGTCGGGCGGGTCTTCACTAATGGTTCCCGTCGCGGGGCCCACAGCAGTCGCGCCCTGCGCCTTCCCACTCCGCTTCTCAGTACCTTGAGCAACCGTGCCTTCTGCGCCGACGGTCGATGTCTCGCCGACTGCCGCTGTCGGTACCAGGTCTCCGATGCCTGTAGCGGCGTCCTCCGTCTCGACCACGTCCATGACGTGCTCGGCGGCCACGTCGTTCACTGCTGGGCCTGTCACGGCGGCGTAGGATTTGACGCAGTCCGCGTCAACATGACCGAACCGTCTGCAGCGAGAACAGCGCGGAACTTTACACTCCCGGCGGACGTGCCCCGTGCCTTGGCAGCGCAGGCACTGCATGGGTCTACCAGGGACGACCACCAATGCCAGCTCTCCGCCGACGCGGACCTGATGAGGAAGGTCTTCCATTTTCACGCCGCTTTTCAGCTTTAAAAGCACAGTCCTGGTTGTCGACGTCTTGTCGCCCAGGCCATGGACGCGCCACCTTTCCCGGCTTACCTCCTCCACCTTGCCGAAAGCCATGAACGCCGTCCGTATGTCCTCGTCTGCAACGCCATAGAGCAGCCAATGAAGCCTAAGCTTCACCTGCTGGTCTTGCGGGTCCACGATGACACACCGTCTACCCTTCACTTGCAGTTCTTTAAGAGCCATGAGGCGCTTCGTCGCAGTGGCGTCAGACAGGGTCACCGCCCAGACGTGGTTTATCTGGTACGCCCCTATGCATACCACGTCCGGCAGCAGTCCCGTCGGCAGCAGGGTGTCTCTAAAATCTTCGACCTTGTAAGGTCTGGCGCATACATCACCGTGTAAAAACACGGTGTTAAAGGCAACTCGTCCTTTCGGCAGCAGAGGCAAAATAAACGGATAATCCTTATCGTCGTCGGTGATCCTGTTTCCACGACCAAAAGTGGCCGCTGTCGCTGCCCCAGAAGAGGCCATGACCCTACGATCCGAACAGCTCGGCTGCCGGATGCACAATGCTACAGCGGCGCCGTTTCCCCATCCACTTTCTTGGGCATTTATGTGCCCCAGTAGAACCCTGGAAGTGTTAGCCAGAGCGACCACTCACAGACCTTGACGGCGGACGTGGAACGTCCTTTTTGCCGCAGGCGTCACGAGAACGAGATCTTTTTGGGTGAAGGCAACTGGTCAATAAACCAACATACGCTACCTGATGGCATTTATAGTTGCCGGATTCGAGACCCTCGTTATGCAATGAACGAGAAGAAAGGGAGTTAACCGAGGTGCCCGATGTATATTAGTCATATCAAAAGAAGCCAACAAACATTGACACCAAGGAGAACATTGGGAAAATTAGTTGTGCTTAGTAAATGAAATAAAGAAACGATAAACTAATGCAAATTAAAGTGCATGAAAAAACAACTTGCCGCAGGTGGGAACCGAACCCACAACCTTCGCATTTCGCCTGCGATGCTCTACCACTTGACCTACAGCGGTGCCGTTTCCCCATCCACTTTCTTGGGTATATATGTACCCTAGTAGAACCCTGGGAGTGTTATCCAGCGTGGCCACCCATAGACTTTGACGGCGGACGTGGAACGTACTTTCTCCCGCAGGCGTCAGGAGAACGTGATCTTTTCGGGTGAAGGCAACTGGTCAATAAACCCACACATGCTACCTGAAAGCATCCATGATGCCGGATTCGAGACCCTCGTTATGTAATGAGCGAGAAGAAAGGGAGTTAACGGAGGGGGCCATTTTATTTAGTCATATCATAAAAAGCCAACAAAGATTGACACCAAGCACAACGTATGGGAAATTACTTAAGCTTAATAAATGAAATAAAGAAACGATAAACTAATGGAAATTAAAGTGGAAGAAAAAACAACTTGCCGTAGGAGGGAACCTAACCGCACAACCTTGGCATTTCGCGTGCGATGCTCTACCAATTGAGCTACACCGGCGCCGTTTCCCCATCCACTTTCTTGGGTATTTACGTACCCCAGTAGAACCCTGCGAGTGTTAGCCAGCGCGACCACTCACAGACCTTGACGGCGGACGTGGAACGTCCTTTTTGGGTGAGGGCAACTGGTCAATAAACCCACGCATGCTACCTGAAAGCATCAATGTTGCCGGATTCGAGACCCTCGTTATGTAATGAACGAGAAGAAAGGGAGTTAACCGAGGGGCTCAATTTTAATTAATCATATCATAAGAAGCAAACAAACATTGACACCAAGGACAACATAGGGGAAATTACTTGAGCTTAATAAATGAAATAAAGAAACGAAAAAGTAATGGAAATCAAAGTGAATGAAGAAACAACTTGCCGCAGGTGGGAACCGAACCCCCAACCTTCGCATTTTGCGTGCGATGCTCTACCAATTGAGCTACAGGGGCGCCATTTCCCCATCGACTTTCTTGGGTATTTATGCGCCCTAGTAGAACCCTGGGAGTGTTAGCCAGCGCGACCACTCACAGACCTTGACGGCGGACGTGTAACGTCCTTCTTGCCGCAGGCGTCACGAGAACGTGATCTTTTTGGGTGAAGGCAACTGGTCTATAAACCCACATATGCTACCTGATGGAATTAATGTTGCCGGATTCGAGACCCTCGTTATGTAATGAACGAAAGGAAAGGGAGCTAACCGAGGGGCCCGATTTTAATTAGTCATATCATATAAAGCAAACAAACATCGACACCAAGGACAACATAGGGGAAATTACTTGCGCCTAATAAATGAAATAAAGAAACGACAAACTAATGGAAATTAAAGTTAATAAAAAACAACTTGCGGCAGGTGTGAACCGAACGCACAACCTTCGTATTTTGCGTGCGATGCTCTGCCAATTGAGCTACAGCGGTGCCATTTCCCCATCCACTTTCTTGGGTGTTTATATGCCTACTAGAAGCCTGGGAGTGTTAGCCAGCGTGGCCACACACTGACCTTCACGGTGGACGTGTAACGTCCTTTATGCCACGGGCGGCACGAGAACGAGATCTTTTTGGGTGAAGGCATCTCGTCAATAAGCCCACACATGCTGCCTGAAGGCATCAATGTTTTCGGATTCGAGACCCTCGTTACGTAATAAACGAGCAGAAATGGAGTTGAACGAGGAGCCTGATTTTTATAAGTCATATCATAAGAAGCCAACAAATATTGAAACCAAGGAGAACATAGGGGAAATTACTTGTGCTTAATAAATTAAATAAAGACACGATGAACTAATGGAAATTAAAGTGGATGAAAAAACAGCTTACCGCAGGTGGGAACCAAACAGACAACCTTCGCATGTCGCGTGCGATGCTCTACCAATTGAGCTACAGCGGCGTCGTTTCCCCATCCACTATCTTGGGTATTTATGTGCCCTAGTAGATCTCTGGGAGTGTTAGCCAGCGCGACCACTCACAGACCTTGACGGCGGACGTGGAACGTCCTTTTTGCCGCAGGCGTCACGAGAACGTGATCTTTTTGGGTGAAGGCAACTGGTCAATAAACCCACACATGCTCCCTGAAGGCATCAATGTTGCCGGATTCGAGGCCCTCGTTATGTAATGAAGGAGAAGAAAGGGAGTTAACCGAGTGGCCCGATTTTTATTAGTCATATCATAAGAAGCCAACAAACCTTGACACCAAGGACAACATATGGAAAATAGTTGTGCTTACTTAATGAAATAAAGAAGCGATAAACTAATGGAAATGAAAGTGGATGAAAAAACAACTTGCCGCAGGTGGGAACCGAAACCACAACCTTCCCATTTTGCGTGCGACGCTCTACCAATTTAGTTACAGCGGCACCGTTTCCCCATCCACTTTCATGGGTATTTATGTGCCCTAGTAGAACCCTGGGAGTGTTAGCCAGCGCGACCACTCACAGACTTTGACGGCGGACGTGGAACGTCCTTTTTGCCGCAGGCGTCACGAAAACCTGATCTTTTTGGGTGAAGGCAACTGGTCAATAAACCCACACATGCTCCCTGAAGGCATCAATGTTGCCGGATTCGAGACCCTCGTTTTGTAATGAACGAGAAGAAAGGGAGTTAACCGAGGGGCCCGATTTTTATTAGTCATATCATCAGAAGCCAACAAACATTGACACCAAGGAAAACATAGGGAAAATTAGTTGTGCTTACTAAATGAAATAAAGAAACGATAAACTAATGGAAATTAATGTGGATGAAAAAACAACTTGCCGTAGGTGGGAAGCGAACCCACAACCTTCGTATTTCGCGTGCGATACTCTACCAATTGAGTTGCAGCGGCGCCGTTTCCCCATCCACTTTCTTCGGTATTTATGTGCCCTAGTAGAACTCTGAGAGTGTTAGCCAGCGCGACCATTCACAGACCTTGACGGCGGACGTAGAACCTCCTTTTTGCCGCAGGCGTCACGAGAACGTGATCTTTTTGGGTGAAGGCAACTGGTCAATAAACCCACACATGCTCCCTGAAGGCATCAATGTTGCCGGATTCGAGACCCTCATTATGTAATGAAGGAGAAGAAAGGGAGTTAACCGAAGGGCCCGATTTTTATTAGTCATATCATAAGTAGCCAACAAACCTTGACACCAAGGACAACAAACGGAAAATAGTTGTGCTTACTAAATGAAATAAAGAAGCGATAAACTAATGGAAATTAAAGTGGATGAAAAAACAACTTGCCGCAGGTGGGAACCGAACCCACAACCTTCGCATTTCGCGTGCGATGCTCTACCAATTGAGTTACAGCGGCGCCGTTTCCCCATCCACTTTCGTGGGTATTTATGTGCCCTAGTAGAAGGCTGGGAGCGTTATCCAGCGTGGCCACTCATAGACCTTGACGGCGGACGTGGAACGTACTTTTTACCGCAGGCGTCACGAGAACGTGATCTTTTTGGGTGAAGGCAACTGGTCAACAAACCCACACATGCTCCCTGATGGCATCAATGTTGCCGGATTCGAGACCCTCGTTATGTAATGAACGAGAAGAAAATGAGTTAACGGAGGAAGCCTATATTTATTACTCAGATAATAAGAAGCCAACAAACATTGACACCAAGGACAACGCAGGGAAAATTTGTTGTGCTTACTAAATGAAATAAAGAAACGATAAACTAATGGAAATCAAAGTGGATAAATAAACAACTTGCCGCATGTAGGAACCGAACCCACAACGTACGTATTTCGCGTGCGTTGCTCTACCAATTGAGTTACAGCGGCGCCGTTTCCAAATCCACTTTCTTGGGTATTTATGTACCCTAGTAGAAGCCTAGGAGTGTTAGCCAGCGTGGCCACTCGCAGACCTTCACGGCGGACGTGGAACGTCTTTTTTCCACAGGCGTCACGAGAACGTGGTCTTTTTGGGTGAAGGCAACTGGTCAATAAACCCACACATGCTACCTGAAGGCATTACTTTTGCCGGATTCGAGACCCTCGTTATGTAATGAACGAGAAGAAAGGGAGTTAACCGAGGGGCCCGATTTCTATTAGTTATATCATAAGAAGCCAACAAACATTGACACCAAGGACTACATAGCGGAAATTACTTGTGCTTAATAGATGAAATAAAGAAGCGATAAACTAATGGAAATTAAAGTGGATGAAAAAACAACTTGCCGCAGGTGGGAACCGAACCCACAACCTTAGTATTTCGCGTGCGATGCTCTACCAATTGAGTTACAGCGGCGCCGTTTCCCCATCCACTTTCGTGGGTGTTTTTGTGCCCTAGTAGAAACATGGGAGTGTTAGCCAGCGTGGCCACTCACAGACCTTCACGGCGGACGTGGAACGTCCTTTTTGCCGCAGGCGTCACGAGAACGTGATCTTTTTGGGTGAAGGCAACTGGTCAATAAGCCCACACATGCTCCCTGAAGGCATCAATGTTGCCGGATTCGAGACCCTCGTTATGTAATGAACGAGAAGAAAGGGAGTTAACCGAGGGGCCCTTTTTTTTTAGTCATATCATAAGACGCCAACAAACGTTGACACCAAGGACAACTTAGGGGAAATCACTTGTGCTTAATAGATGAAATAAAGGAACGATAAACTAATGGAAATTAAAGTGAATGAAAAAACGACTTGCCGCAAATGGGAACCGAGCCCACAACCTTCGCATTTTGCGTGCGACGCTCTACCAATTTAGTTACAGCGGCACCGTTTCCCCATCCACTTTCATGGGTATTTATGTGTCCTAGTAGAACCCTGGGAGTGTTAGCCAGCGTGGCCACTCATAGACCTTGACGGCGGACGTGGAACGTCCTTTTTGCCGCAGGCGTCACGAGAACGTGATCTTTTTGGGTGAAGGCAACTGGTCAATAAACCCACACATGCTCCCTGAAGGCATCAATGTTGCCGGATTCGAGACCCTCGTTATGTAATGAACGAGAAGAAAGGGAGTTAACCGAGGGGCCCGATTTTTATTAGTCATATCATAAGACGCCAACAAACGTTGACACCAAGGACAACATAGGGGAAATTACTTGGGCTTAATAAATGAAATAAAGAAACGATAAACTAATGGAAATTAAAGTGGATGAATAAACAACTTGCCGCAAATGGGAACCGAGCCCACAACCTTCGCATTTTGCGTGCGACGCTCTACCAATTTAGTTACAGCGGCACCGTTTCCCCATCCACTTTCATGGGTATTTATGTGCCCTAGTAGAAGCCTGGGAGTGTTAGCCAGCGTGGCCACTCGCAGACCTTCACGGCGGACGTGGAACGTCCTTTTTACCGCAGGCGTCACGAGAACGTGATCTTTTTGGGTGGAGGCAACTGGTCAATAAACCCAGACATGCTCCTTGAAGGCATTAATGTTGTCGGATTCGAGACCCTCGTTATGTAATGAACGAGAAGAAAGGGAGCTAACCGAGGGGCCCGATTTTAATTAGTCCTATCATAAGAAGCAAACAAACATTGACACCAAGGACAACATAGGGGAAATTACTTGTGCTTAATAAGTGAAATAAATAAACGACAAACTAATGGAAATTAAAGAGAATGAAAAAACAACTTGCCGCAGGTGGGAACCGAACCCACAACCTTCGTATTTTGCGTGCGATGCTCTAGGAATTGAGCTACAGCGGTGCCGTTTCCCCATCCACTTTCTTGGGTGTTTTTGTGCCCTAGTAGAAACATGGGAGTGTTTAGCCAGCGTGACCACTCAGAGACTTTAACGGCGGACGTGGAACTTCCTTTTTCCCGCAGGCGTCATGAGAACGTGACATTTTTGAGTGAAGGCAACTGGTCAATAAATCCACACATGCTACCTGAAGGCATCAATGTTTTCGAATTCGAGACCCTCGTTATGTAATAAACGAGAAGAAAGGGAGTTAACCGAGGGGCCCGATTTTAATTAGTCCTATCATAAGAAGCAAACAAACATTGACACCAAGGACAACATAGGGGAAATTACTTGTGCTTAATAAGTGAAATAAATAAACGACAAACTAATGGAAATTAAAGAGAATGAAAAAACAACTTGCCGCAGGTGGGAACCGAACCCACAACCTTCGTATTTTGCGTGCGATGCTCTAGGAATTGAGCTACAGCGGTGCCGTTTCCCCATCCACTTTCTTGGGTGTTTTTGTGCCCTAGTAGAAACATGGGAGTGTTTAGCCAGCGTGGCCACTCACAGACCTTGATGGCGGACGTGGAACGTCCTTTTTGCCGCAGGCGTCACGAGAACGTGATCTTTTTGGGTGAAGGCAACTATTCAATATACCCACACATGCTACCTGAAGGCATCAATGTTGCCGGATTCGAGACCCTCGTTATGTAATGAACGAGAAGAAAGAGAGTTAACCGAGGGGCCCAATTTTTATTACTCATATCATAAGAAGCCAACAAACATTGACACCTAGGACAACATAGGGAAAATAAGTTGTGCTTGCTAAATGAAATAAAGAAACGATAAACTAATGGAAATTAAAGTGGATGAATAAACAACTTGCCGCATGTAGGAACCGAACCCACAACGTTCGTATTTCGCGTTCGTTGCTCTACCAATTGAGTTACAGCGGCGCCGTTTCCCCATCCACTTTCTTGGGTATTTATGTACCCTAGTAGGAGCCTAGGAGTGTTAGCCAGCGTGGCCACTCGCACACCTTCACGGCGGACGTGGAACGTCCTTTTTGCCGCAGGCGTCACGAGAACGTGATCTTTTTGGGTGAAGGCAACAGGTCAATAAACCCACACATGCTCCCTGAAGGCATCAATGTTGCCGGATTCGAGACCCTCGTTATGTAATGAACGAGAAGAAAGGGAGTTAACCGAGGGGCCCGATTTTTATTAGTCATATCATAAGACGCCAACAAACGTTGACACCAAGGACAACTTAGGGGAAATTACTTGGGCTTAATAAATGAAATAAAGAAACGATAAACTAATGGAAATTAAAGTGGATGAATAAACAACTTGCCGCATGTAGGAACCGAACCCACAACGTTCGTATTTCGCGTTCGTTGCTCTACCAATTGAGTTACAGCGGCGCCGTTTCCCCATCCACTTTCTTGGGTATTTATGTGCCCTAGTAGAAGCCTGGGAGAGTTAGCCAGAGTGGCCACTCGCACACCTTCACGGCGGACGTGGAACGTCCTTTTTGCCGCAGGCGTCACGAGAACGTGATCTTTTTGGGTGAAGGCAACTGGTCAATAAACCCCCACATGCTACCTGAAGGCATTACTTTTGCCGGATTCGAGACCCTCGTTATGTAATGAACGAGAAGAAAGGGAGTTAACCGAGGGGCCCAATTTTTATTACTCATATCATAAGAAGCCAACAAACATTGACACCAAGGACAACATAGGGAAAATAAGTTGTGCTTGCTAAATGAAATAAAGAAGCGATAAACTAATGGAAATTAAAGTGAATGAAAAAACAACTTGCCGCAGGTGGGAACCGAACCCACAACCTTCGTATTTCGCGTGCGATGCTCTACCAATTGAGTTACAGCGGCGCCGTTTCCCCACCCACTTTCTTGGGTATTTATGTGCCCTAGTAGAAGCCTGGGAGAGTTAGCCAGAGTGGCCACTCGCACACCTTCACGGCGGACGTGGAACGTCCTTTTTGCCGCAGGCGTCACGAGAACGTGATCTTTTTGGGTGAAGGCAACTGGTCAATAAACCCACACATGCTCCCTGAAGGCAACAATGTTGCCGGATTCGAGACCCTCGTTATGTAATGAACGAGAAGAAAGGGAGTTAACCGAGGGGCCCGATTTTTATTAGTCATATCATAAGACGCCAACAAACGTTGACACCAAGGACAACTTAGGGGAAATCACTTGTGCTTAATAGATGAAATAAAGGAACGATAAACTAATGGAAATTAAAGTAAATGAAAAAACGACTTGCCGCAAATGGGAACCGAGCCCACAACCTTCGCATTTTGCGTGCGACGCTCTACCAATTTAGTTACAGCGGCACCGTTTCCCCATCCACTTTCATGGGTATTTATGTGCCCTAGTAGAAGCCTGGGAGTGTTAGCCAGCGTGGCCACTCGCAGACCTTCACGGCGGACGTGGAACGTCCTTTTTACCGCAGGCGTCACGAGAACGTGATCTTTTTGGGTGGAGGCAACTGGTCAATAAACCCAGACATGCTCCTTGAAGGCATTAATGTTGTCGGATTCGAGACCCTCGTTATGTAATGAACGAGAAGAAAGGGAGCTAACCGAGGGGCCCGATTTTAATTAGTCCTATCATAAGAAGCAAACAAACATTGACACCAAGGACAACATAGGGGAAATTACTTGTGCTTAATAAGTGAAATAAATAAACGACAAACTAATGGAAATTAAAGAGAATGAAAAAACAACTTGCCGCAGGTGGGAACCGAACCCACAACCTTCGTATTTTGCGTGCGATGCTCTAGGAATTGAGCTACAGCGGTGCCGTTTCCCCATCCACTTTCTTGGGTGTTTTTGTGCCCTAGTAGAAACATGGGAGTGTTTAGCCAGCGTGACCACTCAGAGACTTTAACGGCGGACGTGGAACTTCCTTTTTCCCGCAGGCGTCATGAGAACGTGACATTTTTGAGTGAAGGCAACTGGTCAATAAATCCACACATGCTACCTGAAGGCATCAATGTTTTCGAATTCGAGACCCTCGTTATGTAATAAACGAGAAGAAAGGGAGTTAACCGAGGGGCCCGATTTTAATTAGTCCTATCATAAGAAGCAAACAAACATTGACACCAAGGACAACATAGGGGAAATTACTTGTGCTTAATAAGTGAAATAAATAAACGACAAACTAATGGAAATTAAAGAGAATGAAAAAACAACTTGCCGCAGGTGGGAACCGAACCCACAACCTTCGTATTTTGCGTGCGATGCTCTAGGAATTGAGCTACAGCGGTGCCGTTTCCCCATCCACTTTCTTGGGTGTTTTTGTGCCCTAGTAGAAACATGGGAGTGTTTAGCCAGCGTGGCCACTCACAGACCTTGATGGCGGACGTGGAACGTCCTTTTTGCCGCAGGCGTCACGAGAACGTGATCTTTTTGGGTGAAGGCAACTATTCAATATACCCACACATGCTACCTGAAGGCATCAATGTTGCCGGATTCGAGACCCTCGTTATGTAATGAACGAGAAGAAAGAGAGTTAACCGAGGGGCCCAATTTTTATTACTCATATCATAAGAAGCCAACAAACATTGACACCTAGGACAACATAGGGAAAATAAGTTGTGCTTGCTAAATGAAATAAAGAAACGATAAACTAATGGAAATTAAAGTGGATGAATAAACAACTTGCCGCATGTAGGAACCGAACCCACAACGTTCGTATTTCGCGTTCGTTGCTCTACCAATTGAGTTACAGCGGCGCCGTTTCCCCATCCACTTTCTTGGGTATTTATGTACCCTAGTAGAAGCCTAGGAGTGTTAGCCAGCGTGGCCACTCGCACACCTTCACGGCGGACGTGGAACGTCCTTTTTGCCGCAGGCGTCACGAGAACGTGACCTTTTCGGGTGAAGGCAACTATTCAATATACCCACACATGCTACCTGAAGGCATTACTTTTCCCGGATTCGATACCCTCGTTATATAATGAACGAGAAGAAAGGGAGTTAACCGAGGGGCCCGATTTATATTAGTCATATCATGAGAAGCCAACAAACCTTGACACCAAGGACAACATATAGAAAATAGTTGTGCTTGCTAAATGAAATAAAGAAACGATAAACTAATGGAAATTAAAGTGGATGAATAAACAACTTGCCGCATGTAGGAACCGAACCCACAACGTTCGTATTTCGCGTTCGTTGCTCTACCAATTGAGTTACAGCGGCGCCGTTTCCCCATCCACTTTCTTGGGTATTTATGTACCCTAGTAGAAGCCTAGGAGTGTTAGCCAGCGTGGCCACACGCACACCTTCACGGCGGACGTGGAACGTCCTTTTTGCCGCAGGCGTCACGAGAACGTGACCTTTTCGGGTGAAGGCAACTATTCAATATACCCACACATGCTACCTGAAGGCATTACTTTTCCCGGATTCGAGACCCTCGTTATATAATGAACGAGAAGAAAGGGAGTTAACCGAGGGGCCCGATTTTTATTAGTCATATCATGAGAAGCCGACAAACCTTGACACCAAGGACAACATATGGAAAATAGTTGTGCTTACTTAATGAAATAAAGAAGCGATAAACTAATGGAAATTAAAGTGAATGAAAAAACAACTTGCCGCAGGTGGGAACCGAACGCACAACCTTCGTATTTCGCGTGCGATGCTCTACCAATTGAGTTACAGCGGCGCCGTTTCCCCACCCACTTTCTTGGGTATTTATGTGCCCTAGTAGAAGCCTGGGAGAGTTAGCCAGCGTGGCCACTCGCACACCTTCACGGCGGACGTGGAACGTCCTTTTTGCCGCAGGCGTCACGAGAACGTGATCTTTTTGGGTGAAGGCAACTGGTCATTAAACCCACACATGCTACCTGAAGGCATTACTTTTGCCGGATTCGAGACCCTCGATATGTAATGAACGAGAAGAACGGGAGTTAACCGAGGGGCCCGATTTTTATTAGTCATATCATAAGAAGCAAACAAACATTGACACCAAGCACCACATAGGGAAAATTAGTTGTGCTTACTAAATGAAATAAAGAAACGATAAAGTATTGGAAATTAAAGTGGATGAAAAAACAACTAGCCGTAGGTGGGAACCGAACGCACAACCTTCGCATTTCGCGTGCGATGCTCTACCAATCGAGCTACAGCGGCGCCGTTTCCCCATCCACTTTCTTGGGTATTTATGTGCCCTAGTAGAACCCTGGGAGTGTTAGCCAGCGTGGCCACTCATAGACCTTGACGGCGGACGTGGAACGTCCTTTTTACCGCAGGCGTCACGAGAACGTGATCTTTTTGGGTGAAGACAACTGGTCATTAAACCCACACATGCTCCCTGAAGGCATCAATGTTGCCGGATTCGAGACCCTCGTTATGTAATGAAGGAGAAGAAAGGGAGTTAAGCGAGGGGCCCGATTTTTATTAGTCATATCATAAGTAGCCAACAAACCTTGACCCCAAGGACAACATATGGAGAATAGTTGTGCTTACTTAATGAAATAAAGAAGCGATAAACTAATGGAAATTATTGTGGATGCAAAAACAACTTGCCATAGGTTGAAACCTAACCCACAACCTTCGCATTTCGCGTGCGATGCTCTACCAATCGAGCTACAGCGGCGCCGTTTCCCCATCCACTTTCTTGGGTATTTATGTGCCCTAGTAGAACCCTGGGAGAGTTAGCCAGCGTGGCCACTCGCACACCTTCACGGCGGACGTGGAACCTCTTTTTGCCGCTGGCGTCACGAGAACGTGATCTTTTTGGGTGAAGGCAACTGGTCAATAAACCCCCACATGCTACCTGAAGGCATTACTTTTGCCGGATTCGAGACCCTCGATATGTAATGAACCAGAAGAACGGGAGTTAACTGAGGGGCCCGATTTCTATTAGTCATGTCATAAGAAGGCAACAAACATCGACACCAAGGACTACATAGCGGAAATCACTTGTGCTTAATCGACGAAATAAAGGAACGATAAACTAATGGAAGTTAAAGTGAATGAAAAAACAGCTTGTCGCAGGAGGGAACAGAACCCACAACCTTCGTATTTCGCGTGCGATGCTCTACCAATTGAGTTACAGCGGCGCCGTTTCCCCATCCACTTTCTTGGGTATTTATGTGCCCTAGTCGAAGCCTGGGAGTGTTAGCCAGCGTGGCCACTCGCAGACCTTCACGGCGGACGTGGAACGTCTTTTTGCCGCAGGCGTCACGAGAACGTGATCTTTTTGGGTGAAGGCAACTGGTCAATAAACCCCCACATGCTACCTGAAAGCATTACTTTTGCCGGATTCGAGACCCTCGATATGTAATGAACGAGAAGAACGGGAGTTAACCGAGGGGCCCGATTTTTATTAGTCATATCATAAGAAGCAAACAAACATTGACACCAAGCACAACATAGGAAAAATTAGTTGTGCTTACTAAATGAAATAAAGAAACGATAAACTATTGGAAATTGAAGTGGATGAAAAAACAACTAGCCGTAGGTGGGAACCGAACGCACAACCTTCGCATTTCGCGTGCGATGCTCTACCAATCGAGCTACAGCGGCGCCGTTTCCCCATCCACTTTCTTGGGTATTTATGTGCCCTAGTAGAACCCTCGGAGTGTTAGCCAGCGCGACCACTCACAGACCTTGACGGCGGACGTGGAACGTCCTTTTTCCCGCAGGCGTCACAAGAACGTGATCTTTTTGGGTGAAGGCAACTGGTCAATAAACCCAGACATGCTCCTTGAAGGCATTAATGTTGTCGGATTCGAGACCCTCGATATGTAATGAACGAGAAGAAAGGGAGTTAACCGAGGGGCCCGATTTTAATTAGTCATATCATTAGAAGCCAACAAACATTGACACCAAGGACAACATAGGGTAAAAACTTGTGCTTATTAAATGAAATAAAGAAAGGATAAACTAATGGAAATTACAGTGCATGAAAAACAACTTGCCGCAGGTGGGAACCGAACCCAAAACCTTCGCATTTCGCGTGCGATGCTCTACCAATTGAGCTATACAGCGGCGCCGTTTCCCCATCCACTTTCTTGGGAGTTTATGTGCCCTAGTAGAAGCCTGGGAGTGTTAGCCAGCGTGGCCACTCGCAGACCTTCATGGCGGACGTGGAACGTCCTTTTTGCCGCAGGCGTCACCAGAACGTGATATTTTTGGGTGAAGGCAACTGATCAACAAACCCACACATGCTCCCTGATGGCATCAATGTTGCCGGATTCGAGACCCTCGTTATGTAATGAACGAGAAGAAAGGGAGTTAACCGAGGGGCCCGATTTTTATTAGTCATATAATAAGAAGCCAACAAACATTGACACCAAGGACAACATAGGGAAAATAAGTTGTGCTTACTAAATGAAATAAAAAAACGATAAACTAATGGAAATTAAAGTGGAAGAAGAAACAATTTACCATAGGCGGGAACGGAACCCACAACCTTCGCATTTCGCGTGCGATGCTCTACCAATTGAGTTACAGTAGCGCCGTTTCGCCATCCACTTTCTTCGGTATTTATGCGCCGTAGTAGAACCCAGGGAGTGTTAGCCAGCGCGACCACTCACAGACTTTGACGGCGGATGTTGAAAGTCCTTTTTGCCGCAGGCGTCACGACAACGTGATCTTTTTGGGTGAAGGCAACTGGTCAATAAACCCACATATGCTACCTGATGGCATCAATGTTGCCAGATTCGAGACCCTCGTTATGTAATGAACGAGAACAAAGGGAGTTAACCGAGGTGCCCGATTTTATTAGTCATATCATAAGAAGCAAACAAACATTGACACCAAGTACAACATAGGGGAAAGAACTGGTGCCTAATAAATGAAATAAGGAAACTACAAACTAATGGAAATTAAAGTGAATGAATAAACAACTTGCCGCAGGTGGGAGCCGAACCCACAACCTTCGCATTTTGCGTGCGATGCTCTACCAATTGAGCCACAGCGGTGCCATTTCCCCATCCAATTTCTTGGGTATTTATGTACCCTAGTAGAAGCCTAGGAGTGTTAGCCATTGCGACCACTCACAGACCTTGACGGCGGATGTGGAACGTCCTTTTTGCCGCAGGTGTCACGAGAACCTGATATTTTTGGGTGAAGGCAACTGATCAACAAACCCACACATGCTCCCTGATGGCATCAATGTTGCCGGATTCGAGACCCTCGTTATGTAATGAACGAGAAGAAAGGGAGTTAACCGAGGGGCCCGATTTTTATTAGTCATATAATAAGAAGCCAACAAACATTGACACCAAGGACAACATAGGGAAAATAAGTTGTGCTTGCTAAATGAAATAAAGAAGCGATAAACTAATGGAAATTAAAGTGGATCAATAAACAACTTGCCGTATGTAGGAACCGAACCCACAACGTTCGTATTTCGCGTGCGTTGCTCTACCAATTGAGTTACAGTGGCCACGTTTCCCCATCCACTTTCTTGGGTATTTATGTACCCTAGTAGAAGCCTAGGAGTGTTAGCCAGCGTGGCCACTCGCAGACCTTCACGGCGGACGTGGAACGTCCTTTATGCCACAGGCGGCACGAGAACGAGATCTTTTTGGGTGAAGGCATCTGGTCAATAAACCCACACATGCTCCCTGAAGGCATCAATGTTGCCGGATTCGAGACCCTCGTTATGTAATGAACGAGAAGAAAGGGAGTTAACCGAGGGGCCCGATTTTTCTTAGTCATGTCTTAAGAAGCCAAGAAACATTGACACCAAGGACAACATAGGGAAAATTAGTTGTGCTTACTAAATGAAATAAAGAAACGATAAACAAATGGAAATTAAAGTGGATGAAAAAACAACTTGCCGCAGGTGGAAACCGAACCCACAACCTTCGCGTTTCCCGTGCGATGCTTTACCAATTGAGCTACAGCGGCGCCGTTTCCCCATCCACTTTCTTATGTATTTATGTGCCCTAGTAGAACCCTGGGAGTGTTAGCCAGCGTGACCACTCACAGACCTTGACGGCGGACGTGGAACGTCCTTTTTGCCGCAGGCGTCACGAGAACGCGATCTCTTTGAGTGAAGGCAACTGTTCAATAAATCCACACATGCTACCTGAAGGCATCAACGTTTTCGGATTCGAGACCCTCGTTATGTAATAAACGAGAAGGGAGTTAACCGAGGGGCCCGATTTTTATTAGTCATATCATAAGAAGCCAACAAAGATTGACACCAAGGAGAACATAGGGGAAGGTACTTGTGCTTAATAAATGAAATAAAGAATCGATAAACTAATGGAAATTAAAGTGGATGAACAACTTGCCGCAGGTGGGAACCGAACCCACAACCTTCGCATTTCGCGTGCGATGCTTTACCAATTGAGCTACAGCGGCGCCGTTTCCCCATCCACTTTCTTGGGTATTTATGTGCCCTAGTAGAACCCTGGGAGGTTAGCCAGCGCGACCACTTACAGACCTTGACGGTGGACGTGGAACGTCCTTTTTGCCGCAGGCGTCACGAGAACGCGATCTTTTTGAGTGAAGGGAACTGGTCAATACATCCACACATGCTACCTGAAGGCATCAATGTTTTCGAATTCGAGACCCTCGTTACGAAATAAACGAGAAGAAAGGCAGTTAACCGACGGTCCCGTTTTTATTAGTTATATCATAAGAAGCCAAGGAACATTGACACCAAGGACAACATAGAGGAAATTACTTGTGCTTTATAAATGAAATAAAGAAACGATAAACTAATGGAAATTAAAGTGGATGAAAAAACAGCTTGCCGCAGGTGGGAACCGAGCCCACAGCTTTTACATTTCGCGTGCGATGCTCTACCAATTGAGCTACAGCGGCGCCATTTCCCCATCCGCTTTCTTGGGTACTTATGTGCCCTGTAGAGCCCTGGGAGTGTAAGCCAGCGCGACCACTCACAGACTTTGACGGCGGACGTGGAACGTCCTTTTTGCCGCAGGCGTCACGAGAACGTGATCTTCTTGGGTGAAGGCAACTGGTCAATAAACCCACATATGCTACCTCATGGCATTAATGTTGCCGGATTCGAAAGCCTCGTTATGTAATGCACAAGAAGAAAGGGAGTTAACCGAGGGGCCCGATTTTAACTAGTCATATCATAAGAGGCAAACAAACATTGACACCAAGGACAACATAGGGAAAATTACTTGTGCTTAACAGGTGAAATAAAGAGACGATAAACCAATGGAAATTAAAGTGGATGAAAAAACAACTTGCCGAACCGAACCCACAACCTTCGCATTTCGCGAAGTTTGTAGATAGCACCCACTATAGATAGCATCCAAATCACCAAGCAAATGTGCAGTAGCTGCTTATGAAGGAATCAAACATTCCCCAGATGTAAGTACTGCGAATCTCTTCCTTTTCTTATTTATTTTATTTATTTATTTATTTATTTACCCACAGCGCCACAGTGGCATTACAGTGGGGGGTTGTACAAAAGGATATTACAAGGGCAGTCATAATGACAATGCAAACACTTCATTGTAAATAATATTAAAGAAAGGAACATAAAGCATTCCATTTTCGAACAGTGTGAGGAAAAAACGACCATCTTAAGCATATCGGTTCTTGACCTGAATTCACGCACTTTATGGTTAGGATCAACCCGCTCGGATCTGTAGTATGGATGAAAAATGTACTTCTCTCTAGGAATAGCAATCTTATCGTAATATACGTGGGATGTCGTGTCTGCCGAAGGACGAATCCCAACATAAAAACGTAAAGACTGTTTATTTGACTAACGATGGCAGCGGACGGGCATACCAGTAGCGGCAGGTAGAAAGCGGTCGTTCTCAGACGGGCAGCCTGTTTTCAAAGCCACCGTCGGTGACGTATACCTCGGGTGACGCGGCGGCGGCGCTATGTTTTATCGGCCACGCACTCCAGCATGAAGCTTTGTTATGCTGGGCCGGATGATAAGAAGGAGGAGGGTGCGCACAAATATGCGCGGCGTTTGTCGCCACATCACCCCTCCCCCGCGGAGTGGAGAGCCCTCAGGGCTTGTAAAAATCTGGGCAGCGTACCCGACATCCGCTACGTGTAGTGACAGAAGCACGCTGCGATGTCGGCGGTCGTGAAAGGACGTCTGTGGGTGCACTGGTATTCCCTGGTTCGGCAGAATCGGTGTAGGCTGGCTTCAGCCGGTCGATAGAGACGCGGACGGCGTTCCCGTTAATGCGCAGGTGAATGTTTGGTCGTCGCGACGGAGAACTGGGTGGCTGTAAGGTGGCTGTAAAGGCGGCGGATGGTGTCGTCGCGGAGAAAAGTGTGCGAGCACGTTGCCTGATCCTTGAAGACGAAGGGGGCGGTCCTACAGTGGTGAGCTGCAGGTGTCGGGCGGAGGGCAGCGATGGTGCGTCGGAGGCGGGCGATGAAATCGGCGGTGTCTGACGTCGCGGTGGTGGATGCGTGCAGGAAGAAATTCGCCTGGGAGACGGAGGCGTTCCCTGTAGACGAGCTCTGCGGGTGTACCCTGAATGTCGGGCTTGAAGGTGGCGCCAAGACCAAGGGTGACGGCTGGGATGGCTGCAGGCCAGGTTGAGTCCGGGTGGCACATGATGGCTGCTTTGAACTGTCGGTGGAAACGTTAAATCATCCCGTTGGCGTACGGGTGGTAGCTGGTGGTCCCCGACCGTTCGAACCCGATGGTGAGCCCGAGCAGCCGGAAAAGGTGCGATTCGAACTGTCGTCCTTGGTAGGTGGTGACGCGGCGAGGGGGCCCGAAGCGGGCAATCCAGCCGGCAAAGAAGGCCGAGGCGACGTCTTCCGCAGTGATTCCCTCGAGGGGCCATGCCTCAGGCCATCGAGTGTACCGATCGATGGCGGTGAGGCAGTAGCGATAGCGTCCAGCTGGAGGCAAGGGTCTTAAGATATCAAGGTGGATGTGTTGAAACCGACCAGAGGTCTGGGGAAATGCGCCGAGTGGTGAAGTGACATGCCTGGTGACTTTAGCGCGCTGGCATTGAATGCAGGAGCGCGCCCAGGTGCGGCAATCCCGCTGCATGGAGGGCCAGACATAGCGGTTGGCCACGAGGCGCGTATGCTGGGACGGCTGAGATTATGCAGCTGGTTGAAGAGGCCACGGCGATAGGAAAGGGGCACATAAGGCCTGGTTCGTGCAGTTGATATGTCGCAGTAGATAGTCGTTGTCGATTCAGGTATGGGGACTTGCTGCAGCTGTAGTGAGGACCCGTCCTTAAGAAGCTCCTGCAGTTCGGCGTCTGTGGTTTGAGCCTCGGCGAGGACATCAGCTGTTATCTGCGAAGGGCTAATAGCTGCCACACGTGAAAGCGCGTCGGCGACCACGTTGTCCTTCCCGCTGACATGTTGGATGTCGGTGGTAAACTGGCCAATGAACGAGAGCTGCTTCTGCTAGACCGGCAGGTGTTTGTCGCGGCGTTAAGAGAAGGCGTAAGTCAAGGGCTTATGGTCAGTGTAGATAGTGCAGTGCTGTGCTTTGAGAATGTGGCGAAAGTGCTGAACTGCTTCGTATATTGCGAGAAGTCCTCTGTAGTAAGCTGGCGAACTCGACGGGGCGGGGGCCGTGGTTTCGTCGGTGGGACTGGCCGGAGAAGGGGTCGTTTAGCGAGCTGAGAGTTTCTTGGAGAAGAACGCCAAGGGATGCCAGCTGGTGTCTACGCGCTGCATAAGGGCGGCGCCTACGGCGATGCTAGAGGCGTCCGTTAAAAGCCCCTAGGGAGCGTCTGGCACAGGATGCGAGAGAATTGTGGCGGTGCAGAGAGCAGCTTTGCATTTTTCCAAAAGTTCCGTTAAAGCTGGTGTCCCCGTTACATGTTGGTTTCCTCGTAGACCAGCCAAGGCATCATGGAGGGGAGCCTGGTAGTCGGCTGCGTGTGGCAAGAAACACCTGTAAATGTTCAGCATGCCGAGGAACTGGCGAAGGTCTTTAGTGGTGGTTGGTTGAATGTAATTTTGCATGTCTCAGATGCGTTAAGGTAAGGGTCGAGTTCCCTCTGATGAGACTTCATGGCCGAGAAACTTGACGACTGAAGCGTGAAGCGTGCTCTTTGAGACATTGACGAGCAGGCCGTGGTCATCGAGGCGTTGGAAAAGCAGACGAAGGTGCCTGTGGTGTTCGTCGGTGTTGCGGGAAAAGACCAATATGTCGTCAAGATAGACGAAGCAGAAGTCGAGGCCGCCACGACTTTGTCGATGAAGCGCTGAAAGGTTTGTCCAGCGTTCCTCAGGCCGAAGCTCATGAAGGGAAACTCGTACAAGCCGAAAGGAGTAATAATTGCAGTTGTCGGGACGTCGTCCGGATTGACGGGTATCTGCATGTAGGCCTTGACCAAGTCTAGCACGGAAAAAAACGTGGCAGCCAGAAATGCAATGGGCGAAGTCCTGTATGTGGTGAACGGGGTACCTGTCCGGAATTGTGCGGACGTTGAGGGCACGGTAGTCGCCACAGGGCCGCCAGCCTTCGGTCTTCTTAGGGACCAGGTGAAGTGGCGAGGCCCTAGGGCCGTCGGAGGGGCGGGCGATTCCCTCCCGGAGCACAGCTTCGAACTCTAGTTTGGCTATGCGCATGCGGTCCGGGGAAAGGCGATGTGCGCGGCAGAAAACCGGGGGGCCTGGGGTGGTCCGGATGTAGTGCAAGGTGGTGCCCTGCACGTCACGTGGCAATCCGCGGGGGCGCGTCAAACCGGGAAATTCGGCGAGGATGCCGTGGTACGGTGAATTACGCTCGACACTGAGTACTTTGATGCTTGGCTGGTGGGTAGTCGTTCGCTGTCCTGGCGCAGAATGTCCCGTTGTCGCGTCGATGAGACGGTCGTGGCGGCAGTCCGGAAGGAGGTTGTAGTGCGCCAAGAAGTCCGAGCCGATGATTGGCTCTGTGACGTCGGCGATGACAAAATTCTAATGAAGGTCACGGCGTAGGTTTTTAAACTGGACGTGCAGGTGCAGCGAGCATTAAGTTCTGATAGTGGACCGGTTTGCCGCGCTGAGCTCGAAAGACGTAGAAGGACGGAGACCTTGAAGATGGGCTCGCGGGTAGCAGCAAATGACGGAACCACCACAGACAAGGAACCGCTGCTTTGTAATTTGTTCGGTGACGAAGATGCGACGGCCTCCAGGTTGGCAGCTCGCAGCCGTGGCTACGAGGTGCCATTGGCGTTTCCATAATTTCTAGCAGAGCAGTGTGGTCGACATTACCGTGCTCTGTGCTCAAAGCGGCGATGGTAGTAGCACCGGTCGTCGTCACCAGGCTGCTGCGACGGGTTAGTGTTCTGGCCACGGCTTTGTGAGTGGCCCGTCGGCAAGTGTTCATCCAGGCGTCGTTGAATGAAGCTGAGCTGTCGGTTGATATTGTCACGTCGTGGTGACGTTGAAGAACACAGTAGCAACACTGTGAAAGACAAAACTAACGCTTTATTGGGCGAACCTGTGCCCACAAAAACAGGCTGCATTTAAAGCACGACGATAACGGCGAACACGGTCGGCGATCGTCGAAAATCTGATCAGCGGATCAAGCGCGTCCGCTTTTATACAGAAATCATCGAACGTTAGAGTCTAATCGTTGGGACCCGCATGCCTTCCAAAAAGTTCTACACCATTCGAGTCACGCGATGAAAGCAGATAGCACAAGGTTCGGCGACAACAGACAGCAGGTAGAAGCATCGATAACTTTCCAAAAGCTTCGGATACATGCAGGCGCGTGCCGCGCTGTGCGATAAGATTTGTTAGGCGGCGAAACGTGGTCGCCCGAAAAATATAAGTATACACCTCTCAATACCCCCCTCTTAAGAAGCATCGACCCGATGCTGCAAACAAACGAAAGAAATAAACAAAAGCACTCGTAGAAAAGAAAACAAAAAAATGAAGTTCGTCAGCGTCCGTAAAAGGGTTTAAGGCACACCACGTGGACAACTTCACATCGTGCGCGGCGGCGCTGTGAATGCGAAATGTCGTCTGGCATGACCTCATAGTCCAGAGCGCCAATACGTCGGATGACCTTGTAGGGTCGGAAATAGCGTCGGAGTAGTTTATCACTGAGTCCTCGTCGGCGTATCGGGGTCCATACCCAAACACGGTGGCCGGGCTGGTACTCGACGAAGCGTCGTCGGAGGTTGTAGTGTCGGCTGTCGGTCCTTTGCTGGTTCTTGATTCGCAGGCGGGCGAGCTGTCGGGCTTCTTCGGCGCACTGGAGATAGGTAGCGACGTCAAGATTCTCCTCGTCAGTGACGTGCGGCAGCATGGCATCGAGCGTCGTCGTCGATTTCCCGCCGTAAACCAGCTTGAAAGGCGTGATCTGTGTTGTTTCTTGCAACGCCGTGTTGTAAGCGAATGTTACACACGGCGGGACCGCATCCCACGCCTCGCGCTCCACGTCGACGCAAATTGCTAGCATGTCGGCGAGGGTCTTGTTCAGGCACTCCGTGAGACCATCGGCCTATGGATGGTAAGCAGTTGTCCACCTGTGGCTTGTCTGGCTGTATTACAGAATGGCTGGAGTGAGCTCTACTGTGAAAGCCCTTCCTCCGTCGGTGATAAGGCCTTCTGGGGCACCATGTCACAGCAGGATGCGCTCGACGAAAAATTTTGCCACTTCGGCTGCGCTGCCTTTTGGTAGAGCTTTAGTTTCAGCGAAGCGGGTGAGGTAGTCCGTCACCATGACGATCCACTTATCCCCGGATGTTGACGTCGGAAACGGCCCCAACAAATCCATCCCAATCTGCTGGAATGGTCGACGAGGAGGTCCGATCGGCTGTAGTAATCCTGCTGGCCTTGTCGGTGGTGTCTTGCGTCGCTGACAGTCTCGGCATGTCTTGACGTAACGGGCGATGTTGGCGGTCAGACGCGGCCAATAATACCTTTCCTGTATCCTCGACAGCGTCCGGGAGAATCTGAGGTACCCAGCGGCTGGATCGTCGTGTAGGGCGTGCAGTATTTCTGGACGCAGCGCTGACGGTACGACAAGAAGGTAGCTGGCGCGGACTGGTGAGTTCTTCTTCACGAGCAGGTTGTTTTGTAGCGTGAACGAAGACAACCTGCGCTTAAATTCCCTAGGGACAACGTCAGTGTTCCCTTCCAAGTACTCGACGAGGCCTTTTAGCTCCGGGTCTGCTCGCTGCTGTATAGTGAAGTCTCCTGGGCTTATTATTCCAAGGAAGGCGTCGTCGTCCTCGTCGTCTTGCGGCGGGGGGATCGATGGGGACGCGTGATAAGCAGTCGGCGTCCAGAGTGTTTTCCTCCGGACGGTGACGGTGACGTCATATTTCGGTGACGTCATATTCTTGCAGTCTGAAGCTCCACCGCGCCATCCTGAAGGGTCCTTTAAGTTAGCTAGCCAACACAACGCGTGATGGTCGCTGACGATATTCAACGGCCTGCCATAGAGGCAAGGGCGGAATTTTGCTGTAGCCCAAATGATGGCGAGGCACTCCTTTTCAGTCGTAGAATAATGAAAACCGACAAGTAAAAATTCTACTTGTCGGAAAACCGACAAGTAGAATAATTGCCTTTCGCTTTTGACAGCGACCGGCTAGCATAAGATATCACCCGTTCAAGTCCGTCTTTCCTCTGGAGTAGGACGGCACCGAGGCCTAGGCTGCTGGCGTCAGTGTGGATTTCAGTATCGGCGTCCTCGCCGAAGTGTGCAAGCACCAGCGGTGACTGCATGCGTCGTTTGAGTTCTTGAAATGCGTCGGCCTGCGGCGATTCCCACTTGAACTCGACGTCACATTTCGTTAGATGTGTTAGCGGCTCCGCACTGCGTGAAAAGTCCTTGAACAAGCGCCTATAGTAGGCACACATGCCAAGGAATCTGCGCACTGCCTTCTTGTCGATTGGCTGCGGGAACTTTGCGATGGCAGCTGTTTTCTGCGGGTCAGAACGTACTCCAGATTTGCTGATGACATGGCCTAGGAATAGAAGCTCATCGTAAGTGAAGCGACACTTTTCCGGCTTCACAGTGAGCCCTGATGACTTGATGGCTTCTAATACTGTCGCAAGCCGCTTAAGGTGATCGTCGAAATTTCCGGCGAAGACGACGACGTCATCTCAGTAAACAAGACAGGTCTGCCACTTCAATCCTGCTAAAACCGTGTCCATCACGCACTGGAACATTGCAGGCGCCGAGCACAGTCCAAATAGCATAACCTTAAACTCATAGAGGCCATCTGGCGTGATGAACGCGGTCATTTCGCGATCCCTTTCGTCGACGTCTATTTGCCAGAAGCCAGACTTGAGGTCCATCGATGACAAGTATTTAGCATTGCAGAGCCGATCCACTGCGTCGTCTATCCATGGGAGGGGGTATACCTCTTTCTTCGTGATTTTGATCAGTCGACGGTAATCGACGCAGAAACGTAGGGTTCCGTCCTTTTTCTTCACTAAAACAACTGGAGATGCCCATGGGCTTTTCGACGTGTGGATGTTGTCGTCGCGCAGCATTTCGTGGACTTGATGTCTTATAGCTTCGCGTTCACGCGTCGAAACTCGGTAAGGGCTCTGGCGGAGTAGTCGAGCTCACTCTTCGGTTATTACGCGATGCTTGGCGACTGGTGTTTGTCGAATCCTCGATGACGTCAAAAAGCAGTCTCTGTATTGTCTAAGCAGACTTCTGAGCTGTTGCTGCTTAATCACGGGGAGACTTGGATTTATGTCGAAGTCTGGCTCGGGAACTACGATTGTCGAGGTAGATGCGACAGAATCCGAGAGGACAAACGCATCGCTGGTTTCCTGAATTTCCTCGATGTATGCGATCGTCGTGCGCTTTTTGATGTACTTGAACTCCAGGCTGAAGTTTGTCAGCAACACTTTCGTGTTTCCTCCGTGCAGTCGAGCGATCCCTTTTGCGATGCAAATTTCACGGTCGAGCAGTAGACGTTGGTCGCCTTCGATGACGCCTTCTATGTCAGCGGGTGTTTCGGTGCCGACCTAAATAATGCTGGAGCGAGGCGGGATGCTCACTTGATCTTCGAGCACACTCAAGGCGTGGTGACTACGAGGGCTCTCCGGCGGTATCGCTTGATCTTCCGACAGCGTTTTTGACTTCGACTTCAGGTCGATGATTGCGCCGGGTTGGTTCAGGAAGTCCATGCCGAGAATGTGGTCTCGTGAACACTATTGCGGGATAACGAAGGTGGCAGGCTAAGTCCGGTCATGAATGGTAATTCTTGCCGTTCAGATTCCACTCGGCGTGATGAGGTGTCCTCCAGCGGTCCGAATTAACGGGCCTTACCATGCAGTCTTAACTTTCTTCAATTGGGCTGTGATGGGTCCACTCGTGACGGATTAATCGGCTCCTGTGTCTACTAAGTCGGTGACTGCGTGGCCGTCGAGAAGCACGTCGAGGTCGGTGGTTCTTTGTCTTGCGTTACAGTTAGGCCTTGGCGTCGGATCACGGCTGCGTCGCATTGACCTCTGGTTGGTAGGCGGCGTCGTCAGGTGGTCTTTCGTCAGCGTGTTCTTTCCTGCCAGACTTCGTCGGGACGGCGGTGTGTCGTCGTTGTTATGTCGTCGAGATAGTCTTTTCGGCATCTTCGTCGGCGGCGGAGGATCTTTGTCAGTTTGACGAACAGCAACCGCACCTCCATCCGTTGCTGCTTTTAATTTTCGGGATATGGGCTGACGGACCGGCCCCGGACTGGGCGAGTGTGTGGTCGGCGCTGCGGCAACAGATAGCGGCCTGGTGATGGCGAACGGTACGGTCGTCGAGGGCTCCACTGAGTAGCGGCGAGGTAGTCGGCGATGTCACGAGGGCGTTCACCTTCCTTTGGGCCCTGTGCGTTGACGGCGAAGCCTCGCAAACCCAGGTCGCGGTATCGGCATCGGCCGGCTTCGCCCCAGTGGTAGCAGAGCGGGCGGTGGTGGGGGGTGCGCTAAATGTCCTTCTTCCTCGCGTAGGTGCGCTGAGCGACGGGTGGTCGTGCTGGCGGCGGCGGGCGACAAAATTGCTGCGTTACAGGGCTTTGGCGTGGTGGTGGTGGCCGAGGGGGACCTTGACGGCGTGCGACGGCGGCGTAAGTCATCGCTTCTGGCTGGGGTTGCGGTAACTGTGGTTGCACCTCAGGCACTCCAAGCGATCGGTGCGCCTCTTTTTCACGATGTCGTCGATCGAGGCCACTTGAGGCTGCGACGATGGCAAGACCTTGCGCAGTTCTTCGCGCACAATGGCCCTGATGGTCTCGCACAGATCGTCCGTGGCCGGTGACTGAACTCCGGCGTAGCTTGTCGAATTTGTGCGGCCGTTGAATAGCCGGTTCCGCATTTTCAGTGTCTTCTCGATGCTAGTGGCCTCTCTAAGAAACTCGTCGACAGTCTTCGGTGGGCTTTGTACCATACCGGCGAAAAGTTCCTCCTTTACGCAATGCATCAGTAGCCGGACTTCCTTTCCTCGGACATTTCCAGGTCGACATGGCGGAATAGACGGCTCATATCTTCTGTAAATATCGCGGTGGTCTCATTAGGCAGCTGCACTCTGGTTTCTAGTAGTGCTTGGGCTCGTTCTCGGCGTACGACGCTTGTGAATGTCTGGAGGAAGCCGCTTCGGAAAAGGTCCCAAGTCGTTAAGGTGGCTTCTCTGTTTTCGAACTACGTCCTGGCAGCGTCTTCCAAGGAGAAGAAGACATGACGCTGTTTGTCGTCGCCGTTCCAGTTGTTAAATGCAGAGACTCTCTCATACGTCTCGAGCCAGGTTTCCAGGTCCTCGAAGGTTGAACCGCGGAACGTCGGAGGCTCCCTAGGCTGCTGCAGCACGATGGAGGACGCTGGGGCTGCCATTGGGGTGGACTTGGTGGCGATCTTCCTGCTCGTCTCAGAAGTCCGCGCTCTGGGGGCAGTCCTTGCAGTCGGCGGCTAGCACGCTGGTCTTGAGCGATGTTGGTTTTGTCCTCGGGCTTCGGGCTTGGATCGTGGCTTTGCACGGGCGTTCGGTACATGAACGCACAAGCACCTCCACCAGATGTCACGTGGTGGTGACATTGAAGAACACAGTAGCAATACTGTGAAAGACAAAATTTACTTTTATTGGGCGAACCTGTGCCCACAAGAACAGGCTACACTTGTAGCACACCGACAGCCGGGAACACGGTCGGCGATCGTCGAAAATCTGATCAGCGGGTCAAGCGCGTTGGCTTTTATACAGCATTCATCGAATGTTGGAGATTAATCGTTGGGACCCGCATGCCTTCCACCAAGTTTTACACCATTCGAGTCACGCGATGAAAGCAGATAACACAAGTTTCGGCGACAAGACACAGCGGGTAGAAGCATCGTAACTTTCCAGAAACTTCGGATACATGCAGGTGCGTCCCGCGCTGTGCGATAAGATTTGTTAGGCAGCGAAACGTGGGCGCGCCATAAATATAAGTACACATGTGTCAATATCGTCGATACGGCGCGCAAGTTCTATGGTGTACAGCAGTGCGGCGACAGCCTGGACGGTGGGCGACAACGGCGGCCAAGAGACCTCGATGACGCGATCAGCGATCCCTTCGAGTTGGTCGAGAGGTAGCGTGAGCTGAGCCTGCAGAATTGCCTGGATGTGCGGTGGAAGTCGTTGAAGCCAAAGTGCTCGCAGTAAGGAATCCTGGACTTCCATGTTGCCCGCGAGAGCACGCATGTGGCGGAGGTGCTCCGAAGGCTTGCGCTAGGCAAGTTCTGCGGACTGAAGTTGTCGCACCTTCTGGTCTTCCGAGAGTGACAGGTGGCGAATGAGTTCCGTCTTGAGGTGTTCGTAAAGGTTGGCCGTTGGTGGGTTGGCAAGGATATCCGGACCACCTTGGCGTGGCGGGCATCGATGTGGGCGACGACATAATCGTAGCGGGTCCGGTCTTGCGTGATGTGCGTGAGGGGGAACTGGGCCTCGACTTGGGCGAACCATGCCTCGGGCGAGTCGGCCCAAAACGGCGGAAGTTTGACAGCGACACGCCAGACGCCGTGCGGGGCAGCGTGCGTGATTCCATCTGCCGGGCTTCTGACGTCCTAGGCCGAGCAGGCAGGATGCTGCTGCACGCAACCATTGGGTTGGTCGTGACGTTCATGTAGCTCTTGCTCTTGCTTCTGGATCACCTCTTGCTGCGCGTGAAGTTGTCTGTTGAAGAATTCCAGCTGTAGTTGATGGGCGTCTTGTTCGTCCATGGCGATGCGTTCTTGTTCGTGGTCCGGGTCACCAGATGTGGGATGTCGTGTCTGCCGAAGGACGAATTCGAACATGAAAACGTAACGACTCTTTAATCGACTAAAGATGGCAGCGGACGGGCATACGAACGCTACGTTCATCCCAGTAGCGGAAGGTAGAAAGCGGTCCTTCTCTGCCAGGCAGCCTGTTTTTATAGCCACCGTCGGTGACGTATACCTCAGGTGACGCGGCGGTGGCGCTATGCTTTATCGGCCACGCACTCCAGCGTGCCGCTGTGTTATGCTGGGCTGGATGATAGGAAGACGGAGGGTGCGCAGAAATATGCGCGGAGTGCTTTGCCGCTTCTATATTTAGAAAAAAATTAAGCCTTAGCTTTCTCCCTCTTACTTCAAGGGGTTGCTGTTCTAATTCCAGTTTTATGCCAGACACACTAATGTATGTACTATAATTCCCAGAAACATAGCGGGCCGCTAAGTTCTGGGTTCTCTTTAATTTTAGTCTGTCGGTCTTTGTCGGCGGCTCCCATACAGTACAAGCATATTCTAGTACGGACCTTATATACGTTTTAAGTAGTAAATCCCTAGCGTCTTGCGGAAACATTCTCGCGTTACGGCGCAAAAAACACAAGATTTTGCAAGCTTTCCCAGCAAAGCCGCTAAGGGGCCGTGGAGAACAGACGGGCTTAGCATGGGCTCCCGCTTCTCGTGCCTGTCAACCAGGATTACGGCCAGCGACCAACTTCATTTTGCCAACTGCATAACCGACAAGACGAGAGAAATCGGCGGACACTAGCCACCATCAATTGAGTGTCATATTTACTGATTTCTGCAACGGCTGCACAGCCGCCTAGCTAAGCCCAACGCCGAACGAACGGCTGCAACCCCGTGGCGCGTGCTCGCGCCGCTCGAGCGTATCTGCGAGCATAGCACGGGCACCTGCCCACGCAGCGACGAGCTCTCGAGATGAGCGAAGCAGTAATAGAAGCAATCAGCATACCAAGAGAACAACTGAAAGATACAAACACAATGCAGATGGACCCGACTGAAGTAAACAACACAGAAACTGCCTGGAATCATGACGCAAGCAGCGGAAGAACTATTGAACGCGAGAGCATCTGGATCACGAGGGGCAGAAAAGGCAAGAAGGACGCAGAGCATCAAACGACACAAGAAAGCAACCCGTCCAAGCAACAAACGAATTGAAACCCACCACCACCGTAACAGCGAAAGCCCCGAATGCCGCCTCTACCAGTCGACGACTACAAGGTCGTATTCCCCCCACAACCAGGCCTCGAGCTTGCAAAGCGGAACAATGTCGCCATTATGCACGCCATCGGAAGAGCCACCTGTTTCTCGCAGCAGGACTTCGGCGCGAAAGTATGTGTTCAAGTGCAGAGAATTGAGAATCTGATTATTGCAAGCACGGCCGACTGGGAAGACGCGAAGAAACTCGAAAATATCAGCACAATACAACTTGGCGGCACTTTGCTCACTGTAAAATGCTACACGAGAACCCCGGACGATGTATCCAAAGGCGTAATAACGGGCTCTTACACTCCACGAGTGAAGGAGAAGTCAAGGCAAGTCTTCGCGCACAAGCGAGCTACACCGTCCTCCACGCTCGTATGCACGGGCAATCGTCCGCGGCCGTGATCTTTTTCCGAGGACCGCACGCACCTTATTATGTTCGCTTCCAGAGCCTCGACTTTCGATGCCGACCCTACCGCAAAACAGTGCAATACTGCAGAACCTGTGGAAACACGGGACACCACCAGGATGTCTGCCCAAGACCATTGCCAGCCTTCTGCTCTAAATGTGGCAAAACCTATCAACTACCCGACCCCGAGTGCAAACCCGCATGCAAGTCATGTGGAGAAGGGCACGAAACCGCAAGCAAAGATTACAAGAAAAGACTGAAACTCAACCCGCCGCCATTCAACATACGACAGCAACGCATCGACAGGCTCAAAGTGAGAGACAGTCACTGGAGCTCAGGCGGCGAACAATTCCCACAATTACGAAGCTCAACCCCCAGCTTGAGGGGCAGTGATGGCAGCACCGCGAAACGAAGTAGATCTAGATCTATACTCCAATCGCCTTCCCGATCACGCTGACGTTCGCACTCGCCCAAACGCGTGAGCTACGCAGATGTGGTAAGCGGATCGAATGGATCGAGAACCACGAGCAGCTTCAAATTCTTGTCGGCCGAAACTGCGGCCCTTCGGGCTCTCGAAAATAAGGTGCAAATTCAACATAACATGTTGCACAATCAAAACAGTCAACTACAAAACCAGCAGGCCCTCATCGACAAGCTAATCCAATGTCAACAGATACAGCGAGACAACATAAATAGGCTTCTACAAAATTGCGAGGAGCAAAACGATATGATTGATAAACTGCAACAGAGATGTACGAAAATCCAAGAGAACATTGCACAGCTGCTACCGTCACTTCCCGACGCAGATGTTCAATCCGTAGTTGACGCAAGAATCCAAATCCTCCAAGAAACTCTCATGAAAAGTACTCACGACACAATTGAGAAAATCGTCCAGGCAGCAATAACGAATTTTGCCGCAAGTATAGCCAATAAGGTCACCACGCTAGACGCCAAGGTGGAACAAAACGCGCAACAAAACAACTTCATAGCCCACATCAAGAAGACGTACGTAACAAAACAGCACCTCCACACGTCGCTAAATGACAGAAAGCGGCCGCGAGCAAACGACCGAAGTGCATCTCGTTCAGTTTCACCGACCTGCGAGCGCAGGCAGGGAACAGAAAGAACCGAAGATGGCGGTCCCTAATCACAGGACTACAAATGAGCTCTCGACTCTCCGCATATGGCAATGGAACCGTCGTTCCTATCGACCACGGCATGCTACCTTACAAGAATTTGTCAAACAAGACCCACCCGACCTCATAGCGCTGCAAGAAACAAATACACAAAACGTCGAGCTACAAGGGTACAACGCCCACGTACAAACAAAACGCACGGCAATTCTCACCAAGAAGAATCTCACTGTACAGCAATTGGAATCCGTTAATACACCGATCGAACACACCTTAATCGAAATCATACCGGAGAGGAAATCGCTCTAGAGCGTAATCGTAGTGAGTGTTTACACCCCTCCCAAAGACCCCTTTCAGACTTCGACCACCTTGTCCGAGAAATTAAGAAGCGCACCGATGGTCATCAAGTCGTTATAGTAGGGGACTTCAACGCCCAACACATGGCCTGGGGATATCAGACCACCACGAAGAAAGGAGCCCGAGTGCACGACATTGCACAGCAGCACAGACTCACCATGTGGAATGACCCACTCCAAACAACGAGGATAGGTAATAGTGTCTCCAGAGACACAAACCCGGATCTTACCTTCACGCTAAACGTGCCCTCGGCAGAATGGAGTCGACTCCCAGAAACCCTGGGCAGCGATCACCACATCCTTACCATCCTTACCACATCCTTACTAACCGTGGCTCACACTCGCAAGCCCGCTAGGCTTGGAACGGCCCGGGTAACGGAGTGGAAGTCATTCAGAGGCGTGCTAAATGTCGAGACCACCATCGAGAACATAGATAACTGGCTGAAGAAAGTCCGCGACACGGCAGAACTCCACATGAAAACAATAGAGCTGAATGAAGTTGTGCCAGCCGTCGACACGCACCTCCTCCACCTCTGGGAAGCCAGAAGAGCTCTCCTCAAGAGGTGGAAGAGACAGAAGTTAAACAAGAAATTAAAGAAGCGAATTGCCCTCCTCGCAGAGCCAGCACAGGTATACGCGGAGAGATTAGGAAGACAGAACTGGCACGCATTTTGCGAAAAACTCCAGGGAACCCTGAGCACAAAGAGGACGCGGCCTCCCCTTGCGTGCCCTTCTCGACAACGGCCCTACGAAGACGCAGCAGCGACAGAACCTCTGTAGGCTCGTGTACAACCACGCCGGATCGGAAGAGAACCTCCTCCGAGAAATTCAGAAGAAGCTGTGCGCGACCCACCGTTAATACGACGGCAGATGACAAAGTTTACGGTGGGAAACCAAACCCCGACCTTGACCAACCCTTCACGCATACTGAACTCTCCGCAGCACTATCGACGCTCACCAGAAACACCCGCCCGGGCAAAGATCGGATCATGAACAAGCATCTTCGGAACCTTCCGGAACCGAGCAGGCTACCGCAGCCCTGCTCCAGTACTTCAATGCATGCTGAGAGAAAGGAAAGCTACCGGCTGCCTGGAAGCACTCGGAGATTATCGTGATCCCCAAACCAAATAAACAGCTCGGCATCGAGAATTTGCGCCCAATTTCCCTTACCTCGTGCGTAGGGAAACTTTTACAGCATATGATTCACAACCGGCTAACCTCGTACCTCGAAGACAGTGGATATTTTCCAAACACTATGTTCGGTTTCAGGCAGAACCTGTAGACGCAAGATGTCTTCCTTCTACTCAAGGAAGACCTCATTGACCACCTGAGTACCAGAAGCAAATCATCGATTTTAGCCATCGACGTAAAGGGAGCTTTTGACAACGTCAGTCACGAAGCTATCCTCTGCAACCTCGAAGACCTCCTAGGCTACGGTTCTCGGACATATGACTATATCAGGAATTTCCTCACGGGCCGCACGGCCCCAGTTGGAATATACAACCTGCGCAGCGACAGCTTCAGACTACCTAGCAAAGGCACCCCGCAGGGTTCGGTCATATCGCCGTTGCTCTTGACCGTCGCAATGATCAAACTACCCACCCTTCTCGACGCGATACCAGACGTAAGACACGCTTTCTAGGCAGATGATATCACGTTATGGAAAAGGGCCTCAAACACTGGAAGACATGAAACACGCCTACAGGAAGCAGTAGATACCGTCGAGAGTTACTCGCACAAATGCGGCCTCCACTGTGCTCCCGAGAAGTCCGAACACCTCGTCCTCAAGTCAAGAACAAGAGGCAGACCACCCGGCTACGATGAACCCGACCCTAACGTCACCCTCAATGGAACGCCCATTCCAAAAGTGGAAACCCTATGAGTTCTAGGGCTACACATACACAAAGACGGTCCGGGGCGGCCACCCTCCCGCGACTACAGCGAACGCTATCACAGCTCACGCATTTCGTCAGGAGAGTTGCAAACAATAGAAGCGGACTTAAAGAACAAGACACCCTACGCGTGATGCAAGCACTCATCACCAGTCGAATAACATACGGCACGCCCTACCTCGCGCTGAAGAATGTAGAGGTAAAAAAATTAACATTCAAATACGGAAAGCCAAAAAAATCGCCCTGGGCCTACCATCTACGGCTTCGACAACGAGACTTCTCAAGATAGGCGTACACAACACCTGGAGCACACGCCCACCGGACGATCAGTGCTGCAAGGGCTAAGCTACGGTAAAACCTTTATAGCCACCATGGACCTAAAAGAAAGAATTCCTTCAAATTCTGCGAATCCCTGTGCATAGCCCCAATTCCACGCAACATGCACCCCACGTACCACAAGGAAAGAAGACAAGCCCGAGTGGGTGCTCTACGGCGAAGACACAGGCAAGGTCCGGACGCCAGATCCACCGACGCAGCCAAATACCCGCAAACAAACGCTTACGCCCTGAGCGTCGTAGATTCTCAAGGCCGAGACCTAGCGTCTGCCACAGTCCATGCACAAAACCCCGAGACTGCAGCAGAGACGGCGATCGCCCTAGCAACTATAACGTGCATGGACGCAGCTGTCATCTCCGATTCTCAAGCAGCCGTCAGGAACTACGCTAAGGGTCGCGTGTCGACAGCACTGAAGATATTGAAGCACCGCAGTACTCCGATCCCCTACACCTGCATGACATGGGTTCCTGGGCACGAGGGGCTGGAGGAGAACGAAGCGGCACATGCCCCGGCCCGAGGCCACACCTGCCGGGCCAACCCTTCCTACTCTCGAGACGCCCGGTCTGCGTCAGCGGAGGCTGAGACCGTACCCATCACGTACTTAGGGATCCTTCAACATCACAGGCTGAAACGCAGGGTGTACCCACCACCTCACCCAAACCTCAACAAAGAAGAAAGCACCACTGAGAAGACTGCAAAGTAATACTTACATCCACGGAATCATCATGCATCGACTGTACCCAACGCTACAAGGATACCACTGCCCAATGTGCGGCGTACCGGACACCTTAGCGCACCTGATCATCAAATGTCCATGGCATCTAGACAAAGACGCATTGCTTTCACCGAGAGACTGTTACAACGCCAGACAAAGCGAAGACCTCACATAAATGTGGGAGGCCAAGCTCGTCTCCGAGGACCTGGAACAACAACGACGCCTCGTCGCCAGGGCCAAGGAGGCAGCAAAGGCCAGAGGGTTCCTGGAATGAGGAGACCTTCCACCGAGAGTAAATCCGGGGCTTATCCCGGAATACTGTTCAAAATAAAAGTTTATTCCTGCTCCCAGCAATATAATCAACATCTCGATGCCAACATAGTTTTGAGGTGATGTACACACCTAAATACGTATATTCGAGAACAGTTTCCAGTAAGTGGCCATTTATGTTATAGACATAATTAGGTACATTCTTTTTCCTCGTGAAACACATGTACACTGTTTTTTTTTGCAAAGTTATATTCATGTGCCACTGTTCGCACCCCCGGTGCAATGCATTCAGGTCTTCCTGCAAAGCAAGTTATTCCTGGGAATTTTTCACTTCTCTGTAGACTACACAGTCATTAGCGAAGATTCGCATGCGGGAAGTAATATTCTCTAATATATCATTAATGAACACAAGAAAAAGCATTGGTCCCAAAACTGGCCCCTGTGGGACGCCTGAGATGACGGAAGTAACATTTGATTTGGCTACTGGCTTGGCATACTGACACCTTAAACTTAAATATTCCCTAATCCATTCAACGACCTTCTCATTCACATTTAAACAGCGGAACTTGGGCACTAAGAGACCATGATCTATTACGTCAAAAGCCTTTTTAATATCGATGAATATGCAGTCAATGATGCTACAACGACCCAAAGCTTCGCATACTTGATGAACATACTCGGTTAGTTGTGCAACACAGGATGCTCCTTGCCAGAAGCCGTCCTGATTTGGATTTAATAAGGGATTGAGATTATTCCTTATGTTTGCATATAGGATGTGCTCCAGAGTTTTACAGACAGTGCTTATTAAGTACACAGGACGCTAATTAGAGACTAATTCCCTAGGCCCGGTCTTATGAATAGGGACCACGCAGGCAACCTTCCAATCTCTAGGAAGAGAACTAGTGAGCAAAGATTTCTTGAATAGGAGGGCTAAAAAAGCAGATACAGATTCGGCACACAACTTTAAAAGGCCATTGGACAAACCATCATGGCCCTCAGCTTTGGACACATCTAGTCGTTGAAGTAATGCAGTAATTCCCCTTTCATATATTTCTATGGGCGCCATAAGATTAAGCTGAGCTGGTTCACGAGGGATGTCACAAGTTGTGCTGGGCCTAAATACCCAACTGTAAAAATCATTAAACGAGTGTGCCTTTTCAATACTGCCATCTATCATGTGGCCATAGTGCGCTATGGCTGGAATGTCTACATTATCTTTACCATTGCGTTTAATGCATCACCAAAATTCCTTTGGGTTCTTTTGGAACCTTGACTAGAAGGAGTCAAGGAAGCCCTCCTTGGCTTTTGCAACAGCCATCTGTAGAGCATTGTTAGCCGCCTCAAAGTTTGTTTTCGTCAAGGAGTTTCGATTCTTCTTATGTCTTTTAAACGGTCTTTGGAGTTTGTTATGAAGGCGTCGCAAATCAGCATAGAACCATGGCTTTTTCTTCCAACGCCTTGGTGACTGCACCCTTGAAGGAACAAACCTTTCCTGTAAATCTAATACATTGTTCTTGAAACTAAGCCACAGATCATTAACACTGCAAGTTTCTGACAAGGCCTCGTAAAAAGGAAAATAAGCTTCTAGCGCTAAGTCTATTTCTGCAGTATTAGCGTTCGAGTAATTCTATATTGTCAAAGTCTAGTAGGAGACGCGAAAGCCGGTGTCGAGGGCGTCTAAAGCACTTTCTCAGCGCAGTCAACGCGACGTCGTTGTCGTCTCTGTTTTTCTACTCGCGCGCTACCTCGGCGTCGTGTTCATCGCCTGGCACATATCCGCGGCGACCATAGAGGAATTGGCATTTGCCCCTCCTCTGAAAAGCTGGCATCGTCCCGATGCACCAACGTCCGAAGGCTGTGCACAGACGGTGCAAAGTTGAAGTCATGAGGAAAAGTATGGCTTTATACGAAGCACGTGCACAACCTCGGGCAGATGCCGCCGGCGTTTGGTGCAGTTATGGCTGTGGGGGACAACTTCATAATTCTCATCTCTGATGCGGCGCAGAACTGTATACGGGCCGAAGTATCTTCGCAGGAGCTTCTCAGACAGCCCTCGCCGACGAATCAGAGTCCAGACCCACACCTGATCACCGACGTTGTATGTGACAGGTCTGTGCCGATTGTTGTAGCGTTGGGCATCGTATTCCTGTTGTTCTTCAATTCGGAAACGCACAAGCTGCCTGGCTTCCTGTGCGCGCTGCGTAAACTCCTCGGCCCCAGTGTCGTCGTCACCGCACTCGTGTAGCAGCATTGCGTCCAACATTTTTGTCACTTCCCGGCCGTAAACGAGGTTGAAAGGCGTTACCCGTGTTGTCTCTTGGCGCGCCGTATTATACGCAAATGTAACGTATGGTAAAATTTCGTCCCAGTTCTTGTGGTCGACTTGGATGTACATACTCATCATGTCTGCCACAGTCTTATTCAAACGTTATGTCAGCCCATTGGTTTGGGGATGATAAGCCGAGGCCTTTCGGTGAGCGGTACCACTTAGTCGCAAAACGGTGTCCAGAAGCGCAGCCGTGAACGCAGATCCTCTGTCTGTTATGACCACTGCGGGAGCGCCATGCCTTAGAACGACGGCTTCGATGAAAAATCGCGCTGCTTCGGCTGCTGTTCCACGCTGGATAGCACCTGTTTCGGCGTACCGAGTAAAGTAATCTGTGAGGAAGATTATCCATCTCTTTCCGGCAGTAGACAGCGGAAGCGGACCTAAAAAGTCCATGCCAATTTGTTCGAACGGCGCTTGCGGTATCTGGACAGGATATAGCAGTCCAGCCGGCTTGCCGGGTAGGGCTTTGCGGCGCTGGCAATCCAGGCATGTCTGTATGTACCGTTTCACGATCGACGCAAGTCTTGGACAATAGTATTTTAGCCTAATTCTTGCAATGTGTGGGTGTAACCCAAGTGACGAATGCTCGGCTCGTTGTGACAGGCATGTTGGATTTGGTCGCGACGAGATGCGGGAATGACGAGTAAGTAGCTGCTACCATTAGGTGAAAAGTTCTTTTTATAGAGAACGTCGTGGCGCAAGCAAAACGAAAGCAGCCCTCTCGCGAATAACCTCGGCACGCTGCTTGTTTTTCCCTCCAAGTAATTGAAAAGAGGAACCAGTTTTCCGTCCTCGCATTGATGGCATAAAACGGCGACAGTATCTACCACGCCTAGAAAAGCCGCGTCTTCAACGTCGTGCATTGCAGTCTCAACAGGAGACCGAGAAAGGCAGTCGGCGTCGGTGTGTCGTTTCCCTCATTTGTAGACAACCATAAAGTCGAACTCTTGGAGCCGAAGACTGCAGCGTGCAAGCCGATCTGCTGGATCTTTTAAATTAGCCAGCCAGCAAAGTGCATGATGATCACTGACAACGGTGAAACACCGACCATACAAACATGGCGGAAATTTGAGGACGGCCAACACCAGTGCGGGGCATTCTTTTTCTGTCGTGGAATAGTTAGCCTCCGTCCTTGACAGCGTTCTGCTGGCGTAAGCAATCACTCTTTCGGTGCCGTCCTGCCGCTGTACAAGCACTGCGCCAAGGCCGACGTTACTAGCGTCGGTATGAAGAATCGTAGGAGCGTCGTCGTCAAAGTATGCGAGCACAGGAGCCGTCTGCAGCCGTTGCTGTAGGTCGTGAAATGCCCGTTGCTGGTCTTCGCCCCACACGAAGGGCACATCTTCTCTGGTGAGATGTGTTAATGGCCATGCGACGCACGAATATTCCGCAATAAAGCGTCGGTAGTAGGCACAAAGGACCAGAAAACGTCGCACAGCCTGATAATTGATCTCTGATGGCTTTGGGAAATTAGAAACGGCAGAGATTTTATCAGGGTCAGGTCGGACACCTTCACGACTAACAACGTAACCGAGAAATTGAAGTTCTTCAAAGCCAAAATGGCACTTTTCAGGTTTTAAAGTTAGACCAGCTGAGCGTATTGCTTCAAAGACAGTCTTTAGTCTCCGTAAGTGTTCCTCGAATGTGACGGAGAAAACAATCACGTCGTCGAGGTACACCAGACAGGTTTGCCATTTGAGGCCTGAGAGTATGGTGTCCATTAGTTAGTTGAAACGTTGCTGGCGCAGAACACAAACCGAAGGGGAGCACCTGAAATTCATAAAATCCGTCGGGAGTCACAAAAGCGGTCTTCTCACGGTCTCTCTCATCAATTTCTATTTGCCAGTAGGCGCTTTTCAAGTCCATCGACGAAAAGTAACGTGCGTTTCCTAGCCTGTCCAGTGAATCTTCGATACGCGGTAGCGGATAAACGTCTTTCTTTGTTATCAGGTTGAGTTTTCGATAGTCGACGCAGAATCGCAGGCTGCCGTCTTTCTTTTTTGCCAGTACGACAGGCCATGCGCAAGGACTCTTAGAGGGCCGAATAACTCCGTCCTCAAGCATGGTCTTCACTTGCGTTTGTATTGCCTCGCGCTCTTTAGGTGCTACAACATAAGGATTCTGCCGAATTGGTCTGGCGTCGGCTTCGGTGACAATACGGTGCTTAGTGAGCGGCGTCTGGCTAACTCGTGAGGTGGATGAGAAACAGCTCTTCAACTCATCGATGAGCTCAAGAAGGCTGTTGCGTTCGACGGGCGACAAGGTGGGACTGATGTCAACCACAGAGGCAGGCATAGCCACGGTGCACGTCGGGTGCTCCACTGAGAGGCCGTCTTGTACTGAGGTAAATTGGTCGAAGTAAGCAACAGCCGTGCCTTTAACAATGTGTCGACGTTCCCTGGTAAAATTCGTCAGTAGGAGTTCAGTACGTCCATCGTGTACGTTAATTACGGCCCTGGCGATAGAAACGCCTAGACACAGTACGAGTGCGTCGATGCGTTCGGCGACGCCAGCCCCGGTATTCAAGTTGTCGCAGATAACAGGTACGAGGGAATAGCTTCGCGGCGGAAGCATGACGTCGTCTTCGGCGATACGTAAGCGCAGTCGCTGGTGTTCCGCGGGGTCGACGTCGTCTGAGCTCTTAGAAAATGTGACGACGAGGTCACGGACATTAATCACTGCACCGTACTCTCTCAAGAAATCCATCCCTAATATAAGTTCCTTGCAGCACTCAAAGAGAATTACGAGGGCGGCGATGAAGGTTGCACCGGCGATTACTATTCTGGCTGTGCATATTCCAAAAGGCGTCATCAACTGGCGGCCGGCAGTTCTGATGTTGGGCCCAGTGCACGGCGTCTTCACTTTTCTCAGCCTGTCGTCCAGCTTTTGACTTATTATCGAAAAATGGGAGCCAGTATCGACGAGAGCGGCCACTTGGTGGCCGTCAATACAAACGACAAAATCGGCGCTGACGGCGTCGGTTACAGGGGGTGTGGTTGGAGTCGTCGAAGTTTAAGAGTGATGGGTCGTCGCTGATGGGGGCTCTTGCAAAGTTAGACGGTTTGCAACCTCACCCCCGGAGGTCGCTGCCTCTAGTTTCCCCGGCACGGGCTAGGGGACCTGCCCCTAGAGGTGTCAGGAAAATCGCGACGGGCCGGTGGGGTGTAACGAGCCGGAGAAGGGGAACGCGATCGAGGCGTCGCTGAACCATCCGGCCGAACATTTGCAGTATTTTCGTCGCAGGCACGTGCAGCATCAAACACAGGGTAACTGCAGTTGGGAAACCTTGGATACCCAGCTGCGCGGTAGTGCCACGCGCGGTAAACATGTCCTGCTTCGCCGCAATGAAAGCATAGCGGCCGGCGGTCAGCGGTGCGCCACAAATCGGTCTTTCGAAGCGGGTAGCCGGCAGGGGATTCGCCGTAAGACCGAGGCGCAGCGATCGGCTGGTGGCGATAGGGCATAGCCGGCGGCGGCTGTGACTGTCGAAAATAGGGCGTCGTAGGTGGCGGTGATGGCTGCGTCGTAGTGGTTGACGGTGTCAGCAGCATCGAAGTGGCGGGAGGTGGACGAGAGACAGCTTCCGCGTAGGTTAATCGTCGCGGCACCGCCTGCCGGTCGGGCGACGAAAATGCCTCTCGAACTTCCTCCCGAACGATATCAGCGACAGAAGCCAACGCTGGTGCAATAGGAGAGATCCCGAGCTGCCGGATCTCATCTCGCACAATCTCTCGGTTGACTTCACGCAGAGACGTGCCGCAGCTCTCAGATAGAATTGAAGCATTCACCGGTGAGTTCTTGCAATCATATTGGCGATACCGTTGCTGTAATGCCCCTTCTATAGCGGTAGCCTCCTTGGTGGATTCGGCCACTTTCGCCGGTGGGTTCCTCACGGGTCCGGCAAACAGTTCCTCCTTCACTCCGCGCAAGAGATAGCGTAACTTCTCTTCTTCGGCCATTTCAGGGTCTGCTCTTCGGAAAAGGCGGGTCATATCTTCTGCAAACATGGCAAGGCTCTCGTTTGGTTTTTGAATACGGGGTTCGAGCAGGTGCTGCGCGTTGTCTCTTCTGTCGCTACTAGTGAATGTATCTAGCAGCTGGGTGCGGATGGCATCCCATGTGGTCAAACTTCTCTCCCTGTTCACAAACCACGTCCGCGCACTGTCTTGAAGCGCAAAATAGACATTAGCTAGTTTTTGCTGGGAGCCCCAGTCATTATTTATTTATTTATTTATTTATTTGCAATACTGCCAGTCTCAGTTGAGACCAAAGCAGGTGGGCACAATTTTACAGAAAGAAACAAACAGGTCATGTTACATAGTACATTAAAAGAAAAAAAAGGAAAAACGCTTTCTTAACTACTGCAGAAATCACCAATAATACAATACTTTTGGTTGGTATGACAATATGGCCATAACAATATAACAACGTAGTTGGTATAACAATATAACAATATTGTATTACTTGAATTTATATAAAAAATAGCGAATGAATGACACTTGTAAGATTAGAGAACTTATACAGGTAATAGATAACCGCGCAGAAGCGGCGAGTTTGGGGTTTGAAATGCATAAATTCCACGCACAGAAATAAGTTTTACAGATATGTGGGTTAAGATTAAGATATGTGGGTGTGTTAAGTGGCGTCTTCTCTGTTTGATGTCTCCAGTAGGTTGATGAACGATGAAAGTGACGGAGAGGAAACTATGTCTGAGTGGAGGAGATTCCATTCTCTGATCGCACGAGGGAAAAGTGAAAACTTGAACGTGTCATTGCGAATACTGTACTGGTTTAGTGTAAATGGGTGATTTTTTCGCGACAGGCGTGATGTAGACAAAGTAACGTATTTAGTTCGGTCTATCTTATAACTGTCGTGCATTAGTTGGTAGATGAATTTTAAGCGGGCGTGTCTGGCCCTAACAGATAGTGTTTTAAGACCTGCATCAGCTAAGAGGTTTGTAGGAGAGTCATAGGGACTGTATTTGTTAAAAATGAACCTCACAGCTTTTCTTTGCACCTTTTCTAGTTTTGATATGTTAGTTGATGTGTGTGGAAACCAGATGATGTTAGCGCATTCTAAGACGGGGCGAACAAAAGTTGTATAGGCTAGTAGTCTGGTGTCTTTCGGTGCAAGGCATAAACATCGTCTAAGGAATAAAAGTTTGCGTAATGCGACTGAGGTAATATTATCAATATGTAAGTTCCATGAACGGGTAGAAGAGAATGTCAAACCTAGGTATTTGTGGTTATTTACTTTATTCAGGCAAGTGCCACCGAGGGCGTAAGAAAATTCTGAAGGCTTCTTTTTTGTTGTAAAGGACATGCATACCGATTTAGTGGTGTTAATTGACATTTGCCACTCTTTACACCAATTGGACACCAAATCGAGTGCTCTATTTAATAATAAGTGGTCTGCGTAACTGACAATTTCTTTATAAATAATACAATCATCCGCGAAGAGCTATAACTGGCGACACGCTCAAATGGCTCCAGCCAATCTTGGGCATCTTCAAAAGCGTCACCATGGAAACTTTCTGGGATGTTAGGATTCTGTAAGGTCACCTGCGATGGAGTTGCAGTAGCCATGGCTGAAGTAGGTAGACGCGTTCCTGCAGGGTCCTGCAAAAGGTTGAACTCGGGCGTAAGGCCTAGCAGGTGGCGGCTGTACCGGTGAACAGGAGTTTCGACGAACGCAGGTAATTCCGTGTTCGATGTATGGCTCCGCGAAGGGGTGCCGATCATGAGGCAATCCTACTCCGCACCTCCACCAGTGTCAAAGTCTAGTAGGAGACTTGAAAGCCGGTGTCGAGGATGTGTAGAAGCACTTTATCAGCGCAGTCAACGCGACGTCGTTGTCGTCTCTGTTTTTCTACTCGCGCGCTACCTCAGCGTCGTTTTGATCGCCTGGCACATACCTGTGGCGACGATAGAGGATGTGGCAATATCTTTCTTGCTGCATTCGATTTTGCCTTTGCATAAGACACCTGGATTTGGCACAGAACTTATTCATGATCACTGATTCCTGGCAGGACTAAAGTGGACGAAACCCAAGCTGGCCGATTTGTCAGCAGGAAATCTAATATATTGATTAGTGGAGTTGGTTGGGTCACCATGTGGGTCAATGTGAAATCATGCGTGATGTATACGAATTCTTTTCCTCCACCAGAGGCAGCTCCGCACGAGCTAGATCGTTGAGTGGAACAGAGCTCTGGTAAGTTGAAGTCTCCTCCTATCACTAGGCACTCTGCTTGTATCATTTCTACTGTTTTGTATAATTCTCGCATTATATCGACCGAGCTTCCAGGGGGCCTATAGAAGGAGCAAACAGATAAACCTTTCCCGTTTGGCAACCTAATCCGGCACCACACAGCTTCGCATGACCCAACTGGCACTTCAAAACGGGAGCAAGGTATAGTATGATGAACTAATATAAAGACACCCCCTCCGTGACTGTTCCTGTCTTTCCTGTAGCATGCGTAATCAGCCGGAAAAACTTCACTTTCTCCGATATCATGATCGAACCATGATTCTGTGCCCAGAACCATGGAGGGCTCTGCCATGCGCAGTAGGTTTTCCAAATTTTCCGTCTTATTTCTGATGGTTCGGCAGTTGACAACCAAAAAACAAATGTTAGATACTTATACCGGCTTGTATGATGCGCTCTCAACAACTTGCCCTAGACCTTCGTCATACACATATTTTGTATCATTTAGGTGCAGACCATCATACTTCAGTTTTACAGCACTGCCTTCACTCTTACGTGACTACGGCTCTACATCGTGCTTTCACACTATTGGGAAGAGCACCAGCACTTCATTCTGAAGGAGTGCAAGCATTCTGTTTGGGAGAGTAGAAGCACTCGGCTTGGAGGGGTAGAAACACTCTGTATGGGGAAGTACTATTATCTCTTGTGAGGAGAGTACTAGCTCTCTGCAGAAAAGTACTAGCACTCCACCGAAAGGTGGAGTGATAAAACCGTCAGGGAAAGGTCTGCGTCTCTCAAAGGGGGTCGATCTACTCTCGAAAAGAGAGTGAAATATGAGACAAGCTGATACTCCCTCGAAGAGAGTGCCCGGAACTCTCTTTGTTTTTAGAGTGCATTCGAGAAAACTTCCGATACATGTGGGCGCGTCCCGCGCTGAGCGATACCATTCGTTAGATGGTGAAAACCGCTCATGCGTAAAGATTAAGAAGTCCACCTGTCAATACTAACAAGGTTTGAATGGCGAACATTCAATTAGCCCTGTCGGCATGTGGCTATCATTTATTTATTTATTTATTTATTTATTTATTTATTTTAAATACTTTCAAGGCCCGTACGCGCTACAGGAATGAGTGGTACATATACACAGAAAAAGAATGCAGATCAATGAATTAAGTATTTGTTAGATGGCATGGAAAACAGCAGTCTCGAACCTCGATGAGTCAATAATAGTAGCGACCGATGTGGGGAGGTGGTTCCAGTCACTGCAGGTGCGAGGTAAAAAAGAGTAATAGTACGCGTTCGTGCGACAAAATAGCACGGAAACTTTATGAAGGTGATCTCTGCGGGATGAAAAGTAGGAAGGAGGAGTAAGAAGTTTTTCTTTTAATATCGGGTTGTGGTAAATCTTGTGGAAAAGGCAGAGACGACTGTATGCACGACGTACTGAAAGTTCCGGTATGTTAAGGGTTTGCTTCATGAGTGTTACGCTAGCATGATGAGAGTAATTAGATAGAATAAAGCGGGACACGCGGTTCTGAATGGCTTCGAGGGAGAGGGTTAGTGATACTTGAGGGGGATCCCATATGGCCGAGGCACATTCTAATTTTGATTGAACAAGTGTTTTGTAGAGCGTCAATTTTAAAGATGCAGGAACGGCGTAAAAATTTCTGCGTACATAGCCTAGCGTGCGATTAGCGTTAGAAGTTATAAATTCAACATGCTTGTGCCATGATAGATCGTGAGTGATGTAAAGGCCGAGATACTTGTAAAAATTAACTTGACAGAGAGGAGCGCTATTCAGAAAATACATGCGTGTGTCAGTATTGTTAGAGCGGCGTGATATGCGCATATATTTACATTTAGTTTCATGTTCAACGCATTGCAACATTTAGATAAATTGTTAAGGTCTTCTTGTAGTTTAGCGGAATCGGTGGGGTCACAAATCTTATGATATATTACGCATTCATCAGCAAATAGGTTAATTGAAGACAACTTTACGCAGTCAGGGAGATCGTTAATATAGAGCAGAAAAAGCAGAGGCCCGAGGACAGATCCCTGCGGGACCCCTGATGTAACTGACGAAAAAGCAGAGGAAGCGTTATTGGCAGTTACGTACTGAGTTAGATTGGAAAGTAAATCCTTAATCCATAATATTATTTGGGGTTTTACGTGCCAAAACCACTTTCTGATTATGAGGCACGCCGTAGTGGAGGACTCCGGAAATTTTGACCACCTGAGGTTCTTTAACGTGCACCTAAATCTAAGCACACGGGTGTTTTCGCATTTCGCCCCATCGAAATGCGGCCGCCGTGGCCGGGATTCGATCCCGCGACCTCGTGCTCAGCAGCCCAACACCATAGCCACTGAGCAACCACGGCGGGTTCCTTAATCCAGGCTAATACTAAAGGATCAATGTTAAGCTTATCGAGTTTAAGGTTTAGTAGATCGTGTGTTACGGTATGAAAGACCTTAGCATAGTCCAAGAAAATACTGTGAACGTCATAGTTATTGTCAGATGCAGCAAAAAGATAATTAATAAAGCAACCTAGTTGGGTTTCGCACGAGTACATTTTTCTGAAGCCATGTTGACAGGAATGAAAGAATGAATTGGTTTCCAAAAATTCAACAAGGTGAGAGTAAATGATGTGTTCCAAAAGTTTGCATGAGATGCTTGTGAATGAAATGGGACGGTAATTTTCGGGAGCATGCGCATTGCCTGACTTAGGGACTTGAACCACCTTTCCTTTCTTCCAGTCACGCGGCAGTGAAGAATACTGCAACGACTGAGCAAAAATTTTAGAAAGAATAAGACATGAAAACACCTCAGTCGATTTCAATATCTTTGAATTAATACTATCAGGCCCACTGGCAGACGAAATCTGCAGATTATTGATTAGCCGGCAAATACCAACACAGTCAATTATTATGGGATCCATCACAGGGAAGGTTGAACTTGGTGCACTCGGTAAATTTACGATAATATTGGCATTGAGGAAAGAGACAAACGCCTCATTCAAAACGCTGCAACATTGATTAGGTAGAACACTGGTGCCATCAGGGTAAGGTAAATGTATAGTGTTTGTTTTAGTGCCATTAACAACACTCCAAAACTCGCGCGGACTCGTTTGAAGAAACGAGGGCAGTGTAACATTCAAGAAGGTAGTTTTAGCGTTACTAGACATTTGGATGTACTCAGTTTACACTTGACGGTACGTTGACCAATGAGCGGGGTAATTTGTTTGCTTGGCCCGGCGGAATAATCGTTCCGTCTTGCTGCGCAGGCGTTTGAGGGTATCTTTCGTTGAGGTATATAACTGTCAATTAAAGATAGTAGTATATTTTTGAAAAGTTGCCAGTTATCCTCAACTGAGCGTTCGTCAAAACCGGAGATGTAAGCAGCTGTGAATGATTGCATTTCTGCCGTGATAGAAGCCGTATCGGCGTGCTTGTAATCGCGAACAGCCTTAAAGCTCTTTTTAGTAGAAACATGGGCACGCAAAGTGAAATGATTTATCAAGTGGTTACTTAAACCAGGGATATAACTAAGTTTGGAAACCAGATCAGGTGTAGTAGTAAAAATGAGATCAAGGATACTAGCGGTAACTGTGTAGTACGAGTAGGTTCATCAACAAGTTGTGCGAGGTTGAAATAGGAACAAACACCAAGAAACTGTGCGCATTCCGAATAATTTTTTGTGATAGTGGCGGTACCACTGTGCCATGAGATGTTTGGAAGGTTGAAATCTCCCAATAGAAAAAAATGCAACGTGGGGTATCGCGTAACTATATTATTTAAGATATCATGAAGTTCATCACAGAAAGAACGGGGTGCAGTTGTGGGTCTGTAATAACGCAAAAAATGCAATCCCTATTGTCAATGGTAATACGCACGCACACCACTTCTAAAGCTGACATGACTGGGACACTTGAGGAAGGAAGCTCTTCATTAACAGCGATCAAGACACCCCCACCGATACGAACATCGGGGTCATATCGATAAATAGCGTATTTTTTTTCACAGTCAAATATTTCACTGCTTTGAACTTTTGCAGAAAGCCATGTTTCGGATAGAATAACAATATCAGCGGAACATGAATCAATATAAGCCGAGAGTGCCGCTCGCTTGTTGCGCACACTACGCACATTGCTAAAAAGAAGAGACACACCATTTGCGTGGCGGGAAGATAGCTACGCAGACGAATTGCCAGTATTGCTTAAACGTGGGTTGCGATTACCATGTGACTCACGAGGGGAGTCAACTTCACAAACGTTATTAGTGGATGCGCAGTAGATGTAGCGCTTTTTGTTGATGATAAGTTTGTTAAAGCGCAGTGAAAAAGGTTGGCCGCTAGATTTTCCGTATTCAATTAATTTTTTTCGTGACAAGCGTGTTGATCTGCAGTAGTCTTCGCCTACACAGATGCCAGCTGTTTTCAGCTTAGCTTTCTGAGAAAGAACTAACTCTTTGGTTTTAAAAGAGGCAAATTTGACGATAACTGGCCGAGCCTTTAGTTGCACAAAAGAACCCAGCCTCTGCGCTCTGTCGATCATATTATCGGTAACGTTCAAGCTTAGATGACGCGACAGCAGTTCTTTAATAGTCTTCGGATTGTGCCCACGCCTCGTTCGCATTGTCAGATATGCCATAAAATAATAAATTGTCCCTTCGAGACCGAACTTTCAATTCGTCGAGCCTTGATTTGAGTACGGCATCTTTAGTTCTAACAGTTTGATGAACAAGGCGGTTAATTTCAGTTGGCGCCGACGCATTTTCAATAGATTCAACAACAGATTCTAAAGCTACAAATCTTTTTGTAAGATCTGAGACTTTTTGCGTAAGTGCCCCTTGGTTTTCCTCTAACTCGGCCAAAGATTCCATTACTTCCGTATGACGCTTGTCAAACTTTGTTCACAAGGCAGTAATGGCATCAAGCAGTTCCTTGTGCGATTTGCTAGGGTCAGGCTGAGGAGGACCGGGGTTTTGTTCTATGCATGTCAGCGCTTAACATCAGAAGTTTAACGACAAATATACAGTCAGTCAAGCTATCGCAAACAACACTTGGGCCCAGGAAGAGCAGGAGACACCGGTTGCTTGAACGTTTACAATAAAGAGACAGGGCTGCTCCAACATGCATATGAAAGCAGAAGGGGATTTTGAGCAACAACATCGTCGCTGCTCTCCCGTGTCCACTGAAGGCGGAAAGCCGATGCAAGTCCTTTAAATCACGGCGGCAAGATGCTGTCGGTGGCAGTGCTGATGCCGTGCTTGACCATGATGGGAAAGTGGCACCAGGGCAAAGCTCGTACTGGACATAATCGTTCGCTGTCGCCGAAGGTATCAACAGCGGTGATAACGGCAACGGCGTCGATGCAGGAGCAGTTGGTCCAACCGCAAGCGCAGGCGCGGATAGCCATCTGAAGAATAAGGCGATGAACTGCATATGAAAGCAGAAGGTCATTTTGAGCAACAACATCGTCGCTACTCTCCCGTACCCACTGAAGGCGGAAAGCCGATGCAAGTCCTTTAAATCCCGGCGGCAAGATGCTGTCGGTGGCAGTGCTGATGCCGTGCTTGACTATGACGGGAACGTGGCACCAGGGCAAAGCTCGTACTGGACATAATCGCTCGCTGTCGCCGAAGGTATCAAGAGCGGTGATAACGGCAACGGCGTCGATGCAGGAGCAGTTGGTCCAACCGCAAGCGCAGGCGCAGATAGCCATCTGAAGAGTAAGGCGATGAACTGCATATGAAAGCAGAAGGGGATTTTGAGCAACAACATCGTCGCTGCTCTCCCGTGCCCACTGAAGGCGGAAAGCCGATGCAAGTCCTTTAAATCCTGGCGGCAAGATGCTGTCGGTGGCAGTGCTGATGCCGTGCTTGAACATGATGGGAAGGTGGCACCAGGGCAAAGCTCGTATTGGACATAATCGTTCGCTGTCGCCGAAGGTATCAAGAGCAGTGATAACGGCAACGGCGTCCATGCAGGAGCAGTTGGTCCAACCGCAAGCGCAGGCGCGAATAGCCATCCGAAGAATAAGGCGATGAACTGCATATGAAAGCAGAAGGGGATTTTGAGCAACAGCATCGTCGCTGCTCTCCCGTGCCCACTCAATTATCAGCATTGAAAATGATGCTCCAGGTTTTTTGCCGTTAATTCACATATTGCGCATGTTAGCACCCTATATACTTATTCCCTCATGTCTTTGTTAATAAACTGTTGCAAGTCAGCGCTGTTTGCGCGTGGCTCTCTCGTATCCATGCCTGTTTTGCCTTTCGTCCTTTTATCCAGTGAATAGGCAACAAAACGACGCTTCCACCTGAGGACAGACAAAGCCGTAATAGACTTAGGTGCATGTAAAATACGCTTGTCAACAACAGTGCTTTATTGACAAGCATCGTAGTATATCGCCTTATTCAACATCACATCGCTGAATCGGCGTTTTTGAATCGACACTGTACATGGCCTGATTTCGTTTCCACATTTCGGCCTAGCATTTGAACGGCGTACTGCACAAAAAATAATCGCATGTGTCCTGTACTGCGTTGGCCACTGCTACGTTCCTCCGTCTTGTAGCGCTTTGAATTGAATCCTGGGGTTTTACATGCCAAAACAACGATTTGATTGGGAGGCAAGCCGTAGTGGGAGACTGAGGTCTTTAACTGTTACATATTTAACGACCATGAGCTTTTCAACGTGCCTCCCATACACATGACACGGGCGGTTTTGCATTTCGCTCCCATCGAGATGCGGTCGCCTCATCAGGGATTTCATCCCGCAATGTCGTCTTTATCAGCGCGATTGACACCATACACTCTAAACACCGCGGCGGGTGGTAAGGCTTCGAACAAACCAAAACGATACTCGGTATTGATCCGTACAGTACGTGGGATGTGCAACATTTTTCTGTTTATTTCGTCGTTTCTTCGTATGTTCACACCCTTGCATTCACGCTAATTTTCTTCATTGAATAAATAATTTGATCAGACGGAAGTAAATGTACTCGCATGACCACGTCTCAATTCAGTGCCTTCACAAGACTGCCGTAAAAAGCTTAACAAAGGCCCGCTTTGAAACAACCAGCATCTACATGTGCTTAAGTCATTACAAGTTTCGGAAAATATTCTTGATAGGCAGCCAGAGACCCTTGTTTCGATTCTTGCTTCCAAAGATGCAACACGTATTGCTTCTTTGAGATCAATCCAACTGGCCATGAGACTTGGCAGTCTTCTAGACCACTTCACAGTCACAGGCACGCCTAAATGTTTGCTATAAGCGGGTCCAGCTGACTACCCAGAAAGAATAGTTTCGACGTTTTGTTTGCTCAGCGATTTAAAGACGGCCCGCATGGAGGCCGGTTCCTGTCGCAGGACCAAACGTAGCAAGGGCCTTCGTCGCAGTTGATCTAGTGGTGGCGCAATAAAGAGCCGGGTGCGACGCGCTCTGAATATCCCGTTTCAATCGCCGAGCTCTGTACATACACATTGTCACACGAGGGTTGAATTGGCAATTGACTACCCAGGGGCACGGGTTTCGCCGCTCATTTTGGAGTCACAGGTGTACTAAGATGGAATTACACGCAGGACTCTCATCCGAAAGGTACCGTGCGACCGCCTGGATAGGTGTAATATGTAGAACTTGCTAATAGGCAACAGGCGCAAGCCTTAAGGAGTGTCGCAAAATATGCTGGAACCAGCCCGGCCCATTAGCGCGCTACATTTGTACAATTCTTCTTTTCACCACTTTCTTTACTTCAGAAAAGTTCTCAAACAGTACATTGCTTTTATTATTTGATGAAAAATATATATGAAGATCAGATTTCCGAAAAGAGACTTGTTGTAGACACACTATAGCATGTCATATTAGCAGATTACCTTCCTCCATTGCAAGGTCATCTGTTGTTAATGGCTGCCGATGTACAAAACGCGAATAATGAGGTCACGTACAAAAGGTGTCGTAGAGTTTTATTCCGAGAATCTGCGCTTCAAGTGAGAATATAATTACAGACACATGGGAAAGTCAACATTGGAGTGAAATCTTTATGCACCCTCTTCCCGCAGATGTCACATCTGTTACCAAACCATCAGAGGGTTTCACTCAGCGTGTAAAGTATGGCTTATGCGTATTTCGTATGAAATGCAAGGTTCTTTTTTTCCTTTTCTTCAAGGAGCGAGGGCATCTAAGTTCCTCCCGCAGCTGTTCTCCCTCAGATTAAAAAGTTTCAATATAGCGATCATGAATGATCTTGTTCGTTCATTCTGCAAGAATAATAAAGCAACAGGACAACATTGATTTGATTTGGTATCATCTACCGTGAAATTAATAGGGACAGCGAGTGAGTGAGGCGAACACGCAGGTTAACAGACGAAGAAAAAATATGCGAAGCTAATTGCACAAAGCGTGAACTACCGCGGTGTTGAAATGCAATTCTCATTTTAAATCTATTCCCGTGGCAAGCATGAGACAAACCACGGCCTTTGATCGGATGTTTTTGAAGTGAAAACAAGAGACACGGCACAAAAGGAAGGTCATACACAGGACAGGGGCTACTTGCAGCTCTTTATTCGACAACGTCGAGATTAAATATATATGAGACAGGCAAATGCGCAGATGCGTTTATGGAAAGAAATACAAGATATGAATATATGAACAACAAATGCCTAATTCATATGCGCGTCGAAGTATGCAAACTTCCTAGTTTCTTGTGCACAGGCTTAACGAAGACTCACTGACGCAACGGTCTCCCCTCTTTTTTTTTTATGCGACATTCTTCCAGCATCAAACGGGCCTGCTCACTGCGGCTTTTATCTAGACTCTTTGCGTCACGAAATATTGCCTCACATCCTTGGCAAGAGTTCATGTGATCTGACATATGCGTTCTTTTAGTCTTTTTTAATATTCAAGGCGTGCTCTCTAAATCTGTCATTCACACACCTTTCGGTTTGAGCGATATACCTTTTGCCACAGGTAAAGGGAATGTCATCGACAATTCTGCTGGTGCAGTTTAGATAGGGCCAACGGTGCTTTCGGCAACCTCGCCTTGTTTAGCATGTTGTAGCTATGCGAGGGCAAAGGCGGTGAAGTTTGCGCTTTAAGAACATTTGTCAAGTATACATAAACTAGCCCCACAGAAAGTTCTTCTAAGCCATATATGATCGGCCTCAGTTCTTTTGATGTCATGCTTCGAGAATCAAATTAAAAAGTATTGAATGGATAAATTATTTGTGTATCGCTGTTGGTGTTGCTTAGCCTTACCACTTCGTCAACAATAACTGGCGTAGAGGGAGAACAATGGCAGAAATGCTGATGCCTTTACTCCTGCAAATACAGTGTTGGATATGTCACACATTCACGAGCACTTTGCACTTAAGTGACGGACGCGAAAGACATCACTTGGCCAACGTAGGCACGAAATGAGAATTCATCAGATTTTATAATATTTCCCTCCAAGTAACACAACTCGCTATAGAAGAACCTCCTGAACTTAGTATGCTCGAGGTATAGGCTAAAGCAGCACAAGAACATGAATATACGCGGCGATTTCGTAGAAAGGCAACACACCAAAGACAGGAGACCAAGTAAATAACGGGGAAGGCAGGAGATGGAAATTCAAGACGATGAGCAAAACGAGAGCGAGATGAAAGCAGGAGCCAACGTTTCGACAAGTGGACTTGTCTTCTTCAAGGCGACATATGCTTTCCTGGCCGCAGTATATATAGGTGGGTTTCTTCTAAAGAGGAAAGGGTGTAAGGCGGGTGGGTGCGGCAACGAGCAAAGGTGTGTCAGCGTGTGAAATCGATAATAAAGGAGCGCTGTGCACAAGGCCAGTGACCTGGCCGTCTGTCAATCACGTGTCAACGCCCGCGTGTTAGCCGGCGTGTCAACGGCGTTTGACACGCCGGCTGGAAGAAAAAGAAAAGGAAGGAAAACGGAAAAGAAATGAAAGCTAAGAAACCAAAGCAAGTGCTGTTGTATATATCTTGAAATTTAGCATAGCGAATAGATTCCATAGCTCCCTTTTAAACGTTTATGCCTATTGGTTGCAATCTCTTGAACTTATGGATGAGGTATGATTCTCTGTGTTTTCTTCCCGTTCAGAACGGAAATTTGACTGTAAGATGTAGAGTTTAAGTACGTCAAAGTTATGACCTGGTTGGTTTAAATGCTCGGCGACGGCTTTGGGAAGCTTTTTAGCTGTGTCCCAGCGGTGTCCGTTTAATCTGACGTTCATTGATTGTCCTGTTTCACCGATATATTGTTTCTTACAGAAGGAACATTCAAGCATATAAATGACATCCGAACTTGTACAAGTCAAGCTAGATTTGACTTCATGTGTATAACTATTTGCGATGTTTTTAATTTTCATATCACTTTGAAGGTGTCTGCAGGTATTGCACATGGGGCGACAATATGCTTTAATTACGGGGGAATGCTGTTGACTGACTTTTGCGTGCACTAACCTGTCTTTAATGTTCCTGTTGCGGCGATAGGTAACCCTAGGTACAGTGGGGATCGCTTTTCTCAGGCGCTAGTTACTTGAAATTATTGGGTGTTATTTTCATAGGATGTTGCTTATGTTCGGGAGTATATTAGAATATTTTGTTACAAAAGCCGGCGGTCTCTCAGATTCTTGGGGGGGCTGTTTCTTCGCCAATTCCGACTGTCTCTCCAATCTTGACGTGGCATAACAGGCTCCATCGCGAGCAACTGGAGGATAGTTTCTTTCTGGTAGCTTTGTTTTAAGGTCATTATGTGGTGGATATAATCATGGTCTTCGCTGCAGATTCTTCTTATTCGCTTCGCTTGTCCGACAAAAATTTCTTGCTTGCAGGGTCACGGGTGATGACTGTTGTAGTCTAAATATTGTTGGCTATCCGTAGGCTTCCGGTAAACTGTCGTTCTCAGTTTTACGTTTTCTATGTAGACCGTCATGTCCAGGAAGTAGATCTGACTAGGCGAGTGGTGAGCAGTAAATTTAATACTCGGGTAAAAGCGATTGAAATGGCTAATCAAGTTGGTTAACGCGCTTGATCCGTGTTCCCATATTAGAAATATGTCGTCAGTGTAACGAACCTAGGTGTGGGGTTTTAAAGGGTAGGATTTCAACAGGTCTGCTTCAAGCTGTCCCATGAATATGTTCGCATAAGTGGGAGCGAAGGGAGTACCCATGCTTGTGCCGAAAGTTTGCAGGTAGTGAATAGAAACGAATTCGAAATAGTTGAGCGAAATAGTTGAACTCAACTACTTCGAATCAAATTCGAAGTGGTTAAGTTGAGCCTATTGTGTCTAATAAGAACACATCTACTGAGTCACTATCTAAATTTTTAAATCACCACTTGTCGAACATCCCCACCACCCTCCCATTTATCGTTGAAGACATGCCGCACTTCCTTAGAATTATCGACCGCATCAACGGCAACCAAATCGTTTCCGACCGCGCTATTCTAGTCACTTTGGGTGTTTGTGACCTTAACACCAACATACCCATGTGTGAGTGAATTGAAGCAGTTTCTAAATTCCTCGCAATTAATCCCCAAGCGCACACACCTGAAGTTTACCTGTCGCTCCTTAGATTAGTTCTCACGCTCAAATATGTCGAATTCCATTCTATATACTACCTGCAAATTTTCGGCACTAGCATGGGTACGCCATTCGCTCCCACGTATGTGAACATCTTCATGGGACAGCTTGAAGCAGGCCTGCTGAAATCCTACCCGTTAAAACCCCACACCTATCTACGTTACATTGACGACATATTTATAATATGGGAACACGGCACAAGCGTCTTAATCGATTTTATTAGCCATTTCAATCGCTTTCACCCAAGTATTAAATTTACTGCTCACCACTCTCCTAGTCAGATCAACTTCCTGGACACGACGGTCCACATAGGAAAAGGAAAACTGAGAACGACACTTTACCGGAAGCCAACGGATAGCCAGCAAAATTTAGACTACAACAGTCCTCACCCGCGAAGCTACAAGTAAGGAATTTTTGCCGGACAAGCGAAACGAATAAGAAGAATCCGCAGCGAAGACCACGATTATATCCACCACCTAAAGATCTTAAAACAACGCAAGCGGAAAGGAACTATCCCCAAGTCGCTCTCGATAAAGCTTATGATGCCGCGTCAAGATTGGGGAGACAGCTAGAATTGGCGAAGAAACCGCCCACACCAGAACCTGACAGACCGCTTGCCTTTACACGAAAATTTTCTAATGCACTCCCGAACATAAACAACATCTTACGAAACTATCATCCAATATTATCAAGTAACGCACGTCTGAGAAAAGCGTGTCCGGATGTACCTAGGTTTACCTATGGCCACAACAGGAACATTAAAGACATGTTAGTGCACGCAAAGGTCAGCGAACAGCATTCCCGCGTAATAAAAACATGTTGTCACCCCAGGTGCAAAACCTGCGGGCACCTTCAAAGTGATATTAAAATTAATTGCACCACAAATATTTAAACACACCAAGTCAAATCTAGGTACACTTGTACAAATTCGGATGTGATTTATATGCTTGGATGGTCCTCCTGCAAGAAACAATATATCGTTAAAACAGGACAATCAATGAACGTCAGATTAAACGAACATCACGCGGACACAGCTAAAAAGCTTCCCAAAGCCGTCGCCAAACATTTCAACCAACCAGGTCATAACTCTGATGAACTTAAACTCTACATCTTAGAGTCAAATTTCCGTTCTGAACGAGAAAGAAATTACAGAGAATCATACCTTACCCATAAGTTCAAGACTCTGCAAGCAATTGTAACCAATAGGCATAAACGTTTCAAAGGGAGCATTATAATCGGTTCGCTATGGTAAATCTCAAGCTATAGAGAACAACACTAAATTTGGTTTCTTAGCTTTCTTTTTTTTTTCCTTTTCCGCGCTTTCTCTTTTCTTCTAGCCGGCGTGTCAGACGCCGTTGACACGCCGGTTAACATGCAGGCGTTAAAACGTGATTGACAGACGGCCGGTTCACTGGCCTTGTGCACAGCGCTCCTTTATTCTCAATTCGACGCGCTAACACACCTTCGCTCGTTGCCGCACCCACCCGCTCCCTTACACCCTCTCCCCTTTAGAAGAACCCCATACTGGGCCGAGGAAAGCATATGTCACCTCGAAGAAGGGAAGTCCACATGTCGAAACGTTGTCTCCTGCTTTCGCCTTGTACTCGTTTTGCTGAAGTAAATAACGGTCATATTATAGTTCCTGTGGGACTGCACCGATATCGATACTTATCAAGTTAAAAAGCTAGCGAGGCTACGAACTTCGGCGATATTGCGGCTTATATGGATTAGCACCGACGATACAAACAGAGTACGTGAGCGCGCGTGCCCAAGTGAGCCTTTTAAAAGGCAAGTGCGTGTGAGCACCGGAACCAGACAGTGAAAATCAGCTCCACCAGTACAGCGTGCCGCCGCCAGCCCCGTCATGAGCTGGTGCGCGGCGCGCATCGGGCGGCAACGGTGAGACATTCGGTTATGGACGAAAAAATGTCAAGGCCATTAGGGTCATTTTATTGTTGCTTTCGAAGCAGCGTTTCTAAATGGAAGTTGTAGTCCGTTCACTGAACCTGACGCATTCGTATTTTTAGTTCTCATGCGGGGAGCTACAGCCTACAGCGAACTTGTAAGGATGTCTTTATATGTGGATTACATGAGCTCTCTAAATTACTGAAAGCTGAACACGGGGGTGAAACAGCACCGAACGTAAAATTTCTACGCGCTAAGAGGCAGGCTCCAAAGCTGGCAGACAACACGTGTTGGTGCATGGGTGGCAACAGCAGAGAGTAACGGAACAATTAATAGTTTGCTGTGACTGGACCACTGCGATGTGAGGCTCCATACAGAATATTCGCAAGCAGGAAAATGTAATTAGGGCTTTGCGCGCGGAATATTATGTGCGCATTAAGAATTAGCTAGAAGTAGCATGCGGTACCATTGTGCATAGAAATACCTCTCACTGCTTTCTTGAATTTGCCGCAGGCATTAACAATGAAGTCGTTGTAAGGTTAAGAACTATTTCTTCCCCTTTGATGTACAGGGGTAGCCATGCCGGTACTAGGAACAGGAGATGCAAGCCAGTGTTTACCTGTTTTAGAAGGCTTGTCAGAGTTCCGATTATCCTATACTTTTAGTAGAGATAGAGTTACTGTAGTCACAGTGGGTACTAGCAGGCTTAAAAAGGCTAACTTAACCCGGTTGTCACAGGCAAGTTTACGAGGATTGGTAGAAATGGACTTGGGCTTATTCGCTTTGTTGAACCGTTTGCATCTACTGACAACAAATTTCTCCGTGATAGCGATTGCGTACTTCGCAGTCTTGTCGTCGTTCACTTACTGACCTTTCAGGGTGGCTCACTCACCTTGGCGCTTACTTGACATCGTAAATCTAAATATTACGCGCTATCATGAGAGATGTCAAGTACGAACTGGCTGGGTAATGGATTTTCGAGTGCTGCGCTTCAGCTATTTCATCCATGGTTCAAGCACCCTCAGTCAACTGTACAAGATGTAGGCACGGAGAACAGTTTTGCTTGAAGCTCACTGGACATCTGGTGGTGGTGGTAACAACTTTATTAACAATCCGGCAAATTCGTGGCCTGGGCCTAGGCCGCCCCTGAGGAGGTCCGGAGATCCTGTCTCCTCGCCGCCTCACGGGCTTGCTGGATGGCCCATAGTTGATTTTCGAGGTTTGAGCTGCGCAACGCGGTCGTCCATCACGCCGCAGCTTCATCTGGGGAAACTGCATTTTCTTCGCATATAACGTCACATTCCCAGAGAATGTGTCTAAGAGTTGCGTGAGCCCTGCTGCATAGCTTGCAGTTATCATCTGAGTAGATGTCCGGATATATCCTCCTGAGATGGACGGGGTTGGGGAAGGTCTTTGTTTGTAGCTGCCGCCAGTCTACCGCTTGGGCCCTGTCGAGTTTGGGGTTAGGGGGCGGATAAACCCACCTTGAGTTTTGATAAAATTTTGTAATATCGCAGTATCTGGTCATTCTGTCCCTCTCTGTCCATGCCTCCGTTGGATTTCCAACCCCAAGAGAGGATCCTTCTTCGCGGGCGCGGAACGTGAGACCTCGCGCTACGCGGTGGACCTCCTCGTTGAGGTTGGGTACGGGGGTGTCGGGGGACGTGTGAGCCGGGAACCATATAATGTGTCGTTCCTCCGTCTCCTCGGAGATGACATAGTTCGCGTTGGCTTTGAGTATAGCCGCAGCCTTCGGCGAAATTCTGCCTTGTGCATAGTTTCTGACCGCCGTCTGCGAGTCACTGATTACGTATCTACAACTGGGGTTAACGACGGCTAGGGCTATCGCCACCTCTTCCGCTACCTCGGGGTTTTTTACACGTATGCTACAACAACTGACCAATTGTTTCTCGGTATTGAGGACGGCCACTGCAAAAGCACGTCGATCCTCGTATTCTGCCGCGTCTACGTACAGCGCTTCCTTGTCCCTACCGAAGGCTTGGAGTGAAGCCTTGGCTCTACTCTCTCTTCGACCCTGATTGAATTCGAGGCTCATGTTCTTGGGTATATGAGCCACCTGCAGCTTTTCCCTGATCGCGCTTGGAAGGGATGTCTTGTCGCCGTGCTGCTTGTGATAACTTATCCCGACTTTGTCCAGGATACTCCTGCCCGTTCGTGTCTTCGCTAGTCTTTCGAGTTGCGAGATTTGGTGTGCTTCAATTAACTCTTCAAGCGTGTTGTGGACGCCCAGCTGTAGCAGCAGTTCCGTGCTGGTGCTGTCTGGAAGGCCCAGTGCCATCTTGTGTGCTCTTCTAATGAGGGTGTTCAGTTTGGCATATTCGGCCGCGTACCAGTTGTGGTAGGCGGCCACATAGGTAATGTGGCTAATAACGAAGGAGTGTATGAGTCTGACGACGTTGGCCTCCCTCATACCCTGATGTCTGTTGGTGATTCTTCTGATGAGCCTCATCGTGTTCGTGATCTTAGTCTCCAAATGCCTGACCGTTTCTCCGTTGTTACCGTTCGATTCTATGATGAGTCCGAGCACCTTAATCTGCTTCACCCTGGGTATTTCTTGTCCGTCTTTGGTGCGTATGCAAATTTCTTCGTATGCAGCATGCTGGATGTAAGCCTTGGGGGGTCTTCCCCTAAGCGTCGGGCGGTAGAGGAGGAGTTCCGATTTTTCTGGTAGCAGACGAGACCGGTTCCGACGAGCTACTCCTCCACTACCTCGACCGCGGTCTGTAATCGCTGTTCGATTTCTCCGTCGCTTCCCTCGGACACCCAGATCGTAACGTCGTCCGCGTATATTGTGTGATGCACTCCCTCGATGGCGTTGAGGCGCTCGGGGAGGCCGATCATAATGAGATTAAAGAGCATCGGCGAGATGACCGAGCCTTGCGGGGTGCCGACGCTGCCTATGTTCCTGTCTTCGGATGCGAGTTTGCCCAGCGTTAAGGAGACTTTCCTGTTTGTGAGGAAATCCTTAACATAGCTGTATGCTCGGTTTCCTAGATTGAGTGCGGCAATGCTGCGTAGTATGGCTGCGTGAGCTGCATTGTCGAAGGCTTTCTTGAGGTCTAATCCTAGAATGGCCCTGGTACCTGTTGTCTTGTTGTCGAGTATCTGGTGCTTGATTTGCAACATTGCATCCTGCGTGGAGAGATGAGCTCGAAATCCGAGCATGGTGTCTGGATACGCTTCCACGTCGTCCAAGTGTGCGTCGATACGGGTGAGGAAGGCGTGCTCCATCAACTTGCCGACGCACGACGTAAGGGATATTGGTCGAAGGTTGGCCAGATCTGGGGGTTTCCCTGGTTTGGGGATGAGCACCATTTTTGCTCTTTTCCACTGATCAGGGATGCATCCTCGAGTCCAGCAATCGTTGATGCACTTGGTCAGTTCGGAGATGGTCTCGTTGTCCAAGTTACGAAGGGTCTTATTAGTTAAGCCGTCCGGTCCCGGGGCCGACTTGCTGTTGAGCTTTTGCAAAGCGGCCCGAATTTCCGCCTCGCCAAAGTCTCTGTCCAGAGAGAAATTGGGATTTCCCGTGTATTCCCCGTGTTGAATAGTCGGGCTGTGCGGAGCGTATCTGTCGCAGAGTTCGGAAAGGATTTCTTCCTCGTCCTTGGTGTGTGTGTGTATTAGCTTGCGCATGGTTTCCCGATGTGTTGCCTTGGTCTTGGTCAGGTCTAGCAGGTGTCGGAGCAGGCGCCATGTGTGACCGGTGCCAATCCGTCCGTCCATCTCGTTGCAGATCTCATCCCATTGTTGTTTACTAAGAGTTTTGCAGTCTTCTTCTATTTGTTTGTTGAGTAACGCTATGCGTTTCCTCAACTTCCTATTGTGTCTTTGTTTCTGCCTCCTGGCTTGAAGCGATCGTTTGGCCTCCCACATGTGCACCAGGCGGCTGTCGATCTTCTCGACGGGAAGTTCTGGCGTCACGGTCTTTGTTACTTCATTGACGTCAGCCATCACTTTTTCGGCCCATTGTTGAATGTCTGTGATGGGCGCGTGCGTCATTCCGGCTCGATTCTTGCGGAACTGGTCCCAGTCCGTCCATTTGAAGGTTTTATTGGGTTCGACCTTTAAATTCTCCAATAATTTCGTTTCGAGAATTCTGTGGTCACTACCAAGGTCTTCGAACGTGTTATTCCAATTCGCTCCTCTTGCGTTCTTCACCAATGTTAGATCGGGCGTGGTGTCTCTTGTCAGCCCTGTTCCCATTCTGGTGGGGGAGCTGGAGTCGGTGATGAGGGTCAGGCCTGTTTCCTGTATATCCTGCCATAAAGCCTTGCCTTTGGCTCTCGTATAGGAATAGCCCCACGCTCCGTGCGGGGCGTTAAAGTCTCCCCCGATTAGTAGGGGATGGGAGCCATCTAAAAATTTTATTTTTAATTGCGCATTTAAGTATGGTTCCACGCATTTTGGTTTGTTTTGACACTTCTGTTCGCCATGTTGCACTTGGCAAGAACGTAGTCAGGCGAGAGAAGACATCTAATGCAGAGCAATAAATTTGACACGTAACTGGTACTCAAAGATTGAGGTGTCGCACCTAAAGGAATCAGGTGATAATGCGTGCGTCAGGACGAACAACCTAGTAAGCATGCGCAAGTGCACTGACGCCGGCAGGCGCGTCTTGGTGTCGTCTGCTGTGATACTGTCCGGGTACCCGCTGTGGTTTCTCAGTGGCTATGGTGTTGGGCTGCTGAGCACGAGGTCGCGGTTTCCAATCCCAGCCTTGGCGGCCGCATTTCGATGGTGGCGAAAACACCCATGTACTTAGATTTAGGTGCACGTTAAAGAACCCCAGGTGGTCGAAATTTCCGGAGTCCTCCACTACGCCGTGCCTCATAATCAGAAAGTGGTTTCAGCACGTAAAACCCCATAAGTTATTCTTTTTTAAATACTGTCCGGGTGTTGCAGACCAGTGTTGTGGTGCAGCCAATTTTACTTGCAGAAGCACACGGCAATTTCTGCACAGCAGCCTCGCGTTTGTTCAACCGGCGTATCCCTGAACCGAAGGGTAAGCGTCGACTCGAGCAAGCTTCGAGGGAGTCTCGGGCATGACAAGAGGGTCCGTATCGTTAGACCCTGGCGGAAAGGAAGGTTTGCTGGCATCGATGCAGTTCATTCGGCTGAGCATGACCAAACCGCGGACGCTTTACAAACGGCATAAAACGCCTGTTTGGCTTTCCCGCGAATGAAATGCGAATTTAACTGCGCAACACACCTTGCTCACAGCCTGTGTAGTATGGTTGCGTGCGTCATGGTCGCGCAAGAGCGCTGGGCTAAGGTTTCTGGGTGCGCACAGTGAATGCGATGTCGCAGTGCAGACGTATGCCTAGCAATGACTCTACGCGGAGGTAATGTAGTGAAAACTGAAGGATTACGTAAAGAAGGGCAGACAAAGCAACGAACGCGATTTCTTCTGTTGGTGTGCGTTCTTTCCTGCCCTCGTATAACAAGAAAGTCAGACAAGTACGCTACTGCAAACTGGAGACCAAACACGCAAGCCGCAGTGCGCTCTTTCTTTAGCTATCATACACCCCTTTATAACTTCATCTCAATAGAGCAATAGCGCAAGGGACAGGATAACCGGAGGAAGCATCGCGTGCACTGTTACTCTATTACGTTACGACGCATACGAACCAATCCAAGCAATTGTTTCACCTGTATAAATACATCAATATGATGTAGAGATGATTACTTATTCTTGGGTGCTTTTTCTTCTCTTTGCTGGCTTCATTTTCGCTGAATACAACTCCTGCGTGTTCTGCTTAGCAGCACTATCGATCGAGTGAAAGTCATTACAAAACGATGAGGCCTCCTAGTGCAAGTTGCACGCCACTAGGAAGAAGCAAGGTTGCGACGTGCTGTATGTGGATGTAGTAATCAGGAGGATGTGTGCTGCCATTATTCGACTCCTTCACTTCAGTCTGGCGCAAGAGGTTCCTCTGTTTGCAGTGAAATGAAAAGCCTGAAGACTGTAACGTGCTCTGCTCACGCTTTATTGGGAACAAGGCAAGGCACGTTTTTTTTCCCTCTCAGCACCCCAAATTGCGGAATTGTTGGTGCACAGCAACACACAGACGGAATACAATAGAGCTGTGCCTAATTTCCGGACACAAGGTTTTTGCGACATCGTATACCCGACACTTTGTTTCAAACAGGCGCGCAGGTTTTGCGGCAACGACACAGCCCATTCACATAGAATATCTACATCATCGCCGCCCAAGGCGCAATATGAGATAAGATCTGGTGCGATGATGTTCAGATAATAATTTTGCTAATGTGATCGGTAGTAATTACCACCAACTCCTGATTGAGAACACACATACCTAAAGTCAGTCAACCTCGAGAATCTCCTTTATGCTGAAACCTAAACAAAACAGGAGGCAACCTCGAATTAAAACAATAATCACTGAATCTGGCAGCAAATTATATAGGCGCATCGAAACGTAAATTTTTGTAGTAATCAACACAAACAGCTGAAATTACCACAAGTAGCAAAGGGATCTCTCAGTGTTGTGTGAACTTTTTTATGTGAATAGCTTTTTTTTCTGCGTCAATGAAATAGTTGTCGCCCGTGCTGCTATTTTGCATAACATGAAAAATGGCAATAATGTACACCTAAGAATCTATCTACAATTTCTCAGCCCAATGAAAGAATAAACTAAGTTCATAATTACAAACTCGCATGAAGCGCATACAGCAAGAAAGTGCAAAATTGAGCAATGAAGTTTGCATTCAACACAGAAAACAGCTCAAATGATGAAATAAAGGAATCTGCGATATACACAGGTGCTAATGCATGTAAAGATATCAGATCCCATCGTAATAGATGACTCGCGTGAAGACATCGCAAAGCAACAAAGCTTGAAGTTCATCTTCACATTTCAGGGCCCCTTCGTTGGCCTTTAACAGTTGCTGCACACAATGATGTCACGTCACATCATGTCATGTCAGGATACAGAGATCAGAGTCTTTTATCTGATGGAGCAAGCGTCTGCGTGATAAATCGCTAAGGTTGAACTGTATGGTGAAAAATGCAAGAAACAATGTTGATGGCACCTGCATTCTGTTTTAACTTTCAAAAATAAAATGAAAAATTGTTGAACATGGGAGGTTCAGAATTTATATGCCCCAAATTGGGCCTTGGTGATGCATCTAGTAGTACGGTAATAGCGGCTTCGCTTGGCCAGTGGAAAGGAGACATCAGCAGGAATCAGAGTTATTCAGTGATGCACTTTGTGTTCACTCGCCCTTCAATAAAATGGCGCTTGTATACGTCATATATAATTTCTGGGTGGACACAACGTTCGGACAAACGATAAACAGCCGACGCCTACAGTTCAGTGAGAAGTAAGTCATAATGAAAATAATATAAAGCGGCTTGAGATCACAGAAATGCATCGCGGAGACTCGGCAAGAAAATATGAGAACAGTCAGGAAGTGATAATTCAAGAAGAAGTAGCCACACCAGCTACCGTTTTTCTTCCCGAAGGCCTCCCGGGTCGTGGGCATTTTTGTAGTCTCTAACAATCGGGCTTCTATGGGGGCGGCCATCGCACGGGACGGAATGGATGTCGGCGAAGGAACCTCCGCCTTCTTGAATCAGCGAAGCTTGCTGTGCTTGGGAGTAGCCAATGCGCAGGCCACTTCGTAGAGTAAGCGGTACTGGTTCTGCAGGGAGGTAGATTCCAGGTTAGTGTGCAACACAAAAGAAAGTCGCAGTTTTGGCCCGAAGCAGCAATTGCGATAGCATATTTGCAGAAGCTATACGAAATATGAATAGTACTTTTGTCGGCCGTATAAACCTGGAAACATTCGCTCGTAGCTGAATTAACGAGCATGGTGTCTGCGCGAACAAGCACCCACGAACACATCACACTCGATAACAGCGGACACTCGCAGGCAAAATACAGGTGCGAGCAAGCGCGGCAGCAGCAGAAATGAAGCGACATTGGTGCTGCGTATCGCTTCAACGCAAGAGCGGCGAGAACACAGCACGCACGAAGATATGAGCCGTCTGCAAATCCCTTTCAAGATACGGCGCACGTGACAGTGCGAAGTATGCACTTGTTGGCGGAGTCGAAGCCGCCCCCCCCCCCCCCCAACCTCCGTCCGGCGCTGCCTCCCCACTTTCCTCCCATCACGCGCGAAAATTAGCCGCGATCGTCAGAACCCCTTGCGCTCGGTCGGGAAATGTGCGGTTACTGCGGGAGAACAACGGCGCCTCCTCCTCCTTCTCTCTCGTCGGCGTTTCGCGCGACAATCTCCGCTCTCCTCCTGAACGCGCGCCAGATTGAGCCACGATCGTCGGCTTTCCTCGCGTGCTTTCACTCACAGCATAAGACGCGCGGGGATCAGCCTTGATATACGAAACATCACGGCTACGGCAAAAATGTCTCGAGTGGGAATCGCAATAAAAAGAAGAAAAAAGAAATACGGCAAAACTCATCTCACGATGACTTTCCACGGTATGTGAATAGCAATAAAGCAACGTAGCAACAAATGATATTCCTGAAGCCACGTCTGTTTAACGTGTCAAGTGGTAATTCTGAGACTGCCGTTGTTTCGGCTATATACCTCATAAATGTATCCCATCGTCCCACTTTGGTAAGACACTCGCTTGCCAAGGTTCCCCATGAGCATGGAGGGATGACGACGACCATATCAGGCTGTGCACTGAAGATGGAATCACGAAGGAATGATGTTGATTCGAACGACAAACGCATATAACGATAATGGCATGAAAAGAATGAGATTTGGTTCCTAAATTATGACGATGGTATAACGATGACAACATGACAATGACGACATGAGGACAATGAATTCATTACGACGAAGACGACAATGCCGTGACGATGACGGTGTGACTAAAACCGGCTGAACAAGTGGGAATGATCAAGATGGCAAGACGAAGACGACATGACGACGACGGTATGACAAATGCTGTTTGATCGTCGCTTTGTGACGACGAAGCAGTGATGACGTTGGCGTGAGAATAACGGCATAGTCACGCTTGAATGATGAAAGCATGATTATGGTAGAATTATGAGCAAGAATGACGCCGATGGATTGACGAAGGTAGTATGACGGCGACGGCCTGACAATAGGGCGACGATACTGAAGTGATTTGCGATGGTGAAACGACAGTGTGACGAAGAGGTGACGGCGTGACAACGACATGACGAGGATGGCGCAAAGAGAATAGTACGTTTAAGTTCAAATGATGACGATGCAACGATTACAACGGCATCTCGACGATGTTATGGCAACAAATCCACGAGACGACTGTGTGACGACGATGGGCTCACGATGATGGCTGGACAATGACGAGTGCAATGGCGTAATGGTGAATGTATTATGAAACCTGTGTGAAGGTGATGGCCTGACGACGACTGCACGATGATGGCACGACGAAAGTCTAACGATGACACATGACTCTGACCCCATGACAGCTCAGGTTCCTGAACCTGCCTTGGCATTTCCGCCCCAAACATGTAGGCTGGGCATACCTTCATAGGGGAAAAAAAAAAGCTTTGCTAGATTACTCATCTGTCCACTCCAACATAATAAGGAACGGGATATTCACTCCCTGTATTAAAGCGGCCATCTCGACGTCTTGCCCACATGCAATCAACGAAAGCTTTGCGTCCCAGGTGGAAATTCTGAGAGCGAGTTGCATGTAATTGTGGGAGCGTGTGGGAGACTGGCAAGGTGGATAAAGGCAAGGTCGCGGTCCAAACTCCTGGAAACAAACCGTCGAAATGTGGCCGTTTTACCATACGTGAACAAATTGGCACATGGCCTTAAACATGGCCTTAAACAGGTAGCAAGGCGTGACCACATTCCGAAAGTGCTTTCCGCACCTCGAAAGTTGACAGCAATCTGTTCACAGCTGCACAGGCAGAATGAAGAAGGTGGCAAAAAGAAAAACAAAGAAAAAAAATGATGCAGTATCAAACACACAGCCCCGTTGGTTCCTTGTGCCCGGGGAGTTGTGTATAAGTTACCATTATCCTGTGACGCATTGTACATCGGCCAAACTGGACGATGCGTTAATGAAAGATTAGGAGAACGCCGAAGATTACTTAGGGGACATTCCCTTGCTTAGCTCCATAAACATGGTAGCTCGTGTGGCAAGAACGACACGCAAAACAAGATCCAATGCAAACCGCTTTTCGACAAAACAACAATTCCATTTAGGCACAGGGATCACCTCGTGCATGAGCTCATGGAAGCCTTCCATATGCGGATCAGCGGAGATAAGTGCGTCAGTCAGACTTCCAGCCGCTCTTCAGACAGGAAGTTTCGGTTCCTGGCCAACTCAATCGGGTACATGTTTAAGGTGCTAGCCTTTTTTTGTTCTGTCTGGATTTTGCTATTTATTCGTGCATGAGTTTAGGGTAAACTTCATTTGTGAGTAAGCGCTCGTCCTTGTCTTTTCTCGGCTTATCCTCGTGCCTCCGCGCATGCGTTTTCTGTATGCACTTCAACCAACTAGCGCAACTATTTGCTCCCCTTCTAAACGAGCTGCCCGAGCAGAGAGTCAGTGCCACCACCGAGAGCACCTTGTCCTTCAGAACCGAATTCCTTGGTATAATATATCGCTAATTCAAAACACCTAAATAGCAGAACTGCGAGTCCGCCTAGTTGGCACAGATTCATCTTAAAACTTTTTGTGCGTAAATAAACAGGGACAAGGAATAGAAGAAACACAAGGACGAGCGCTAAATGGCTGCGAAAGAATTTCGTATTCGGGAGTATCATAATGTGAAGAAGCAGGAGCTTGATGTAGGCGAGCTCGTGCAACATACCTGAAGAGAAATCTGCGGAGTATAACCAACCCTTATGTATAGGTTTAACTGATTACGAGAAAGCGTCTGATTCAGTCAAAACCTCAGCAGTCATGGAGGCATTATGGAATCAGGGTGTAGACGAGCCGTATGTAAATATACTGAAAGATATCTATAACGGCTCCACAGCCACCGTAGTCCTCCATAAAGAAAGCAAACAAATCCCTATAAAGAAAGGCATCAGGCAGGGAGATATGATCTCTCCAATGCTATTCACGGCGTGTTTACAGGAGGTATTCAGAGGCCTGAATTGGGATGAATTGGGGATAAGAGTTAATGGAGAATACCTTAGTAAATTGCAATTCGCTGATGATATTGCCTTGCTTAGTAACTCAGGGGACTCACTCCAATGCATGCTCACTGACCTGGAGAGGCAAAGCAGAAGGGTGGGTCTAAGAATAATCTGCAGAAAACTAAAGTAGTGTTTAACATTCTCGGTAGAGAACAGCAGTTTACGATAGGTAGCGAGGCACTGAAAGTGGTAAGGGAATACATCTACCTAGGGCAGGTAGTGACCGCGGATCCGGATCATGAGACTGAAGCAATCAGAAGAATCAGAATGGGCTCGGGTGCGTTAGGCAGGCATTCTCAGATCATGAACAGCAGGTTGCCATTATCCCTAAACAGAAAAGTGTATAATAGCTTTGTCTTACCAGTACTCACGTACGGGGCAGAAACCTGGAGGCTTACGAAAAGGGTTCTACTTAAATTGAGGACGACGCAACGAGCTATGGAAAGAAGAATGATGGGTGTAACATTAAGGGATAAGAAAAGAGCAGATTGGATGAGGGAACAAAGGCGAGTTAATGATATCTTAGTTGAAATCAAGAAAAAGAAATGGGCATGGGCCGGACATGTAATGAGGAGGGAAGATACCCGATGGTCATTAAGGGTTACGGACTGGATTCCAAGGGAAGGGAAGCGTAGCAGGGGGCGGCAGAAAGTTAGGTGGGCGGATGAGATTAAGAAGTTTGCAGGGCCACAATTAGTACATGACCGGGATATTTAGAGAACTATGGGAGAGGCCCTTGCCCTGCAGTGGGCGTAACCAGGCTGATGGTGATGATGACTTGAAAACAGCGCTAAAATGACGCGGACTATAAGAAGAACTTGTACGACAGACAGGGAGCTATTGACAGTCGTATGTTTTTTTTTCTAGGCTGCGTCTTTTAACGCTGTTTTTTCTTCAAGTATCCTAATTGTCGGTGAAATTTTATATGCTCTTTCTATATTTTGGTCGCAGTGTCGTGAAAATTGCCACCCTGTAAAAGCCCTAAAGGGCTCACAGTATTGAAAATAAATAAACAAGCAAACAAACGCATAAATAATTCAGCTGTGGGTAGTTTACGCAAAATACGAGATCATTTCTAAGGGTGTGTTAAAAAAATGAAGGTTAGGGAAGTCAGTGGCAACTAATTAAAAATAATTTACGATCTCAATAAGAAGGGTGATGGTTTGGGCTAGTTGATTTCCCATGAGACTGTGTGGTGCAGCGCGGAGCGGGACATGGAAAAAAACATGGACATGGATATGGGACATCGGAAAAAACGAGGACAAGCGCTTACTGCAACCTGAAATTTTACTGTCTGATACAAGAAAAAACAACATAAAATATATGTATAGAAATAAAACATAAACAATAAACATGAGAAACCAAGATGTCATCACGGCTAACTGGTCGCGCTGCCATTTTCTAAGACTGCCTGCCAGCTCCCTTCGTGATAAGGCCTCGGGTGGCTCACTGATGCGTGGGCATACTTCACGTGCCATATTAGCCGACTCAGCGATGCCGCGTGCTCGATTCCCCCTTTGTGTGAGGATTACTTTTGTTTTTCAGCACAGAGGGGTGCATCCGCATGCGCTGCAGAATCCCCTCGAAATGTATCGCACGCTACGTAGGTCACAGTGACATTTCTAACGGTCGTCTGCGTGAGCATGCGAATAATGTTTAAAATGTAGAGGAAAGTTACCCTGAATGTTACCCGCATGCCCTGAATTGCAGCGCATGCGGATGTACCTCTCTGGTTCGAAAAACAAGGATAACCTTCCCAGAAAGGGACGATCGAGCGCGCATCATCGCAGAATCGGCTAGCATGTAACGCGAACTAAGCCCACGCATAAGTAAGCCATCCCTGGCGATATCGCGGAGTTGGCAGTAACACAATGTCAGTGCGACCAGTGAGCGGTAATGGGGTCTTTGTTTCTCCTCTTTATTGTTTATGTTTTACACACACACACACACACACGCAAACACACACACACACACATATATTTTATTTATTTATTTGTTTCCACAAGCAAGGAGGTACATGGTTGTGGCGGAAAAACAAGGGGAAAAAAGCTGCGGATATATATATATATATATATATATATATATATATATATATATATATATATATATATATATATATATATATATATATATATATATATATATATATATATATATATATATCCGCAGCTTTTTAGTCGCTTTCCCTCTGTTCTTCCTATATAGCCCCTTGTACAAGACAATCAAATTTTAGTTGGCAGCAGGCGCTTGTCCTCGCTTTCTCCTGTCCCGCTTGGCGCTGCACCACACAGTCTAAGTGAGAAGCAAGTATTTCTCGTCTAGCTGGTGCACAACCGCAAAGAAGTAGGCTTTGACTTGAAACAGACAACGTCTATAGGAACACACACATACTGCCTGCGCCGTTTATTCATGTATTCGTTTACTGCAGTCGCCTTTGTCGCACTAAAATGTACTTATTCACATTTATGATCTAGTAGCTTCGCCACAACCGCCTGAAACTTCAGCTACCAGCAGCCACTGCGGTGAATCTGGTGCATTACAAAACTTGACTTTGTTGCTCCACTTCGCTTGCGGGAGCAACACAATCTGGCTCTGAAAAAGAATAGTTACATTATAGCGCTCATTATTTATTTGGTTATCTGAGTGTAACTACTGCACAGCCCACTTTTGAGATACTGAGCCGAGATTAATTTAGGGACTTATCGTGGTCAACACTAAAAAAAAAAAACATGAAGCCTTTTGAAGCTTATCTCGTCCCTGAAGAATACTCGACATCTATGTTGCATGCATTTCCTTCCTTTGACACTGCGTGCTCGCTAATCTGCTGTCATGAACGCTGTGTCATGCAGTTCATGATTTTCAAATAGAAGGCGTGTAGCGTTAAAGAAAGTAAACGCCCGCATTATAGATGACACTTACTATGGCTATGTTTTTCTGCTTACACTGGCTAGACGAGTGTAGGTAGTGTGGAAAGTAGCCGTCTTGTTGTTTCCGTGTACAAAACGTACCACCGCCCACTTGCAGGAAAAAAGTAATTGTAGATGAGAACTACTTCCCACACCGAAGTTTTGATGAGCTTAGGTTGCAGAGGGAATACAAAGATGTTGGCGTTCAGAACGAGTAGCAGCATTTGGTCTGCGACTGTCGGCGATGTCGGTACACATAACTATACGGCGACGACAGCGAAGCTTTGCTGCAGGGACGGCATCGAAGTGTTGTCGTGAATGTATGCCATTGAGGAAGGTGAGCTTATTCTCCAAGAAAAAAAAATGACCTTACTCCCGGACAGTGTGTATACCGATAGGCTCTAAGATTCAGCTCTGTATTATATACATAAACAGGTCGTTTTCATGGGGTGTATACATTCGCGATGTATTTAGCGGCAGTTTTTAAAGATTTCTTGCTGAAAGAAAACTAATGTATCAGCTTTTAGTGTTCAGGCGAGCGAATATATGCAGCCAATGGGTGCGGGCGAAGTGCAACGTCTGCTAATGCGGAAGCGCAGCCTCTTCCGATTGACTGCATTCCAGTCAGCCAAGTCTAGCACAACACTTCATAGCTTATGCCCTGCATTGAAACACGAGCCTCCACCAAGTAGAAAAGAAAAGCCATATTGTTTGCGGACGAGCTAAGCCTCAAAAGGCGGATGATCTCCTTTCTTTTTTTGAATGTGTAGCAGTGAGCTCTACTGGAGGACCGTCACAGCGCTGCAGCACTTCTCTGAATAAGCGTGTCAAGAGGCTTCTGTCTCATTATTACCACCGCTTACGTACCAGGCAAGGCAGGAATGTGGGCCTGTGCTGTCGCACTGTGCGGGCCGCCATGAGGATGTCGGCGTGGCGCTCGGCCTTCAGCTGGTCTGCCAGGAAGGACGCCGCGCAGAAGAGGCCCGACGCAGTGGCTCCGTTGCTGCGATACGAGAACAAGGCTGTGGATATGGGAACAGCAGAACACGCGTTCTTTCCAAAACTCTGAAAGCTCAGGAGGAGTGCGTTTCCCCCCCTTTCTTCTCTATCCTTTTTTTACCACCCAATGGGAGTCACATTGACAAGCGCACTTCCATAGCATTTTTACGATGACCATGTTGCAGATATTAACAGATGTTACAAAGCTAAGTGTCGGACTCGTTCTTTTTTTATTTCTCGAATGTCGTCGGTGATTCTATAGCGAGGGAACGCTGTCTCATCAAATGGCATGCACGACGCAAATAGTGTTGCAGATTATGACACGCATGACAGCCCAAACATTTACGCTGGAACATACGACAAGTCATGTAAATATCCGACCCACTTGAGCCATAGCTGACCTTCCAAAAACAGACGGCTGTGCTTGCCGCTATCATAGTGATTTGAGTGCCACTTCAGTTTTTTCGGGACAAGTTCAACCTATAAAGATTTAAATTCCTGACATAGTCCTAAATTCCTCAAATAGTTTGGGTACTTTGCAATTCTTCATTCTCACTGCATCATCATCGTCATCAGCCTATCTTATGTCCACTGCAAGACGAAGGCCTCTCTCTCCCTGCGATCTCCAATTACCCCTGTCCTGCGCCAACCAATACCAACTTCCGTCTGCGAATTTCCTAATTTCATCACCCCACATACTTTCTTGCCGTCCTAGACTGCGCTTTCTTTCTCTTGGTACTCGTTCTGTGACCCTAATGGTCCACGGGTCATCTCACCTACGTATTACATGGCCTGCCCAGGTCCATTTGTTTTTCTCTTAATGTCAATTAGAATATCGGTTATCCCCGCTGGCTTCCTGATCCACACCACTCTCTTCCTATCTCTTAATGTTGCGCCTAGCATTCTTCGTTCCATCGCTTTTTCTGCGGTCCTTAACTTGTTTTCGGGCTTCTATGTCAACCGTCGAGTTTCTGCCCACAAGTTAGCACCGGTACAATGCATTGATTGTGTACACGTTTCTTTTCGAAGCTAGTGTTAAGCTTCCGGTCAGGATATGGCAATGTCTGGTGTATGCACTCCAACCCATTTTTATTCAATTGAATTGCAGCACTGGATCTTGACACGGACGTGAAAGAGGACAGGACGCGCTTTCATGTCCATGTCAAGATCCAGCACTATGACTTCAATTGATGCAACGAACCAACCAGCCCAAAAATCTACACTCCGTTTTTATTCTTGTACAGATTTTCTTCTCATGATCAGGCTGTCCTGTGAGTAACTTACCAAGGTAAACGAACTCCGCCGACTCTAGAGACTTACTGACGATCCTGGAATCTTGTTCCCTTGCACGGCTATTGATCATTATTCTTTGTCTTCGGCATATTAATCTTCAACCCTTTTCTTACACTGTCTCTTGAGGCCCTCAACCGTTTGTTGTAACTGGTCTGCAGTGTTACTGAACAGGATCATGTCATCTGCAAACCGAAAGTTGTTGAGATATTCACCGTTGATCCTGACTCATAGAGTGATGTGGTGGCGTAGAGGTAGAACATCCGCCTCGCGTGCAAGAGGACCGTGGTTTGAGTCCCGCTGCCGCGCAATTTTCCACCGGATTAGAAAAAATGCGCGTGTTGATAAGATTGCACAAACAGGCCTGGAGTGTGGCCTGAGCCCGGCGACCAGAACCGGTAACGCACTCCCTCACCAGAGCAAGATTGGCCACCCTGGTGCAGCACTTGGCCACAACCTCCCATATGAACACAACATTAAAACCCCGGCCCTCAGTCCCCAGCAGCTGCGAAGCAACTGACCACGGCAGCGGTCAGACCTGCGACAAAGCAGAGGGTGCTAAGAATCCCTGATTCAGGACAGGCCGCCATTGGAATCTGAACCTGGCAACGTTTAACGCTACAACGTTATCTAGTGAGGCGAGTCTAACAGTGATGTTGGAGGAATTAGAGGGCAGTAAATGGGATATAATAGGCCTCAGTGCAGTTAGGAGGACGAAAGAAGCATATACAGTGCTAAAAACCGGGCCCGTCCTGTGATACCGGGGCTAAGCGGAGAGACGAGAACTAGGAGTCGGATTCCTGATTAATAAGGATATGGCTGGTAACATACAGGAATTCTATAGCATTACCGAGAGGGCGGCCGGTCTTGTGAAACCTAATAACAGGTACAAATTGAAGGTCGTACTGGTCTACGCCCCTACGTCCAGTCGGGATGACTAGGAAGTCGAAAGCTTCTCTGAAGACGTGGAGTCGGCGATGGGTAAAGTCAAAACAAAATACACTGTACTGATGGGCGACTTCAATGCCAGGGTAGGCAAGAAGCAGAGTGGAGACAAGTAAGTGGGGGAACATGGCATAGGCTCTAGAAATAGCAGGGGAGAGTTAGTAGAGTTTGGAGAACAGAATAATATGAGGATAATGAATACCTTCTTCCGCAAGCGGGACAGCCGAGAGTGGACGTGGAGGAGCCCGAATGGCGAGACTAGAAATGAAATAGACCTTATAGTCAGCGCCGACCCTGGCATCATACAAGATGCGGACGTGCTTGGCAAGGTGCGCTGCAGTGACCAATGATGGTAAGAACTGGAATTAGCCTAGACTTGAGGAGGGAACGGAAGAATCTGGAACATAACAAGCCGATCAATGAGTTAGCGGTAAGAGAAAAAATAGAGGAATTCGAGATCAAGCTACAGTACAAATATTCGGCCTCAACTCTGGAAGAGGACCTTAGTGTTGAAGATATGAGCGACGATCTTAAGGCATCATTAAGGAGTGTGCAACAGAAGTCGGCAGTAAATCAGTTAGACAGGATACCAGTGAGCTATCGCAGGAGACGAAATATATAATCAAGAAACGCCAACGTATGAAAGGCTCTAACCCTACAGCTAGAATAGAACTGGAAGAACTTTCTATGTTAATCAACAAGCAAAAGATAGCTCACATAAGGAAGTATATTATGGATAGAATTAAACATGCTCTCAGGAACACAGGAAGCCCAAAAGCAGTGAAGAAGAAACTAGGAATAGGCAAGAATCAGATGTATGCGTTAAGATACAAAGCCGGCAATATCATTACTAATATGGATGAGATAGTTCAAGTGGCTGAGGAGTTCTATAGAGATTTATACAGACACGTGTACTTATCTTTATCGGGCGACCACGTTTCGCCGGCTAACAAATGTTATCTCACAGGGCGGGACGCGCCTGCATGTGTCCGAAGTTTCTTTAAAGTTATCGATGCTTCTATCCGCTGTATGTTGTCGCCGAACCCTATGTTATCTGATTTCATCGCCTGAAGCGAATGGTGTAGAACTTTGTGGAAGGCACGCGGGTCCCACCGATTAGTCTGGAACATTCGACGATTGATGTATAAAAGCCGACGCGCTTGACCCGTTGATCCGATTTTCGATGATCGCCCACCGTGTTCCCGGCTGCCGTTGTGCTACAAGTTTAGTCTGTTTTTGTGAGCACAGGTTCGCCCAATTAAAGTAAGTTTTGTCTTTCACAGTATTGCTACTGTGTTCTTCAACGTCACCACCACGTGACATCTGGTGGAGGTGTTTGTGTGTTCATGTACCGAACGCCCGCGCAAAGCCGCGATCCAAGCAGGAAGCAGGATCCAACCAACATCGCCCAAGACCAGCGTGCTAGCCGCCGACTGCAAGGACTGCCCCCGGAGCACGGACTTCTACGTGAGACGAGCAGGAAGATTGCCACAAAGTCCACTCCAATGGCAGCCCCAGCGTCTCCCGTCGTGCTGCATCAACCCAGGGAGCCCCCGATGTTCCAAGGTTCAACATTCGAGGAGCCGGAAACCTGGCTCGAGATGTATGATAGGGTCGCTGCATTTAACAGCTGGAACAGCGACGACAAAGTGCGACATGTCTTCTTCACATTGCAAGACGCTGCCAGGACATGGTTTGAGTACAGAGAAGCCACCTTAACGACCTGGTATCTTTTCCGAAGCGGCTTCCTGCAGACATTCACAAGCGTCGTACGCCGAGAACGAGCACAAGCACTACTAGAAACCCGAGTGCAGCTGCCTAATGAGACCACCGCGATTTTACAGAAGAAATGAGCCATCTATTCCGGCACGCCGACCCGGAAATGTCCGAGGAAAAGAAAGTCCGGCTACTGATGCGTGGTGTAAAGGAGGAACTTTTCGCCGGTATGGTACAAATCCCACCGAAGACTGTCGGCGAGTTTCTTCGGGAGGCCACTAGCTTCGAGAAGACACTGGAAATGCGGAACCGACAATTCAACCGCCCCACGAATTCGACAAGCTACGCCGGAGTTCAGTCACTGGCCACCGCCGACCTGCGCGAGACTATCCGAGTGGTCGTGCGGGAGGAGCTACAGAAGCTGTTCCCGTCATCACAGCCTCAAGTGGCTTCGATTGCCGACGTCGTACTTCAGGAGCTCCAAAAACTCGGAGTAACCCCTGAATCGCCGCAGCCTCAGCCGCAAGCGTTGACATACGCCGCTGTAGCCCGCCATCACATTCCCCCTCCGCGCCCGCGGCGGACACAGGAGCGTTTTTACTGGCCCAGAATGCGGGACACAGTCAAGCACTACGTCGCCAATTGCCCAGTACACGGGCCCATTCATCATTGTAGATCGCTTGAGTGACTTGACGTACACCCGGCGACGAAAGTTTACGGACCACGGGATTTCCGAAAACGTTTAATTACCGAGCAGCCTGCAGCAGCAGCCAGTAAAACTGCACACGACAACGCCGTTAGCATATTCTAGACGAAGTCCGAAATGCAAATACCAGACTGCGTTTCGAGGTTGCGGAGATATTCAGATTTTTGTCAGGTTTCATGGTCCGTAATATTTTCTCGCCGGGTGTACGTGGTGGCACTCCTCACGTCCGTTGGTCGTCGGTCTAGCCGGACCCAGTTAGTACATGTTGCTCGTCTAAAGCGGTTTCACCCTACGCTTTCCGAGTGATTTGGACTTGCCCAGCGGGCTTCGTCTGGCAACCGGGGAGTCCTACGGCATGAGCCGGGCGTAGAGAAGAGGAGGAAGACGTTAGCTGGCGCAGCCTCGGGACGCCATCTTGATTTTACCATCAACCCCGCCCCTTAAATAAAGCCGGCTCAACATTAACCGCAATATATATATATATATATATATATATATATATATATATATATATATATATATATATATATATATATATATATATATATATATATATATATATATATATATTGTAACGACGAGGGATCGACGAGTATGCGTAGCAGCACCGCCAAGAAACGCACTTTATCAGTCGTCCAAGGGAACAACAACAACGTCTTCGTTTTCCCCGCTTCACCTAAAAACCCGCGCTACTTCAGCGTCGTCCCCACTGGCGCATACCCGCTGAATTATGGTTCTGCGAAATATAGTTGTGACAATTGCTCCCCCTTTAGAAAAGATCATCGTCCCGATGATAGAGGCTTGGAAAGCAGCGGTAAAGAACTGCGCATTCTTGGCAGTCTTCAGAGTACGGCTTCATACGCAACACGTGAGCGACCTCGGGTAAATGCCGTCGGCGCTTTGAAGAGTGCGAGCTGTCTGGAACGACTTCGTAGTTGACGTCACTGATGCATCGGAGAACTATGTAGGGCCCGAAGTATTTGCGTAGGAGCTTTTCCGAGAGCCCACGCTGTCGAATAGGTGTCCAGACCCACACTTTGTCGCCGATGTTGTATGTTACGGCTCTGTGCCGAAGATTGTAGCGTCTGGCGTCACTGTCCTGTTGTTCGTGGATTCGCAGACGCGCAAGTTGCCTAGCTGCCTCTGCTCGGTGTCTTATCTCTTCAGCACCCGTCTCGTTGTCGTCAAATTCAAGAGGGAGCATTGCGTCTAATGTTGTTGTAACCTCACGGCCGTATACGAGACTGAAGGTCGTCTTGCGAGTGGTCTCTTGACGAGCCGTATTGTACGCGAAGGTGACATAAGGTAAAACGTCGTCCCAGTTCCTACGCTCTACATCTACATACATGCTTATCATATCAGCCAATGTCATATTGAGTCGTTCTGTCAGTCCGTTCATTTGAGGGTGATCCGCTGTTGTCTTCCGGAGGGCGGTACCACTTAGACGTAGAACGATATCTAAAAACTGGGCCATGAACGCAGTACCTCTGTCCGTGACGACTACTGCGGGAGCGCCATGCCTTAAAACGATGGATTCCAGAAAAAATCGTGCCGCTTCATCTCCTGTTGCCCGTTGCAGGGCACTTGTCTCGGCATATCTAGTGAGATAATCCGTGGTAACGATTATCCACCTATTACCAGTAGTAGACGTTGGGAAGGGGCCCAGAAAGTTCATGCCTACTTGTGCAAATGGTGTGGACAGTACGTCTACAGGGTGCAGTAAGCCGGTTGGTTTGACGGATGGCGGTTTACGATGTTGGCAATCCAGACATGTCTGAACGTAACGTTTAACGACCGCAGTAAGTCTCGGCCAGTAGTAATTCTGCCGAATCCGTGCCAATGTACGAGTGTAGCCCAAGTGCCCAGCAGACGGCTCGTTGTGGCAGGCGTGTAAGATTTCACGTCGAAGCGGTGATGGAACAAAAAGGAAGTAGTTGCTGCCGCTAGGCGAGAAGTTCTTCTTGTAGAGGACGTTGCGACGCAAGCAGTATGATGCCACCCCTCTTGCAGAGTCTCGGCACGCTGTTGGTTTATCCTTCGAGGTAATCAATAAGCGGCAGCAATTCAATGTCATCCCGTTGCTGGCGTGAAAGATCGGCAGTATCCACGAGTCCCAGAAAAACCGTGTCGTCATCGTCTTGTGCTGCCGGCTCAACAGGAGACCGATAAAGGCAGTCGGCGTCTGCATGCCGTTTTTCTGACTTCTATGTAACAACAAAGTCGAACTCTTGGAGTCGAAGACTCCAGCGTGCGAGCCGGCCGGAAGGATCTTTCAAATTAATGAGCCAGCAGAGGGAATGGTGGTCACTAACGACGGTGGAAGACCGACCATACAAATACGGACGAAATTTCAGAACTGCCCATACCATTGCGAGGCAAGCAGTATATATATATATATATATATATATATATATATATATATATATATATATATATATATATATATATATACGAGAAGAAAGGGGGTTAACCGAGGGGCCCGATCTTTACTAGTCATAGAAGCCAACAAACACTCACACCAAGGACAACCTATGGGAAATTACTTGTGCTTAATAAATGAAATAAAGAAACGAAAAATTATTGGAAATTAAAGTAGATGAAAAAAAAACTTGCCGCAGGTGGGAACCGAACCCACAACCTTCGCATTTCGCGTGCGATGCTCCACCAATTCAGCTACCGCGGCGCTGTTTTTCCATCCACTTTCTTGGGTATGTATGAGTCCTAGTAGAACCGTGGGAGTGTTAGCCAGCGCCACCACTCACAATCATTGGCGGCGGACGTGGAACGTCCTTTTTGCCGCAGGCATTACGAGAACGTGATCTTTTCTGTGTGAAGGCAACTGGTCAATAAACCCACATATGCTACCTGAAGGAATCAATGTTTCCGGATTCGAGACCTTCGTTATGTAATAACGAGAAGAAAGGTTTTCTTTTATTGTGATAAAGACTTGCCCTTAAGGCATAATTCTTGATGCGTATATGTGTATTATATGTGTGATGTCAGGCCTGCGTTGTGTATGAATTGAAGCAGTGGTTTGTGGAATCTGTTGTCATGTATCCAGCGGTCATAGCTGGTTGTCCACTGTAGCGGAGGCCGGCTTGCAGTAGGAGACGCGAGCGTTCCGATTTTAAACCAGTGCTTGTCTATATTAGTTGGTATGCATCTGCTTCGAGCACAGGAACGGAGCAGTATGGACACGTAGCACGCAGTGGTAAATGCGACCAGTTCCACCTTGAGATAACAGCCGCCATAAGGGCCACCCCGGCCTGAAGCCTCCTAAGCACAACTTCCTCCGCCCTAGTAAGGTGAACGGGGAGGGCGCAGACACACGGTGGGATAAGAGCGCGTGTGCCCTGCCGGAGAAAGTTGTTACGGGTTCGGAGCGAGTTAAAGGGTTGATGTGGGAGGGGAATAGGCGGAAGATCAGGATTAGGAGGGCAGTGTGCCTGCTGGTCAGCAACAATGTTGTGAGGGTTTGCTGAATGGCCTTGAATCCAGTGTACCTTGACGCAAGCAGCTGTCTTAGGGCACATTCACACCGGCGACTTGAGGAGGTCGCGCGACCATTTGCGACTCGCAATCAAAAAGCGACCGAAGGCGACTGATGTTCACACTGGCAAGCTCGGCTGAGCGCGACCCGCAAGTCGCAATCCCGGAGATTATCGTTCTCAGCGAGAACTCTTGGAATCTACGCGGAATTTGAACGCGACGCCAAAGGAGGCCGGATGTAGACACACGAAAGATCACTTCCGGTGCACCGCTGATTGGTTTATCAGTTTTGCGACCACGGTCGCGCGACTGAAAAATCGCGCAGAGAGCGACTGGCCCAAAATGGTCGCTTTTCAAGAAAGGCGACCGTTTGCGACCATTTGCGACTGGTCGCTTTGCGACCATCTTGGTCGCGCGACCACTGTCAGTCGCCGGTGTGAATGTGCCCTTACTATTCATAGTGTGTATTGTCTCGCAGATTTCCATCGCCTTATCAACCTTCTTGAGTTCCTGAATAGCCGCTAAAGAATCAGTGAAGATATCTAGTTGCTTGATTGTAGGCAGCTTAGAAGTCGCATCTTGCACAGCGTCGTGGATGGCTTGAAGTTCCATTACTAGAGCGCTGGCTTCCGTAGATAAATAGCGCCGGTGGCAGCTGATGAAATTATGCGTAGTACTCAGGAATGATGTCCTTCCGCCGTCTGGGAGAATGGCAGCATCCGTATAAACTTCGCAGGTGTTAGCGCATGCTGTATCGACGATATTGTGTTCGTGAATAATGCCTGTTGTATCGCTGCGTCGTAACTTCGTTGGCTTATTAGTTGTGATGCTGGTGAATTCCCAGGGGAGCATCAGACTGATTGTCAATCCGAGAGCCGCGGTGAAAATGAGCATGCAACACAGCGACAGCCGGAACAAGTTCCCTTTTTATTTCACGTGCTTTTTCACGTTGCAAAATTAGCTCTGCAATTGTGTTGAGCTGGGCATGTTCCTGTAGGGTTGGTATCGGAGTGATGCGGGGCAGTGCTGTGATTGTGCGCATAGCATCGCGATTAATCGTCTCCAACTGTGCTAGCTGTGCCAAAATCAGCCGTTGAAATTGTGCTTGGTATAAAATTCGTGGCTGCAAGACTGCACGCACCAACCGTCGAGCTACGTCAGTACGAGCTCCAGCTGCTTTTGCTGCAATGCGACGAATAAGGTGAAGTGTTTTTGTCGAACTCTGTCTGGTTTTACGGAGCCAGTGTGAACTACTGCCGGAGTGGTGAATATCGAGACCCAGTATGCGGACCTCAGAAGCCTCAGGGATTGTCACTGCGCCGAGTCTAAATGTAGAGGGGTGCTGCGAGATTCTAGTGCGTCCTTTCTTGTTGGCCACCACAACATAGCTTGATTTTTGGGCGGAAATGTCCAACCCTGCTTTCCGAGCGTAGTTGTTCAGCACATCAAGGGCTTCTTGAAGCTGTTGGGTTTGTCTAGATATATCTTTATGCATGGAACACAAAGTGACGTCATCCGCATAGATTAAGAACCTCACATCTGGAATCCGGTGTAGTTGCCAGGCTAGAGGTATTAGCGCAACGTTGAAGAGAAGAGGAGCCAAAACCGAACCTTGTGGGACACCTCTGTTCGATGTGAAGTATCCTTCTTACCTTCTATCTACTCTAATCGCAAATGTGCGATTCTGAAGGAATGAGTAGATTAATCTTATCACCCGCGGTGGAAGTCGCAGGTCGATGAGGTTGGATATAAAGATTTCATGGTCTATATTGTCATAAGCTTTCGTTATGTCTGTTGCTACTACCGTGCGCACAGCGTAACTGTGTGGAGAAACCTGTAAAACATCGTCTGAATAGATAGAGAGTCCGTCTTCAGTTCCCAAGTGAGAACGGAATCCAATTTGAGCAGGATGATATTTATCGTGGCGTTCAAGCCACCAGGAAACTCGTGTGGCCAGCATCGTTTCAGCGAGTTTGCAGACAGTTGAGGGTAGTGAAATTGGGCGTAAAGACTGCAGGCTATTTGGAGACTTTCCTGGTTTCGGAATCGCGACAACAATTGAATGGTTCCAATCAGGTGGAACGTTTCCACTCTCCCATACTTTATTAATAGCCTGAAGAAGTGCATCGAGAGCTGCTCTTTCCATGTTCTTGAAAACCTCATAAGGAATACCATCGGGACCAGGTGCTGTCAGTTGCTTCGAAGTTTCAATCGCCGCTATTAGTTCGGCCATGCTGAAAGGGATGGATATTTCGGATGTGGAGGTTGTGTCAGACTCATCAATTTGGGGGCAGTTTATAGGTGACGCTTGATCGTATTTCGGGAAAAACGCTCTAGCAGCGTGTTCTGCAAATTGATGTGGCGAACGCTGCATCGCTAACCTAACGCTCGCTGCAGGGTGAGGTTGCTTATGACCGCGGTCCATTGACCGGAACGTGAAAGGGGGTTAACCGAGGGGCCCGATCTTTATTATTCGTATCATAAGAAGCCAACAAACACTGACACAAAGGACAAGAGAAAATTACTTGTCCCTAATAAATGAAACAAATAAACCATAAATTAATGGAAATTAAAGTGGATGTGGGTGTGTATATATATGTGTCTGTGCATATATATATTATATCTTGAAGAGGCAGCGTAATATAACGATGACAGAGGGCAGGAACACACAGGACAGCGCTGAACTAAAAACTTACTTGCCTAGAGGTCATACACAAACCTATGTAGACAACCCATAGTCACGTCCTCTCCCATCGATGGCGTCATTATCAGTGCGCAGGCAAAAACGAAAAATACTGTAATCTAATACTACACTATGAGGCGGCTGAAAAACTCAGATTTGAATTTTTCAAACTTCAAACTTCAATTTATTTTTCGGTTGAGGGTCAGCTTGGACTCGATGCAGGTTCAGAGACATTTGAAAATTACCGGTTCAGGTTGCGGTTTAGTTGCGGCCGAAATTGCGGTTGGGGTACGACTTTTGGTTCGGTTCAGGTTCGGTTCCGCGCCCCTAGTTCTAAAGCTTGTAAAGCAGCACAGCCCTTTCAATGCTGGCAGGCACGATGCCTGTGTCTTGCACGCACGCGATGAACAAGGTCGTTGCTCAGCACACGAGAAGGTGGAAATAAGCAGCAGATTCTGGTGTCACGTCTCGGACGTTTGAGAAGCTGCTGCGCAAATGGAACTGCAAAGGTGTAGCAAGAAACCACAACGCAATCAAAACAAAAAAATGAAGCTTAACTAGGTCCTTCTGTGCGTCCATTAGGTTTTACACTGTCGCGTCTAGAAAAGTGGTCGGTGTGCATTCAGCTCAAGAGGGCGAGGGAAGTGATCGGCTTAAGCGCCACTGTACGAGGACGATGCTAGTTCTTCCCACACAACAAATTTGGGCAAAGGACCAGAGACCAAAAGCTACAAAAGTTTACCATAAGGAATCGCCGCAGCGGTCATCTGTCTGTCCATTGTCAAGAGCGCGTTTGCGTACCTCCGTTTATTGATTGCGCCGTCCTTGCCAGACAGAGATAAGGACGTGCACCAAATTACAGAAACACAGACTATCAGGCGGAATGACAAAACGTACGTTAACGCTGTGTCTGTCAACTTGCTTGGAGGCTATTTTGGAAGGAGCAGCATTTCAGCCTGACCGATCAGGAGTGGCGCGGTTGCGCAAGGTGTCTGAATTTCCTGGGAATAATTTGTTGAAAGGCAACGCGTTGCCATGCCTTTCGCCTTGCCCTTTCACCTTGCCGCGTGCGCTAAAACGCTGTCCGAGTTAGCATACCAATACGCCCCACACACACAAGAAAGGAGGTATTGTGTAGAAGTCCACTTGGCAGATTCTCCTGTTTGGCCGCTGCTAATTGGCTGTGGTCGCTAGTACAGCTGCATCCAATCAGCAGCGGCCGAAATCGAGAGTCCACTAGGTGAACTCTCACACAGTACCTACCCAGTGCTATAATTGTGCTGTCCAAATCTACGGCACAGCCACGAGGAGGAGGAGGAACGAACGTTTATTGCGAGTAACAGCGAGAAAGTGTTCTTTCTTCGCCCTAGGTGGGCGGCTCTCTCAGTCCAGAAAGCCGTTGGCTAATGCCGCTCCCGGGCCCGGTCCACCAGACTTCGCCTCCCACGTTTCCTCAACGGCTTGTAGCGGTTCTGAGGCATCATCTTGACTGTTTCTCTCGCCGTGTGGCCACAAGAACATCATCTGTTGGAGAGCGTCTGGTACATCACAATATCGGCATAGGTATGAGAATTTAGTGGGGTGCATCCGGTCAATGAGGATTGCATGAACATAGGTGTTCGTTTGTAGTCTGTGGAGGGCGGTGGCTTCTTCCTTGCTTAATTTTGGATGTGGTAGAGGATGTTGTCTTCTTTCCAGGCGGTAATGCTGCAATATTACGGCGTAGTTGATGGGAATGCCCTCCACCCTCGTCGCTTTCCGGAGACCGTGGGGCAGGAAATCCTGACTGGTATGCTGTCGGGCGACAGCATGTGCTTCTCGTTTCCTGCCAGGTGTTCCTGGCCTGGGGTCCATGCGACGTAGGTTTCGGGTAGTTCTTGGCGTCTTATTATTACTTTTCGAATACTTCACTGCTGCGGCCGAAATTCGGTCTTTTCGTAGGTTTCTACGTGCCGTTTGCGAGTCGCTCAATGTTATTGCTGGGACTTCGCAAGTGCCGATGCCGAGAATGATGGCCACTTCTTCCGGGGCTTCTGGATTTCTGGCCAGTATTGTGGCAGCTACTAGCTAATTCCCTTGGTTGTTGGTCACGGTAATTACGTATGCTCTTCTACCCGAGCATTCTGCCCCATCTGTATATCTCGTGTTGAGGTTCTTTGAGTATTTCTTGCTGAGCGCTCTAACTCTTCCTTGTCTTCTGTTTTTGTGGTATGTTGCAAGCATGTTGCGCGGTATTGGAGCGACTGAAATAGTCACGAAGAAGTCGCGGCATTGGGACTTTCGTGTCTGAGTATGCAATGAAGCATTCGCGGTATGCGAGTTTGCAAAGTACTGTTGTGCCTGCTCGAGTCCGCTTAAGGCGTTCCAGCTGGCAGGCTCTGTGCGCTTTACTCATTTCTTCCCCTGTGGTATGAAAGCCAATTTTGAGGAGTGTCATGGTTCAGGTCGTATTGGGAAGTTCTAGTGCTCTATTGATTCTTTTTCTGATGACGATTTTGAGTTTTTCAATTTCAGCTTTTTTGAGGAGCAGATACGGGGTGCCATATGCAATCCGGTTTGGATTAATTGAAAGACTTCTTGCTGTTTAATTGCTCTTCTTTGGGTAGTTATACGCCGAATGAGATAAGTTACTGGGGCTAGGGTCTTCTGAAGCTTCGGAAGTGTAGCTGTGCCAGAACCGCCTTTATGTATTGTGACGTCAAGGACGCGGAGGGAGCCAACTTGAGGGATATCGATTCCATTGAGTCTGGCGTTGGTATCTGGGGCGACTTAGGCTGGTAATCTTCCCCGGATTCTTGCCTTGAGTATAAATAGCTGTGATTTTTCGGTGGCGCACTCGAGAGGTAGGGCGTGGAGAGGGCGTCTTGAGAGGTACTGTTCTATCTGATAGATTGTCGCATGGAGGGTAGTTTGCTTGTTGGCCGGTTGTGGACGCTTTTGCCCATAACGTTATATCGACGGCGTATGTTGCATCGCTGAAAGCTTCGATGACATCGAGTCGTTGCGGGAGCTTAATCATGGCGATATTGACCAGCAAAGGTGAAATGGCGGACCCTTGTGGAGTTCCTTTGTTGGTAATTTCGAATTTGTCACTTCCGATGTTGCCGATGCTCACTGTAGCCATGCGATCTTTGAGAATGTCTTGTACGTGTTGGTAGGTGCGAATTCCGCAGTTTGTGTCTTGGAGACTCTGGATGATTGCTTCATAACTCACATTATTGAAGGCTCCTTTTACATCTATTGCTAAAATAGAGACCTTTTTGTGATATTCTAGATAGCCCGGGAGGTCTTCCTTGACCTGTAGGAGTATATCTTGTGCTGAGAGGAGCTGCCGGAAGCCAAACATGGCGTGAGGCATGAGTCCTGATTTTTCGAGGTATGTGGTGAGGCAATAGTGAACCATGTGTTCGAGAAACTTTCCCGCGCAAGAAATAAGGGAGGTGTGCCGTAAGCCGCTGATTTGAGGTGGCTTGTTGCTTTCGGCATCATAGCGACTTCCGCATGGTTCGATACTGCCGGGAGCTCGCCTTTTTGCGCGCAGTTATTCATTTAGTTGAGGAGTCCATTTAGGGCCTTGTCTGGGAAGTTTCGTAGGATCTTGTTGGTCACCTTGTCATTTCCTGGCCATGTGTTACGGGAAAATTTGGCAAGGGCTAGGTGCAGTTCAGCAACCGTGACAGGCCTCTGGATGGTAAGGTTTGGTTCACCTTCGTACGGTCGGGGAAAGGTGACCTTGGGGCATTGTCTCCTACAAGATTACGCTTGATTTCTTCGAAAATTCACTTTTTAGTTCCAGGATAGGAAGCAAATGATTTTCTTGAGGTCATTTCTTTGTTGGGTCTTGATTTTGGTGGTAGTTAGAAGGACTTGCAGTATATTCCAGATATTCTTCGTGCTAAGTGTGCCTTGAAGTCGGTCTAACAGCTTATGCCAGTTCGGTACGCTGAGTGATAAAAATAATAATAATAATACTTTTATTCATAAACAGAAGTGGTACAAAGTGCCAAGGCATTAGGAAAAAAGTTGCTAGAAAAGCAACTAGACTGGTCGTAGTAACCAGAAGGTCCAAAAGGCAGCGACAGGAAGGAACGAGAAAAAAAGTAGAAAAGAAAAAGAATGGAAAGAGGAACAACGAAAAGGGAAAAAGGAAAGAGAGAGTAAGGACATATAGTACATAGATCTCAAGCTTTCATCATCAGCAGGGGTAGATGATATTAATTCCACTCTTAAAAAATATTTTCACGTGGGGGTGACGTTCAATAACACAGTAGCAATACTGCGAACGACAAAACTAGCTTTTATTGCGCGAACCTGTGCCCACAAAACAGGATACACTTAGAGCACAACAATAGCGGCGAACAAGCTCGGCGATCGTCGAAAATATGATCAGCGGGTTAAGCGCGTCGGCTTTTATACAGCAGTCATCGAATGTTCCAGGCTAAACGTTGGGACCCGCATGCCTTCTACAAAGTTCCACACCATTCGTGTCAAGCGATGAAATCAGATAACACAAGGTTCGGCGACAACAGACAGCGGATAGAAGCATCGATAACTTTCCAGAATCTTCGGATACATGCAGGCGCGTCCCGCGCTGTGCGATAACATTTGTTAGGCGGCAAAAGGTGTCGCCCGATAAATAGAAGTACAGGTGTGAATACCCCCCTCTTGAAAAGCATCGACCCGATGCTGCAAACAAACGAAAGCAATAAATAAGCACTCGCAGCAAAGAAAAAAACAAAATACGGAAAGTTCGTTAGCGTCCGTAAAACGGTTTAAGACGCACCACGTGGAACACTTCAGGTCGTGCGCGACGTCGCTGTGAATGCGAAATGCCGTCTGGCACGACCTCATAGTCCAGTGCGCCAATACGTCGGATGACCTTGTAGGGTCCGAAATAGCGTCGCAATAGTTTCTCACTCAGTCCTCGTCGGCGTATCGGGGTCCATACCCAAACACGGTCGCCCGGCTGGTACTCGACGAAGCGTCGTCGGAGGTTGTAGTGTCAGCTGTCGGTCATCTGCTGGTTCTTGATTCGCAGGCGGGTGCGCTGTCGGGCTTCTTCGGCGCGCTGGAGATAGGTAGCGACGTCAAGACTCTCTTCGTCAGATACGTGCGGCAGCATGGCGTCGAGCGTCGTCGTCGGGTTCCTGCCGTAAACCAACTTGAACGGCGTGATCTGTGTTGTTTCTTGCACCGCCGTGTTGTAAGCGAATGTTACGTACGGCAGGACGGCATCCCAGGTCTTGTGTTCGACGTCGACGTACATTGCTAGCATGTCGGCGAGGGTCTTATTCAGCCGCTCCGTAAGACCATTCGTCTGTGGGTGGTAGGCAGTTGTCCTCCTGTGCCTTGTCTGACTGTATTGCAGAATGGCCTGGGTGAGCTCCGCTGTAAAGGCCGTTTCTCTGTCGGTGATGAGGACTTCTGGGGCGCCATGTCGCAGCAGGATATTTTCGATAAAGAATTTCGCTACTTCGGCGGCGCTATCTTTCGGCAGTGCTTTAGTTTCAGCGAAGCGGCTGAGGTAGTCCGTCGCCACGACGATCCACTTATTTCCGGTTGTTGACGTCGGAAAGGGTCCCAACAAGTCCATCCGGATCTGCTGGAATGGTCGGCAAGGAGGCTCAATTGGCTGTAGAAATCCGGTTGGTCTTGTCGGTGGTGTCTTGCGTCGCTGACAGTCTCGGCATGTCCTGACATAACGGGCGACGTCGGCGGTCAGGCGCGGCCAATAATACCTTTCCTGTATACTCGACAGCGTCCGGGAGAATCCAAGGTGCCCAGCGGTTGGATCGTCGTGTATGGCGTGCAATACTTCTGGACGCAGTCCTGACGGGACAACAAGAAGGTAGTTGGCGCGCACGGGGGAGAAGTTCTTCTTTACGAGTAGGCTGTTTTGAAGCGAGAACGAAGATAATCCTCGCTTAAATGCCCTAGGGACAGCGTCGATCATCATCATCATCATCATCAGCCTGGTTACGCCCACTGCAGGGCAAAGGCCTCTCCCATACTTCTCCAACAACCCCGTTCATGTACTAATTGTGGCCATGCCATCCCTGCAAACTTCTTAATCTCATCCGCCCACCTAACTTTCTGCCGCCCCCTGCTACGCTTCCCTTCCCTTGGGATCCAGTCTGTAACCCTTAATGACCATCGGTTATCTTCCCTCCTCATTACATGTCCTGCCCATGCCCATTTCTTTTTCTTGATTTCAACTAAGATGTCTTTAACTCGCGTTTGTTCCCTCACCCAATCTGCTCTTTTCTTATCCCTTAACGTTACACCTGTCATTCTTCTTTCCATAGCTCGTTGTGTCGTCCTCAATTTGAGTAGAACCCTTTTCGTAAGCCTCCAGGTTTCTGCCCCGTAGGTGAGTACTGGTAAGACACAGCTATTATATACTTTTCTCTTGAGGGATAACGGCAACTTGCTGTTCATGATTTGGGAATGCCTGCCAAACGCACTCCAGCCCATTCTTATTCTTCTGATTATTTCCGTCTCATGATCCGGATCCACCGTCATTACCTGCCCTAAGTAGATGTATTCCCTTACGACTTCCAGTGCCTCGCAGCCTATTGTAAATTGCTGTTCTCTCCAGAGACTGTTAAGCATTACTTTAGTTTTCTGCATATTAATTTTTAGACCCACTCTTCTGCTTTGCCTCTCCAGGTCAGTGAGCATGCATTGCAATTGGTCCCCTGAGTTACTAAGCAAGGCAATATCATCAGCGAATCGCAAGTTACTAAGGTATTCTCCATTAACTTTTATCCCCAATTCTTCCCAATCCAGGTCTCTGAATACCTCCTGTAAAGACGCTGTGAATAGCATTGGAGATATCGTATCTCCCTGCCTGACGCCTTTCTTTATTGAGATTTTGTTGCTTGCTTTATGAAGGACTACGGTGGCTGTGGAGCCGCTATAGATATCTTCCAGTATTTTTACATATGGCTCATCTACACCCTGATTCCGTAATGCCTCCATGACTGCTGAGGTTTCGACTGAATCAAACGCTTTCTCGCAATCAATGAAAGCTATATATAAGGGTTGGTTATATTCTGCACATTTCTCTATCACTTGATTGATAGTGTGAATATGGTCTATTGTTGAGTAGCCTTTACGGAATCCTGCCTGGTCCTTTGGTTGACAGAAGTCTAAGGTGTTCCTGATTCTATTTGCAATTACCTTAGTAAATACTTTGTAGGCAACGGACAGTAAGCTGATCGGTCTATAATTTTTCAAGTCTTTGGCGTCCCCTTTCTTATGGATTAGGATTATGTTAGCGTTCTTCCAAGATTCCGGTACGCTCGAGGTCATGAGGCATTGCGTATACAGGGTGGCCAGTTTCTCTAGAACAATCTGTCCACCATCCTTCAACAAATCTGCTGTTACCTGATCCTCCCCAGCTGCCTTCCCCCTTTGAATATCTCCTAAGGCTTCCTTTACTTCTTCCGGCGTTACCTTCGGCATTTCGAATTCCTCTAGACTATTCTCTCTTCCATTATCGCCGTGGGTGTCATTGGTACTGTATAAATCTCTATAGAACTCCTCAGCCACTTGAACTATCTCATCCATATTAGTAATGATATTGCCGGCTTTGTCTCTTAGCGCATACATCTGATTCTTGCCAATTCCTAGTTTCTTCTTCACTGTTTTTAGTCTTCCTCCGCTCCTAAGAGCATGTTCAATTCTATCCATATTATACTTCCTTATGTCTGCTGTCTTACGCTTGTTGATTAACTTCGAAAGTTCTGCCAGTTCTATTCTAGCTGTAGGGTTAGATGCTTTCATACATTGGCGTTTCTTGATCAGATCTTTCGTCTCCTGCGATAGTTTGCTGGTATCCTGCCTAACGGAGTTACCACCGACTTCGATTGCACACTCCTTAATGATGCCCACAAGATTGTCGTTCATTGCTTCAACACTAAGGTCCTCTTCCGGAGTTAAAGCTGAATACCTGTTCTGTAGCTTGATCTGCAATTTCTCTATTTTCCCTCTTACCGCTAACTCATTGTTCGGCTTCTTATGTACCAGTTTCTTCCGTTCCCTCCTCAGGTCTAGGCTAATTCGAGTTCTTACCATCCTGTGGTCACTGCAGCGCACCTTGCCGAGCACGTCCACATCTTGTATGATGCCAGGGTTAGCGCAGAGTATGAAGTCTATTTCATTTCTAGTCTCGCCGTTCGGGCTCCTCCACGTCCACTTTCGGCTATCCCGCTTGCGGAAGAAGGTATTCATTATCCTCATATTATTCTGTTCCACAACCTCTACTAATAACTCTCCCCTGCTATTCCTAGTGCCTATGCCATATTCCCCCACTGCCTTGTCTCCAGCCTGCTTCTTGCCTATCTTGGCATTAAAGTGGCCCATTAGTATAGTGTATTTAGTTTTCACTCTGCCCACCGCCGATTCCACGTCTTCATAGAAGCTTTCGTCTTCCTGGTCATCATGACTGGATGTAGGGGCGTAGACCTGCACAATCTTCATTTTGTACCTCTTATTAAGTTTCACAACAAGACCTGCCACCCTCTCGTTAATGCTATAGAATTCCTGTATGTTACCAGCTATATTCTTATTAATCAGGAATCCGACTCCTAGTTCTCTTCTATCCGCTAAGCCCCGGTAGCACAGGACGTGTCCACTATTTAGCACTGTATATGCTTCTTTCGGCCTCCTAGCTTCACTGAGCCCTATTATATCCCATTTACTGCCCTCTAATTCCTCCAATAGCACTGCTAGACTCGCCTCACTAGATAACGTTCTAGCGTTAAACGTTGCCAGGTTCATATTCCAATGGCGGCCTGTCCGGAGCCAGTGATTCTTAGCACCCTCTGCTGCGTCGCAGGTCTGACCGCCGCCGTGGTCAGTTGCTTCGCAGCTGCTGGGGACTGAGGGCCGGGGTTTGATTGTTGTGTTCATAGGAGGTTGTGGCCAAGTACTGCACCAGGGTGGCCAATCCTGCTCTGGTGAGGGAGTGCGTTACCGGTTCTGGTCACCGGGTCAAAGCGTCGATGTGCCCTTCCAAATACTTCATGAGGTTTTTCAACTACGTGTCTGCTCGCTGCTGTTCAGCGAAGTCTTCTGCGCTTAAAATGCCGAGGAAGGCGTCGTCATCTTCGTCATCTTGCGGCGGCGAGTCAATGGGGGCGCGTAATAGGCAATCGGCATCAGAGTGTTTTCGTCCGGACTTATAGGTTACAGTGATATCATATTCTTGCAGTCTTAGGCTCCACCGCGCCAGCCGTCCAGAAGGATCCTTCAAATTCGTTAGCCACCACAAAGCGTGGTGGTCGCTGACGACTTTGAATGGCCTGCCAGATAGGTACGGGCGAAATTTCGCTGTAGCCCAAACTATAGCGAGGCATTCCTTCTCGGTTGTAGAATAATTGCCTTCCGCTTTTGACAACGACCGGCTAGTGTAAGCTATCACGTGTTCATGACCATCTTTTCTCTGGACTAGCACGGCACCGAGGCCTAGGCTACTGGCATCAGTGTGGATTTCGGTATCGGCGTGCTCGTCGAAGTGCGCAAGTACGGGCGGCGACTGCATGCGTCGTTTGAGTTCTTGACATGCGTCGGCCTGCGACGTTTCCCACTTGAACTCGACGTCACATTTAGTTAGACGTGTCAACGGCTCAGCGATACATGAAAAGTCCTTGACAAATCGCCTGTAGTAGGCACACATGCCAAGAAATCTACGCACTGCCTTCTTGTCGATGGGCTGCGGGAACTTTGCAATGGCAGTAGTCTTCTGTGGGTCGGGGCGAACTCCAGACTTACTGATGACGTGGCCTAGGAACAGAAGCTCATCGTAAGCGAAGCGGCACTTTTCTGGCTTCAGAGTGAGCCCTGATGACTTGATGGCCTCTAGTACTGCCGCAAGCCGCCTAAGGTGATCGTCGAAATTTTCGGCGAAGACGACGACGTCATCTAAGTAAACAAGACAGGTCTGCCACTTCAATCCTGCTAACAGCGTATTCATGACACGCTGGAATGTTGCAAGCGCCGAGCAGAGTCCGAATGGCATGACCTTGAACTCGTAGAGGCCGTCTGGCGTGATGAAGGCGGTCTTTTTGCGATCTCTCTCGTCGACTTCTATTTGTCAGTATCCAGATCTGAGATCCATCGACGAGAAGTATTCTGCGTTGCAGAGCCGATCTAATGCGTCGTGTATGCGTGGTAGGGGGTATACATCCTTCTTTGTGATTTTGTTCAGTCGACGATAATCGACGCAGAAACGTAAGGTGCCGTCCTTTTTCTTCACCAAGACAACAGGGGATGCCCACGGGCTTTTCGACGGCTGGATGATGTCGTCACGCAGAATTTCGCCGACTTGTTGTCTTATAGCTTCACGTTCTCACTGCGAAACTCGGTACGGGCTCTGGCGGAGTGGTCGAGCGCTCTCCTCGGTTATTATGCGATGCTTGGCGACTGGTGTTTGTCGAATCCTCGATGACGTCGAAAAGCAGCGTTTGTATCGTTGGAGCAGGCATTTGAGCTGGTGTTGCTTAATCGCGGAGAGACTTGGATTAATGTCGTAGTCTGGTTCGGGAACCATGGTCGTCGGGGTAGATGCGGCGGAATCCGAGAGGACAAACGCATTACTGGTTTGCAGAATTTCCTCGATGTACGCGGTCGTCGTGCCCTTGTTGATGTGCTTGAACTCCTGGCTGAAGTTTGTCAGCAACACTTCAGTTTTCACTCCATGCAGTCGAGCGATCCCTCTTGCGACGCAAACTTCACGGTCTAGCAGTAGACATTGGTCACCCTAGATGACGCCTTCTACGTCGGCAGGCGTTTTGGTGCCTACGGATATTACAATGCTGGAGCGAGGCGGGATGCTGACTTGACTTTCGAGCACACTTAAGGCATGGTGACTACTAAAGCTCTCCGGCGGTATCGCTCGATCTTCCGACAGCGTTATGGACTTCGACTTCAGGTCAATGATTGCGCCGTGTTGGTTCCGGAAGTCCATGCCGAGAAAGACGTCTCGCGAACACTGTTGGAGGATAACGAAGGTGGCAGGGTAAGTCCGGTCATGAACGGTAATTCTTGGCGTGCAGATTCCAGTTGACGTAATGAGGTGTCCTCCAGCGGTTCGATTTTGGGGACCCTCCCATGCCGTCATAACCTTCTTCAACTTGGCGGCGATGTGTCCACTCATTACGGAGTAATCGGCCCCTGTGTCGACTAAGGCAGTGACTGCGTGGCCGTCGAGAAGCACGTCGAGGTCGGTGGTTCTTTGTCTGGCGTTGCAGTTGGGTCTTGGCGTCGGATCACGGCTGGGTCGTGTTGAACTGAAGCTGGAACGTCGCGTCGTTAAGTCGTCTTTCGTCGGTGTAGTCTTGGCTTCCCTACTTCTTCTGGACGGCGGCGTGTCTTCATTAGGTCGTCGAGATGGTTTCTTCATCGCCTTCGTCGGCAGCGGAGGATCTTCGTCAGTTCGGCGAACAGCAACCGCACCTCCATCGGCTGCTGCTTTTAGTTTTCCGGATATGGGCTCGCAGAGTGGCCCCGGCCTGGGCCCGTGTATAGTCGGCGCTGCAGCGACAGGTAGCGGCCAGGTGACGGTGAACGGGACGGTCGTCGAGGGCTCCATTGAGTAGCGGCGAGGTAGTCGGCGATGTCACGTGGGCGCTCTCCAAGCTGTGGACGCAGCGCGTTGACGGCGAACCCTCTAAGTCCCAAGTCGCGGTATGGGCATCGGCGATACACATGGCCGGCTTCTCCGTAGTGATAGAAGAGCGGGCGGTTGTCGGGGGCCGGCCAAATGTCTGTCTTTCTGGGGTAGCTGCGCTGGGCGACGGGTGGGCGTGCTGGCGGCGGCGGCGGTGGTCGACGGAATTGCGGCGTTGCAGGGCCTTGGCGCGGTCGTGGAGGGGGACCTTGACGGCGGGCGACGGCGGCGTAGGTCATCGCTTCTGGCTGGGGCTGCGATGACTGTGGTTGTAACTCGGGGACTCCGAGCGATCTCTGAACTTTGACAATTTCGGCGACTGTGGCCACTTGACGTTGAGGTCGAGCTTCTCTCTTACGACTGCCCTGATGGTCTCGCGCAGGTCGTCGGTTGCCAGTGACTGAACTCCGGCGTAGTTTGTAGAGCTTGTGCGGCGGTTGAATTGCCGGTTCCGCATTTCGAGTGTCTTCTCAATGCTGGTGGCCTCGCGAAGGAACTCTTCTACGGTCGTCGGTGGGCTTCGTATCATTGCGCCGAAAAGTTCCTCCTTTACACCACGCATCAGCAGGCGGACTTTCTTCTCCTCGGAATTTCCGGGTCGGCGTGGCGGAACAGGCGGTTCATTTTCTCAGTGAAGATCGAGATCGTCTCATTCGGCAGCTGCGCTCTGGTCTCCGGTAGAGCTTGGGCTCGCTCTTTTCGCACGACGCTTGTAAAGGTTTGCAGAAAGCCGCTTCGGAACAGGTCCCACGTCGTCAAGGTGGCTTCTCGATTCTCGAACCACGTCCTGGCGGCGTCCTCCAATGCGAAATAAACATGTCGCAGCTTGTCCTCGTTTTCCCAGCTGTTAAACGTAGCGACCCTATCATACGTTTCCAGCCAGCTCTCCGGGTCCTCAAATGTGGAACGGCGGGACGTCGGTGGTTCCCTGGGCTGCTGCAGCACGATGGGGGACGCTGGGGCTGCCATTGGAGTTGCCTTGAACACTATCTTCTTGGTCTCAGGCAAAAGTCCGTGCTCCGGGGGCAGCTGTTGAAGACGGCGGCTTGCTCGATGTTCCGGGACGGCGCTGGTGTTGTCTTTGCGGTCCGGGCTTGAATTACGGCTTGTCGGGGGAGTCCGGTACATGAACGTAAAGCGCCTCCACCAGATGTCACGTGGTGGTGACGTTGAATAACACAGTAGCAATACTGCGAACGACAAAACTAGCTTTTATTGGGCGAACCTGTGCCCACAAAACAGGCTACACTTATAGCACAACGATAGCGGCGAACACGCTCGGCGATCGTCGAAAATCTGATCAGCCGGTCAAACGCGTCGGCTTTTATACAGCAGTCATCGAATGTTTCAGGCTAAACGTTGGGACCCGCATGCCTTCTACAAAGTTCTACGCCATTTGTGTCAGGCGATGAAATCAGATAACACAAGGCTCGGCGACAACAGACAGCGGATAGAAACATCGATAACTTTTCAGAAACTTCGGATACATGCAGGCGCGTCCAGCGCTGTGCGATAACATTTGTTAGGCGGCAAAAGGTGTCTCCCGATAAAGACAAGTACACGTGTCAATAGACAGTTTTAGTTACACGTACGTAGAGGGTTTGCGTACGTAGAGCTTCTACGTGTGAGCAGTGCGCATGCGTAGAACGTAGCGGGCGCGCGCGCGTCTCACGGACGTACGTGAGATTCAATTCTTTGCGCGCGTTTCTTGCGCACGTAGACAGCTTCGCGCGGGAGTTCCGCAAGATCACGAACAAGCGATAGCGGGCCGCGCGCGCGCGGACGGCTCGCATCGAAACACGGCGACAGGATTGAATTGGCTGCCGCCGTGTTCACATTTCCCAATAGATGGAGCTACGGGGTCCCTCTTGGCGTGCGTCGCGTACGTGTAGCTAAAGCATTTCAGATGGCGTGCACGTAAGGTACGTAGGCTTCACGTTTGCGTACGTGAAGCCTCTACGCACTCGTAACTAAAACTGTCTAATATTACCCATGTATCTGCTGCGTACCTAACTTTTTTGGTTTCGCAGTCACTCTCTACAGGCATCTTACCATCCGTCTGGAAAGTGGGCAAGGTCGTTCCAGTCTTCAAATCAGGCAACAGAGACCCCTCATTAAGGTATCGTCCTATATCATTACCTAGTGTCCTCTGCAAAATCATGGAACACGCCATATACTCGCATATCATGAAAATTTTAGATTCAATCTGTTTTTTTTTCACCCTTGCCAGCACAGATTTCGAAAAGGCTATTCTTGCGAAACCCAGTTGGCAATGTTCCTTCATGACCTGCATGTTAATCTTGACAGTAACCTTGAGACTGATGCCATATTCCTGGATTTTGCAAAAGCATTTGACACAGTTCCTCATAAACGTTTACTGCTAAAATTGTCCCAGTTGAATTTACACCCCCCCGTACTGAAGTGGATAGAAGCATTCTTCACTAACCGCGCTCAGTTTGTTTTCGTTAATAACCATTATTCTGGCAGACATCAGGCGTCCCCCAGGGATCCGTCTTAGGACCTCTTCTTTTTTTATTTACATTAACGATCTACCAACGCATGTATCATGTAACATTCATATGTTTGCAGATGATTGTGTAATCTACCGCGAAGTAACCAGCACATCTGACCACACATTCATCCAGAACGATCTCAATAGTGTACAAGAATGGTGTAATCGCTGGCTAATGAACCTAAATCCTAACAAATGTAAACTCGTGTCTTTCACTCGCTGCCGTAACCCCCTCACATTTAGTTATTCCACTGCAGATGTTCCAATAGCATCAGTCGAATCATTCAAAAACCTCGATGTCACCCTATCTTGCGATCTGTCCTGGCGCTTGCACACTACTAACATCATCTCAGCTGCTATAGATGACTGGGATTTCTCAGGCGACATCTGCGTCATACACCACAACAAGTAAAAGCACTGGCCTATAAATCATTTGTAAGATCGAAACTTTAGTATGCACCTCCTATCTAGAACCCGCACCAGATTTATATCACAAATGCACTTGAGGCTGTGCAAAATCGTGCTACTAGGTTTATTCAATCCTCATATTCGTACGATATCAGCATTTCACCCATAAAAGCGGAATCTGGCTTGGAAACGCTTTCTTTCCGTCGACAGGTTGCCACCCTCTCTCTCTACCATTCTTTTTTTTTCAGCACCCTAAATCATCCACCGTACATCACGCGCCCTTCATACATATCATCGCGCCAGTAATCCACTTCAAGTTGCACGCGCACGTACCCGGACCACCACTTTTCAAGCATCATTTTTTATTCGAGCATCAAGGGACTGGAACGGCCTTGCACACGCCGTCGCAGCCATCACAAGCCCATCTGCCTTTACCGAAGCTGTTGTTACCCATATCTCAAAATGAACGCCTGTTTCTAATGTTTATTTTATTACCCACCCCTTATGTAATACCCCTCCAATGGTTTTTTTTTAAGTTATAAAGTGAAGATCTCGCTTAAACAATTTGCTTCGCACATCACACATCTCGCGAAAAACAAACAACATACATATATAGATACACAAAACTCTTAAAGAAAGGTTAGCTACATAGTCAAACCTAATTCTTGGGGCAATATAAATTATACAGTTCTCTGCCAGAACAATTAGGTACATAGATGGACGCAGATCTCAGATTATTCAGCAGAGTGGGGAAAGTGTAACGAGTCATTTGGTTACCATAGGTTGAACGCACATGCGACACATGCCAGTATTCCGTGGACCTGGTGTTATAACATGGGATGTTGTGCTCTAATCCAGCCAGAGATGAAACAAGGCTTACTTTCTGTTTGGTTTCTTTTAGGAATCCAAGAGCGAGGCGGTAGTTATACATATCACTGACTTTCATTACCCGAACTTTTAAAATAGGGGCTCAGATGGGGAGTCAAAGGCATATCACTAAATACGCGAACAATTTTAATCAGTTCATGTCCGTATTCTTCTGCTTGCTTTGTTACGTGAGCAATCCGCTTCTGCAGTTTGCGGTTACGTTTCATCTTTTTTCCACCGCTTCAGTAGTCCTCTTCTGGCATCCCAAAGATGCAGGAGGTGAGAGTCTACGGCCGGCGTGTCCATTGTGAGTTGGATGACTTTAGTGCGCTTGTCCGCCGTCTTGACGACTTCGATGAGCCACTCCAATATTTTCGATGTTTTCGTCAATGTCATGCTCTCGGAAGACCTTCCAGTCCGTCAGCCTTGCCGTTGCGGTTCTGCTCGGCTTCTTATGGCGCAGGATTTCAAGCTGAAGGATGTGGTGATCACTGCCGAGATATTCTCCCAGTCGGGTCACTTCGGCCTTGGATATCCCTGTTGTAAAGGTGAGGTCGCGATTTGTAACCCTGGACACAATGTTGCAACGAGTCCCACCGAATAACAGAAGCTGATCTCGAGAGCTATGCTTCTTGTGAGTGGGCGCGCTCGAGTGGCAATCGCAGAGATGAAAACACACGATGTTTTGAACATCAACCATAGTCAACTAAGACGTCGATGACGCAGCTCATGCTCATGAGTGGAGCCTGCAGGAACAAAATCCGCTGTCAAGAACTGGTGCAGTAACAAAACTTGGCAAGCTTGCTAATGATCCCACACAGTCCGTTTGCTCAAACAATACAAGTTTCCATGCGGCATATTCGTGTACATTGCGACTTACTCTTCCCTATGGACTATACCCAACCGAAACAGTTCTTTGCCGATTGTGGATTCGTATACGGCTCCTAAAATCTACAGGTGGAGTCCAAATCCTCGCCCAAGCGATGGCCCGCTCGGGTAACTACACAGATCTTAAAGGAGACACTTTGCTGGCTGCATGCGGCGAAAGTTATTGCTGCAGCCAGAAACACGGCATAATACAGGTTAGAGTTTGGATGACACCTGTCGCTTGTCGAGTCGGAATGGCTGGCGGTGCTGCCTGTGATGACCGCGGCACCTCGGAAACTTTCTAACGCATTTTTAGCTATAGTGCTCTATAAAAACGCATAGAGGCGGCCATTGCCGGCCCAGCAATCGGTAGCTGTGCGAGCCGGCGACCCTGGCGTGTCGGCCTACACAGACGTCATGACATCATCCACACAATGTTTTCTTTTTTCAATCCATGCATATACTTTCTTTCTCGACTTTTCTATCATTTATTTTCTTCTGCCTTAAAAGACGAGAGCAAAGCAAATGTCCGTATTCCGGTTGCCACCTTCCTTTCGGCCCCGAAAATTTATTTCAGGACTTGTAGCGTGAAAAGGACGGCGAAAGCCCAGTCATTGAGCGCCACATTTGATTTGGACAGGCGGGCGCTGTCGGCTTCAAGCGCCGCGGGCGACGCTCTACGACAGGTGCCGCTGCGTACGAAAGCTTTTTTCATCGACAGTTTAGGTCTGAAATTGAGCATTAATACATCAGGCGTGATGGCATTCAATGAAAACAGTGCAAAGACAATATCACTACAGGGCCAGGAAGTATCTCGCGTAAAAGAATATAAATACTTGGGTGCATTGATAAACAAAGGCAACTGATATATGGAAACACCGAAGAAAAGCAATAACACTAAAGGGAAAGAGAAATGCGGCCATAATGAAACACCTAGCGCAATGGGGATACAGTAGGAACGCGGTATGTGGAAACGTGTAACGGTTACAACACTTAAATTTAGAAGTGCGGTTGTTTGCCTGAGGTCAGGTGAACAATCAGGACTACATGGCAACCAAAGGTTAGTGGGAGGCCTCGCATTGGGCGCTCAAGGGAAGAACACAAATGAAGCTGTGCAGGGTGTTAAGGGCTGAACAAGTTTTGAAGTGACGGAAACTCACAGTAAAATTGATTATGAACAACGACTAAACATTTTGGAAGAATGTGAACGGGCTGGTAGGGTGTTCAGATATTTCTAGAGGAAAAACATGGAGGGAAAGGAACTAGGAAGCTTACCAGCAAGTATGCGACAGGTATGGTGGGCAACATGCCAACAAATAACATCAAGCGGAAAGTCAGGTGTGGAGATAATCTCATGGTTGATGGCAATGAACACGAAACCTGCTATGAGTGGTTTCGTGTTCGAAAAAAAAAACGAAATAAGGAAAGACGCAATTTACGATACCTCAAAGGGAAGCTCACTACTTCTCGAAATGAGATCACGAAGGCTTAGAACAAGCACTCAGAAAGCGAGATACAATAAGGAAAAAGGAGTGTGTGCTTGCTGTGGTAACGCTAGGGAAACGACGGAGCATGTTTTATTAGAATGTGAAGATATATGCCCAGCGGTCGATTTAGGCACATCTGGCCTCCTTGAAGACCTTGGGTTCAGCGAGAGCACGGTTAAAGTAAGCATGTCGGAAGTAGAGATTAGTAAAAGGCGATTGGAATATTGCTGGAAGAAAAGTGGGGAAACGACTGACACTGAAGGCGTACAAAAAAAAAGTTCCCAGTAGGGGTTCAGAAGGCTTGGACTATGGAACTTCCTCGTGTTTTTGTTTCCTTTCTTTTTTGTTTAACATAGGTAGGAAATTACGTAATATAGAAACAAGAGCTTGGTGGCGCAACCCACCACCCCGTTCCAAAGGGGACGCTCATATAATCCATCCAATCCATCCAACCATCCATCCATGCATAGATACATTTATTCATTAGCTTATTTGTCAACGCCCCGCGTCAAAAAGGGATACCAATAAATCATCATTATCATCATCAATATGGCTACGGAACAGTATTTGCAATGACAAAGAGGCGAGCCGTGAGAAGACGACGACGACGATTGGACGCTAGCGCGGGCTGTAGCCTCTTGGCCAAGTGCGGCGTATTCTTTTGTAAATATACTTCTATATAGCTTTTCGTCTGTGTCTTCCTACGCAACAATATAATCACTTGTGGGACAGTACGATGAGCGCATGGAACCTCTAGCAACGGCTTCTTGGAAAATAAGTTCCCCGATATGATATCACGATAGACCATGATAGAATATGTGACCGCGACTGAATCAGGACATAGAAAGGAAGAGCATACGCGGAAGAACGTCCATCGATCGAACTGCCAGATGCATCAATGAAAGACTAAAAGAGCATCAATATAACGTCACTAGAGTAATCTCGGGCCGTTTGGGCATTCTCTGCAAACGCACGTTTGAAAGTACTTCCCTTTTGTACAGGACTCGTAGCAGGATTAGCAAGGATGACAGGGGAAATTATGGAAGCCTGTGAAATTGCACAACTAGAGGAAAGGTACGCGAGCAAGCCATCAGTGCTGCTATCTGAAAGAGATACCATTTCTCGGTTTATCGTTGTAACTATGACCATGCCTTAACACGTGCACCACTGAATTTTTTTTTGCTGTCGCAATTGTTACTGCTCGTTCAGTAGATATTTATTGATGCGTGTGATGATGAAATCTATATTTGAAGATAGCACTGTCTCTGCGTATGTGTTTGTTTCTATTTATTTGTACAAACTGCAGTCTGAGACATCCACCCGTTCGTAGCAATTGCTACACAGGAAACCCATACGGGTTCCTCGGAACAAAAGCCTCATAGTTGAAGAAAAATTCGTCCTGATCCGGGACGGGACCAGGACGAATTTTTCTTCAACTATGAGGCTTTTCTTTCGAGGAACCCGTATGGGTTTCCTTTGTAGCAATTGCTACGAACGGGTGGATGTCTTGTTATTTATTATCCTTTTATCCTTTTATCCCTTTATTCATTACTTCTCTCCACCTTGCGGGTTTCCGCAGAACTACTACGTCATACTGCAGTCTATACAGACCAAGCAGGTGGGCGTATTTGTGCAAACACTCATGTAGGACAAGAATAATATGTGCTCTTGTGCTAGACATATGGAACAGACAAAAAAAAGAGAGCAAAGAGAAAAAAAAAGTAACAAGTTGTCCTTTTTGTGTTGCAAATAACGATATTCACACCGTCATGAAAAATGCACTTGGATAGTCAATATCACATCATAGTAACTTCTCATCAAAACAAAATTCACTTGCCTAGGCGATAGTAAAAATAACATGAATAAAAGAGGGGAAAAACAACATTCAATATCATTGTGCAAAATACATGAGTGGTGCCTGCTCAAAATTATCAGCAGAGAAAATTTCTGAGGGTAGATCATTCTACAGAACAACAGTATGAGGAAAGAATTAATTTTTAAACATGTTAGTGCGTGCACGCAAAGGGAGCAAATTGTGAGCGTGACGGTGTCGAGAGGCGCGTGACAGGTAAGGTTGAACGTATGTTCGTCCATTAAATTCAAGCGACTTGTACATCGTGAAAAGAAATTTTAGTCGGGCCACAGTTCTTCGCGCTTCTAAGGTAGGGATATGGTTTTTCGGTCATTAGTTGTGACGGCGAATCAGTGGACCTAAACTTGTTGAAAATGAACCGTACTGCTCGCCTCTGAACCATTTCAAGCTTAAGCTTATCCTTTATTCCGTATGCTAGAAGTTTTAAATTTGAAGGTGCTGTCTTCAGTTTATGACGCAGAAAGCCAAGCTTTCGAGAGGCGGATGCACAAGCGTTCGCAATGTGTTTCGACCACGATAGAGTGTTGGTAATGGTTATGCCTAGATATTTATATTACGAGACTTCCTTTATTTGTGTACAATTGATGCAATATGCAAATGCCATAGGTTGCTTTTTGTTCGTGACACGAAGTAAGACAGTTTTGTCAGAATTTAGGGTCATAGACCAGGTGGTGCACCATTCATTAAGCCTGGCCAAGCTAGTGCTTAACTGAACTTGATCATCATGGCAAGTAATCTCTTTAAAGACAAGACAATCACCTGCGAACAATCTGATGTTAATGTGTGGATGAATTGTGCTAGTTATATCATTAGCCCAGATTAAGAAAAGGATCGGGCCGAGTACGCTTCCTTGAGGTACTCCGGAAGGAACTGGTAATGCAGTAGAAGCATGGCCGTAAACCTTTACGAACTGACTACGCTTTGAAAGGTAGGCTCTTATCCAATTTATGATAAATGTAGGAAGGCCAAGTTTAGTAAGTTTTCCAAGAAGTTTACCATGAGGGACGCGATCAAACGCTTTACTGAAATCAAGGAAGATAAGATCAACTTGTCCGGAAGAATCAAGCCTTAGAGCGATTTCGTGAACAGTAGTTAAAAGTTGAGTAGATGTCGACAGTTTCTTTCGAAAGCCATGTTGAAATAGAGAGAGCAAGTAATTACTTTCAAGAGAATTAGTTATATAATGAGCGATGATGTGTTCTAGTGTTTTACAGCACGTGGATGTCAACGAAATGGGACGATAGTTTTCGATGCTTAGGCGATCACCCTTCTTGTGGACTGCAATGACACGAGCCACACGCCAGTCATCAGGTAAAGTCGCTGTGCCCATACATAAAGAAAAGACAGCTGTTAAGATGTGTGCAACAGGCTCGGCGTAACGGCGAAGAAAAGAATTTGGTATGCCATCCGGTCCCCCAGAAGATTTTTCTTTAACATTAAGCAATAAGGAAAACACGCTTTTAAAAGATATGAAGTCTGACACTTGGCACGCAGAAGAAGGAGCCTCCATAGCTCTATCAGCGCGGTTGAACACAGAATGGAAATATTCATTCATTATGTTGCATATTTCCCGAACATCGGTGATCACAATGTCGCGTTGCTTTATATCTTGAAAATGTGTGTTTCCGTTGTCAAGATATCGCCAAAATTTATCGGGATTGGTTTTTATGTGATTCGGCAAAGTATTCGGAAAATATTTTTGACGGGCAAAGGACAATGCGTCTGAAAGCTGGACTTGCAGGTGGCTAATAACTTCAGGATATTTGTTCCGGCGGTTTTTTTTTTTGGCGCGTTTTAACCTGCATTTTATATGTATAATTTTTCTGTCAATCCATGGGTTTCTTAGTTGTGGTTTAATAAGTTTAGTCGGCACGAAGGCGTCAATAGAGTAGTTAACGCAGGTCAAAAACTCACGCCACAGTGAGGTGACATCAGTTTTTGGTAAGTTGTCGATCAGCTTCCAAAGTTCATTAAGGATAGATTAATCATTGGCATTAATAAAGTCTTTAACATGCCCTCGCTGAGTCGCGCTGGCCCGTTAACATATCTTAATCACGATAGTCTTGGGCTAACATGAGATTCCCACTTGTGCACAATTGTATGAATATCAAGCCTGCGATGCTGAACTTCAAGCCCGAGAACTGAGGCGCCTGCTTTCGAGAATAGGAAGCACCTCACTTAATATTTTTTATTCAAGAATGCCAGCAGCTGGTTGGCGGTCAAGGAAGGCGTGGCACCGCTTTATGAACACGTATTACGTTAACACAAGTCGTCAGTACATCGCATGGTTTTATAATAAAGTAACTACCAGACTAATAATTAACGCGCATGACAATAACAAGTAAGCAAAAGGAGAACCCAGGCGCATCACCAAACCAGCCAAACAAACAACAAAATCACAAACATGAAAATAACTCTTTCAAGTGGCGAAGGCAAATGCAAGCTACTATAGAAGACGAGTCACGGTGGACAAAGAACAATCCTCGCAACGTCCCTTGCGTCACATTTCATGATAAGTTTCATGCCAATTTTGCTCTCGAAAAAAAAAAAAAACGCAGCGATAGGTTGTTTCTTCTCTAAATGGATGCGTTCCTTATTTTTCTTTCTCTAGAAATGGCAAGTAGACCAGGCCACGCGGTCAATATGTAGGCCGAGATGGGAAACACACTCACAAGCATGCGACCACGGTGGGCTTCTCAGATGTGCACTTCCGCTGCCAGCGCTCCACTTTGCCGAGGAGTCGCACCAGGAGGTCTACGGATGGCGGGGCGACATCGCCCTTGCGCCAGCCCTGGAGATGGAACTGCTTCAAAAGCCGGGACTTGGGAGACTGCATCGCACGGCCAAAACAAGGTAAGCTACACGTCTTAGTAGCAAACAGATGTTGGAGTAATGTTCAACTAAAAAGAAAATCGCACAAAATTAAGAATGAAAGAGCCACAATGATCAGAGGAAAAGTAAAAACATCTGCTAAACAGAATAGATCAGCGCAATCATAAGTAAACATATAGAAAATATAAATCACGCAATATAATCTTAAAATGCACCTTTCAACAAATGGTTCTGAGATTAACAGACTTAGCTGGGCTAGTTGGTTGCCGGCTTGATGGAACATGGCTATAACGACGCGTTTTGAGGACAGGGTATAGAAAGAATGCACCCAGAACAGTCGGCGACTGTCCTATGTCCATTTTTGTGTCTCCTGTCAACATAACTCGCCGTTATAACCATGGTTCGGAGATGTCACTGGAACTAAGGGTATTTTGTACAAGCGTCCATCCTAAGTAAAATCATAAGCCAACAAACACTGACACCAAGGACAACATACGGGAGTGGTTAATAAATGAAATAATGAAACGCATGCGGAGGTTGTGGGATCGTTCCCTACCTGCGGCAAGTTGTTTTTTTCATCCACTTTCATTTTAGATTAATTGATCGTTTCTTTTTTTCATTTATTAAGCACAAGTAATTTCCCCTATGTTTCCTCGGTCTCAGTGTTTGTTGGCATCTTATGATATGACTTATAAAAATCGGGCCCCTTGGTTAACCCCGTATTTTATCGCACATACTAAGTAATCGGTAGATTTTCATTCCATTTATGGGTTGTCAGCTTGCTTTTTAAATTAAAGATTCATTTCTACTGAGATACTTGTTCTGAAATACTTGTGCTCTTTCAACATTTTGCTGCAGCATGTTTTCAATATTTTTGGTTGCTGCTTATGACGGGTACCGTTTTCAAATTAATTTGGGACGCACAGTATAGATACATTCAGCAGTCTCAGCAGATGTGGCTTAACGCATCAGTTTGCCTGACTGGGCTGCATACTAACATTGTGTCCGACGAAGGTTGAAAAGTGTGTACTAAATACAAAATACAAAAAGGTATAGAAAATACATTAGCAGACACAGGCAAGAAAGAGCATATGCGGAAGAACGTATTTTGATTAAACTGCCACATGCATCAATGAGAGAATAAAAGAGCATCAATATAACGTCATTTGAGTAATCTCGGGCCATTAGGGCATTCTCTGCAAACACACGCTAGAAAGTACTTCAGTTTTATGTCTGAAAAATATAAAATACAGTTATTACAAATAATATCAACACTTAAGAAAAGTGCGCTCTCCTGCGCACAAAACAAGAGATAAATAACTGATGTGGTCAGAATTTGGTTCTTACTTGTATGACGTGTGCTTCTATTTTGGTATTTACTATGTATAAAATCTCATTTCATTTGTCTAATGTTACTCTAGTACACTGTAGGAAAATAAAAATAACAAATGGACACGTTAGGTATTTTACCAGAAACTGTCATGCAAAAAAGAAGCGAGGCATGCAGACAGGACACAAGAGTAGAGAAGTGGACAACACGAACTACTCTTGTGTCCTGTCTGCACGCCTCACTTCTTTTTTGCATAATGAATCCTTACCAACTAGCTCAGCTTTCTGTCGTTCTAAAATGTCATGCAGCAGTGCACAACCCTATTGCAAAAGTCAGCGTCTTCCAGTGCCTTCCAGTGTGAAACCAGAGCGTTTTTTGACACTGGATCGCACTGGGTACGCTGGCGCTCGCTGGGACTAACTGGGACACCAGTGAGAATGATGGATAAGAGCTGGGTCATACTAGACGAGACGCTGGTTCCACTGCCATGACGCTGGGGCGCACTGGTTTGCGCTCTACAGGTGCTGGTTCTCGCTGCAGTTCGCCGGTTCGCACTGGAAACTGCGCTGGTTGTGTTTGCGCCACACTGGTTCCAGTAGGCAAGGACGAGCGCTGCTGAATATTAAACGTTTTATAGAATTTCATGGCTTGATACTAGTCTCTTTTGCTAAATAACGCTATATCTTGGGGTGGTAAAACTCCATTTCGTGTCGCAGCTTGGAATATAAGTGCGTGAAGTGCCCTGTTTATTCAGTCACATTTGACACTGAATATCACTTTCGTTCTTTTGCATTTCCCCTTTGACTGGGCGGATAGGTAAATTCTTGAACGAAACCACGTAAGCGCAGAGGACGCCGCGTTTTTTTTTTTTTTTTTGCAGTTCGCACGTAACATACGAATGGGAGTTGTCGCCGTTATAGGAGTGTTATGGAGTGGACATGAAATCCAGAAGTCGTTCAGACGCATTTGAACGGGCCCCAAGTTCGAAGCCTACCGGCGCGCTGATTGATATTGTTGTACCAATAAGAAAGCTGAGGCGATTCGTGCACTTCCACTTTCTCTGTTGTACTATAAGAAGTTCTGAGGCTCGAATACACACATTTAACCTTTCGCCAGGTATTCGCGCCGAGATCGGTCCCCACCGAAGCTTAGGCCTAGCGTATCCGCCGAGTCCGTGTGCACGCTATCGGCGCGTCTAGGCTCAGGAATCAAGCCTAACAAGGATTAATCACTCTATATTTCAACTTTCGAATTGGTGTTCTTAAATAAACAATTTTTTTCATGTCTACAGTGCCAGCACAAGAAGCGACGAGCACCGATGTGACATGTCATACACACAGGTATATGTGCTGTCACCGAAGGCTCCAAGAAGTAGCCTACGCTTCTCTGACAAATATATGTGCCTAGACAGACGTGTTGACTCAAAGGCATCACAGAACTAAGAAAACGTTGCATATCCCTCGCGTGAAGACCAAGAAACAGGTACCAAAACCAGCAGTAATAGCCGACACAGCTTTCCGTGTCGGCGGTTCATTTAGGACATTTTTCGAAGTTAAAATACCAATTGCAAGTAAAAATTATGTGGTGGCACTTCCGAACACGCTACTGAATACGGACAGCAAATTTTTCTTTTTGGTACAGGCGTGAGTTTTAGTTGCTGGGCGACAGCGCATCTACCACGTCTGTGCGAGACGTATCTGTGAAACTAAAACTTCTCGATCTTGACATGGCAAATTATCCGCGTATGTTCAGTTGCTGTTAAAACTTGGTTAAATTCAAGGGGTTGCTTTGTGCCGTGGTCAACAAACTGTCGACTCCGTCCATGTGCCCAAACCATAAATCACTGTTTCACAGAGTGCAGGAATGCTGTATTTTTTTTTGGACAATCTCAAACGGCCGCTTAAAAAGGACATTGACATCACTCCATATTCAATTAGGTTTCTACCCTTTCAGGTTACGGGTGGTCCTCCCTATGACATGTTCATAGTGCTTGGTTTATACAGCCTATGGAAATGTAGACTGTGTGATCGCCATGCCGAAACCCGCGATCTACAAAATAACTATTTCGCGAAAGTGCTGCTTATGTAAGAAGTGTGTACACTGCGCAGGAACCTCCGCCAGATTGGATGACTTGTTGGATGCATGTGTGCGTTTGCCTGAGTTTTAAGTTTGTAGTGGTGTCCACTTTGCAATATACATTCCAGCTTTGTTTTCCATCTAAGAAAAAAAAAGCTGGCGTGGCGTAGCGGTAAAGTACCGCGTTTGGGATCTGTAGGTCCCACGATCGAACCCTAGTCAAAACATTTCAAGCTCTTTGTTGCATTCTGTATTAATATATATATATATATATATATATATATATATATATATATATATATATATATATACATATATATATGGTGTCCAGGCACCACGTATTTAACGCGTTAGAGCTGTTTTTCGCACCAGTAGCCAGCTCCTTCCAGCACGCCGCGCGTGCCCAGCGCCCGATAATCCAGCGCGCTGCACTGGACTCTGGGTTTTGCAATAGGGAAGGCCAGAAGGACCTATAGTCGGCGTTGCTCGTGGCGAAGCACAATGCTTGTATACAAGTTAGCAGACGTTAAGATGACACAGGCGAAAGATGGTGAACAGCGCGTCTAGTCCGTCTCCTCCACATCCACGCAGTTTTAGCCAAATAAATAAGACACGGACGAAGAACAGAAGCGCACGTTCACTAGTTAGGTGTCCGCGAACTTCGGAGACACAACCTCCGCTATGAATTTATTTATTTATTTACAAATACCGCTATCTCATTTTAGAGACATAGCAGAGGTGGGTTACATAACTTATGAACATAACATGTCAACCAACGTGGTTTAGGCAGCCCTTTCTGAAACTGATTAGTCGGCAATGAACGCAGAGAACCATCTAAGTTACTCCATAATTCAACAGTGTGTGGAAAAAAAGAAAACTTGTAGCAATCTATTTTTGGAACGAAGGGATCTATGTTTATTGGGTGAGTACGTCGGGTTACTCACGCAGTAGGTGTAGTTAGCGAGATAGGCGCTTGAATATTAGATAATCTGTGAACGATTTTGTGCAGCAGGATTAGGCGGTCACAAGCGCGATGAAACGACAATGGGTCCAGTGATAAAGCGTGTGCATGGGATGGCGGTTAAAACATACGGTCGTAACGGCCATAAATAAATCTAACAGCTTTTTTTCTGAATGGATTCTAATTTGGAAATATCCTATATGCGATAAGGCGACCACACTACAGAAGCATACTCTAAAACCGGTCTAATGAGTGATTTATAGGCCGTAAGCTTGCACTCTTAGTGCCGTGTTTTAAAGTTCGTTTTAGGCACCCTAGTTTTCGCATCGCTTTAGAGCTGACTATATTGATGTGATTATGCCAACTAAGGTTAGTTGTGATAGTAAGTCCAAGGTATTTGAACTCGTTAACTTCGTTAACGAGTTCAATATCTTATATAGTTATGAATAGTTATGAACGATTTGAAAGGCAATGTTAGTTGTAAGCGATTATAAACCGGTTGACGTTAGAAAAAAGAGCAGCCTCCTGCTACAGCTTGAAACCATCATTACGCTCCAAATGACACTAGCTTATCTGAAACTGCTGGTTGTATATGTTTTCATGGATTATTTGTGTTGGGAAAACGAACAGTTTTATTAAAAAAAAAAAGAGACGTATATTCAATTTACATATCGAGTCCGTGTAAGCCCGTACGGCTTGTGAGCGTGAGTGGGAAATCAGGCAAAGAATCACTTTGCGCAAGCAGTGACTGTGTGCAACATTATTTTTGTAAAATAGATGTAGCAATCTATATAGAAGTTTGACATGTGACGTTATACATACGAAAAATAATTATGTTTAAACGAGCCCAGGAAGCCTACCAATACGGTGTAGGCAATACTCATTGTATGCTGGCCGATAGTGGACAAATATTGCGTTAATGTGTATACTCACTTCCTCGGAAATTTTAAGATTTTAATCATTGAAGTATGAGAAATTTCACCATCCGTTTTATGAGAGCTTCATCATCATCATCATCATCAGCCTAGTTACGCCCACTGCAGGGCAAAGGCCTCTCCCATACTTCTCCAACTACCCCGGTCATGTACTAATTGTGGCCATGTAGTCCCTGCAAACGTCTTAATGTCATCCGCCCACCTAACTTTCTGCCGCCCCCTGCTACGCATCCCTTCCCTTGGAATCCAGTCCGTAACCCTTAGTGACCATCGGTTATCTTCCCTCCTCATTACATGTCCGGCCCATGCCCATTTCTTTTTCTTGATTTCAACTAAGATGTCGTTTACCCGCGTTTGTTGCCTCACCCAATCTGCTCTTTTCTTATCCCTTAATGTCACACCCATCATTCTTCTTTCCATAGCTCGTTGCGTCGTCCTCAATTTCAGCAGAACCCTTTTCGTAAGTCTCCAGGTTTCTGCCCCATATGTGAGTACTGGTAACACACAGCTGTTATACACTTTCCTTTTGAGGGATAGTGGCATCCTGCTGTTCATGATTTGAGAATGCCTGCCAAACGCACCCCAGCCCATTCTTATTCTTCTGGTTATTTCAGTCTCATGATCCGGATCCGTGGTCACTACCTGCCCTAAGTAGATGTAGTCCCTTACCCCTTCCAGTGCTTCGCTACCTATCGTAAACTGCTGTTCTCTTCCGAGCCTGTTAAACATTACTTTAGTTTTCTGCAGATTAATTTTCAGACCCACCCTTCTGCTTTGCCTCTCCAGGTCAGTGAGCATGCATTGCAATTGGTCTCCTGAGTTACTAAGCAAGGCAATATCATCAGCGAATCGCAAGTTGCTAAGGTATTCTCCATCAACTTTTATCCCCAATTCTTCCCACTCCAGGCCTCTGAATACCTCCTGTAAACATGCTGTGAATAGCATTGGAGATATCGTATCTCCCTGTCTGACGCCTTTCTTTATAGGGATTTTGTTGCTTTCTTTGTGGAGGACTACGGTGGCTGTGGAGCCGCTATAGATATCTTCCAGTATCTTTACATATGGCTCATCTACACCCTGATTCCGTAATGCCTCCATGACTGCTGAGGTTTCGACTGAATCAAACGCTTTCTCGTAATCAATGAAAGCTATATATAACGGTTGGTTATATTCTGCACATTTCTCTATCACTTGATTGATAGTGTGAATATGGTCTATTGTTGAGTAGCCTTTACGGAATCCTGCCTGATCCTTTGGTTGACAGAAGTCTAAGGTGTTCCTGATTCTATTTGCGATTACCTTAGTAAATACTTTGTAGGCAACGGACAGTAAACTGATCGGTCTATAATTTTTCAAGTCTTTGGCGTCCCCTTTCTTATGGATTAGGATTATGTTAGCGTTCTTCCAAGATTCCGGTACGCTCGAGGTTATGAGGCATTGCGTATACAGGGTGGCCAGTTTCTCTAGAACAATCTGACCACCATCCTTCAACAAATCTGCTGTTACCTGATCCTCCCCAGCTGCCTTCCCCCTTTGCATAGCTCCTAAGGCTTTCTTTACTTCTTCTGGCGTTACCTGTGGGATTTCGAATTCCTCTAGGCTATTCCCTCTTCCACTATCGTCGTGGGTGCCACTGGTACTGTATAAATCTCTATAGAACTCCTCAGCCACTTGAACTATCTCATCCATATTAGTAACGATATTGCCGGCTTTGTCTCTTAACGCACACATCTGATTCTTGCCTATTCCTAGTTTCTTCTTCACTGTTTTTAGGCTTCCTCCGTTCCTGAGAGCCTGTTCAATTCTATCCATATTATAGTTCCTGATGTCCGCTGTCTTACGCTTGTTGATTAACTTAGAAAATTCTGCCAGTTCTATTCTAGCTGTAGGGTTAGAGGCTTTCATACATTGGCGTTTCTTGATCAGATCTTTCGTCTCCTGCGATAGCTTACTGGTTTCCTGTCTAACGGAGTTACCACCGACTTCTATTGCGCACTCCTTAATGGTTCCCATGAGATAGTCGTTCATTGCTTCAACACTAAGGTCCTCTTCCTGAGTTAAAGCCGAATACCTGTTCTGTAGCTTGATCCGGAATTCCTCTAGTTTCCCTCTTACCGCTAACTCATTGATTGGCTTCTTGTGTACCAGTTTCTTCCGTTCCCTCCTCAAGTCTAGGCTAATTCGAGTTCTTACCATCCTATGGTCACTGCAGCGTACCTTGCCGAGTACGTCTACATCTTGTATGATGCCAGGGTTCGCGCAGAGTATGAAGTCGATTTCATTTCTAGTCTCACCATTCGGGCTCCTCCACGTCCACTTTCGACTAACCCGCTTGCGGAAAAAGGTGTTCATTATCCGCATATTATTCTGTTCTGCAAACTCTACTAATAATTCTCCTCTGCTATTCCTAGAGCCTATGCCATATTCCCCCACTGACTTGTCTCCAGCCTGCTTCTTGCCTACCCTGGCATTGAAGTCGCCCATCAGTATAGTGTATTTTGTTTTGACTTTACCCATCGCCGATTCCACGTCTTCATAAAAGCTTTCGACTTCCTGGTCATCATGACTGCATGTAGGGGCATAGACTTGTACCACCTTCAATTTGTACCTCTTATTAAGTTTCACAACAAGACCTGCCACCCTCTCGTTAATGCTATAGAATTCCTGTATGTTCCCAGCTATTTCCTTATTAATCAGGAATCCGACTCCTAGTTCTCGTCTCTCCGCTAAGCCCCTGTAACACAGTACATGCCCGCTTTTTAGCACTGTATATGCTTCTTTTGTCCTCCTAACCTCACTGAGCCCTATTATATCCCATTTACTACCCTCTAATTCCTCCAATAACACTGCTAGACTCGCCTCACTAGATAGCGTTCTAACGTTAAACGTTGCCAGGTTCAGATTCCAATGGCGGCCTGTCCGGAGCCAGGTATTCTTAGCACCCTCTGCAGCGTTACAGATCTGACCGCCGCCGTGGTCAGTTGCTTCGCGGCTGCTGGGGACTGAGGGCCGGGGTTTGATTGTTGTATTCATATAGGATGTTGTGGCCAAGTACTGCACCAGGGTGGCCAATCCTGCTCTGGTGAGAGAGTGCGTTACCGGTTCTGGTCACCGGGATCAGGCCGCACTCCAGGCCTGTTTGTGCAATTTTCTCAACACACGGTTTTTTTTTTTGTATTTCCCGGTGGAGAATTGCGCGGCACCGGGATTTGAATCACGGTCCTCTTGCACTGGAGACGGATACTCTACCGTCCCCGCAGGAGTTAAATTAAAAATTGAATTATGGTGTTTTGCGTGACAAAACCACTTTCTGATTATGCACGCCGTAGTGGAGGACTCCGAAAATTTCGACCACCTGGGGTTCTTTAACGTGCACCTAATTCTAAGTACACGGGTGTTTTCGCATTTCGCCCCCATCGAAATGCGGCCGCCGTGGCCGGGGTCCGATCCCGCGACCTCGTGCTCAGCAGTCTAACACCATGACCACTGAGCAACCACGGCGGGTCCCGCAGGAGTTGTACGCCTCATTTAACCTACAGTGGTGCCCTATTTGATCAGTCAAGGTGGACCAATCTGAGCTCGGTTATACCGCATGGATGGCACTCGGCTAGAGAACCTGGTATTTATGATCTGCACATGTGTGGCCACACATAATTGAGGATATATAATTTTTTTTTTAGGAGGGTTTCCGTACAGTGATAAAAGGAAGGAAAATACATTAAAAGAAAAACAAAAAAAAGGAAAAAAAAGGAACATAACATGTGATTTGAACTCGTGATCCTTCAATGTTGCCCGGAAAGGTAGCTCAGTCGGTTGGTTCGTCAAGCCAACGGTTACTTTCAAGCGCCAAAGCTCCTGCTCCGAGCCACATACTTATGTGGAAAGGGACTGATGTTGTCCGCGGCAGTCGATTTGCTGGCGAGGGCGAAATACCTTCGTGTAAATATAATAACCCTAATAGGACTTCTTTCAAAGAAAAAACAAAGAGAAGAAAAAGAAAAGGGAAACGGCTCAGAAGGCTATACTACGAGAGCTATGACTGATACTTTTCTATATATATGTATTCATCTCATCTATGGGATCGCATGCGCGCGCTGTTGGTTTTAAAGCGCAACCGTGGTAGGGAAACGGAAGGCGATATAAGCATGCGTACACATGCTGCGCACACAACATGCAGCAACAGCAACATGCAACAGCAACAACAGCAACATGCAACAGCATGCATGCGCACACAACAAACTGCCTTACAATATTTAGAATTGATATATATATACACACACAAAAGCCAATATAGGCTGCTCGACACTATCTCGCGCGTTTTTATAGCGAAGTACATCAGAACCGACTCGTCGTTCCACAACAACCATTTCCTGAGTGATCGCCAGATATATGCCGAATAACTTCCTGTCATTCAATAAGAATGTCTCTCTTTCATGCAGCCTACCAATTCGCGCTGTTTCGGTTTAGACAAAACAATTTATCATTCGAGGCGCACTTGCCAAGTTTGCCTCCAGTTAAAACTGCCTGCGATGCCTATAGTGCAGCTCTTATCTCGCTCAACATACACAGTTCTATATATGTGCATCCGGTGCAATGCTTTCCGCTGTATCAGCAATTTCAATGTCATGGCCGATCATGTAAGCAAAAGTAGCTGTTTACTATTTACAATATCCAGAATTGATCAAACGTGAAGTTGTCACCGGCATTCTGAGTGGTTGGAAGGCATAATTTCTTTGAAAAATGGCCGCCAGAGGAGCAGCGTGAACTCGAGCGGCTTTATACACTAGGGAAACTGCCTTAAAATATTTAGACTTGAGGGGAAGCTTCCTTAACAAACTATAACACGGCAATCAGCACTCGTATACGACGAGAGAAATTATTGAGACGTGGGAAATTCCCTTGAAATAAATCTGGTTTGCGAGACAAATGCTTGTATCTATTGAATCTCTTAAAAGATGAGGGGGGAAATATGCGCTCACCGAGAGGGCATCTTCAGCACGAGACCACCGCGAGGCACCTTACTGAGATGTAGAGAGCTTCGCGGCCGGAACGAAATCTCCCCTCTCCGTCGGCCCAGGGTGGAAAACGCGCTTTCCGATCGCTCAAGGTTGCGCGGATATTGTATAGCTCTAGCGTCTAGGAAAAAGCTTAAACAGGTGCGGGGGCGCCACGCATAGCGTGGGAAGCTAGCCGCCGGAATAGCTATCTCAAGTACTGCTGCTGGCGAGGGCGAAATACCTTCGTGTAATTATAATAACCCTAATAGGACTTCTTTCAAAGAAAAAACAAAGAGAAGAAAAAGAAAAGGGAAACGGCTCAGAAGGCTATACTACGAGAGCTATGACTGATACTTTTCTATTTATATGTATTCATCTCATCTATGGGATCGCATGCGCGCGCTGTTGCTTTTAAAGCGCAACCGTGGTAGGGAAACGGAAGGCGATATAAGCATGCGTGTCCATGATACGCACACAACAAACTGCCTTACAATATTTAGAATTGATATATATATACACACACAAAAGCCAATATAGGCTGCTCGACACTATCTCGCGCATTTTTATAGCGAAGTACATCAGAACCGACTCGTCGTTCCACAACAACCATTTCCTGAGTGATCGCCAGATATATGCCGAATAACTTCCTGTCATTCAATAAGAATGTCTCTCTTTCATGCAGCCTACCAATTCGCGCTGTTTCGGTTTAGACAAAACAATTTATCATTCGAGGCGCACTTGCCAAGTTTGCCTCCAGTTAAAACTGCCTGCGATGCCTATAGTGCAGCTCTTATCTCGCTCAACATACACAGTTCTATATATGTGCATCCGGTGCAATGCTTTCCGCTGTATCAGCAATTTCAATGTCATGGCCGATCATGTAAGCAAAAGTAGCTGTTTACTATTTACAATATCCAGAATTGATCAAACGTGAAGTTGTCACCGGCATTCTGAGTGGTTGGAAGGCACAATTTCTTTGAAAAATGGCCGCCAGAGGAGCAGCGTGAACTCGAGCGGCTTTATACACTAGGGAAACTGCCTTAAAATATTTAGACTTGAGGGGAAGCTTCGTTAACAAACTATAACACGGCAATCAGCACTCGTATACGACGAGAGAAATTATTGAGACGTGGGAAATTCCCTTGAAATAAATCTGGTTTGCGAGACAAATGCTTGTATCTATTGAATCTCTTAAAAGATGAGGGGGGAAATATGCGCTCACCGAGAGGGCATCTTCAGCACGAGACCACCGCGAGGCACCTTACTGAGATGTAGAGAGCTTCGCGGCCGGAACGAAATCTCCCCTCTCCGTCGGCCCAGGGTGGAAAACGCGCTTTCCGATCGCTCAAGGTTGCGCGGATATTGTATAGCTCTAGCGTCTAGGAAAAAGCTTAAACAGGTGCGGGGGCGCCACGCATAGCGTGGGAAGCTAGCCGCCGGAATAGCTATCTCAAGTACTGCTGCTGGAGAGGGCGAAATACCTTCGTGTAATTATAATAACCCTAATAGGACTTCTTTCAAAGAAAAAACAAAGAGAAGAAAAAGAAAAGGGAAACGGCTCAGAAGGCTATACTACGAGAGCTATGACTGATACTTTTCTATATATATGTATTCATCTCATCTATGGGATCGCATGCGCGCGCTGTTGGTTTTAAAGCGCAACCGTGGTAGGGAAACGGAAGGCGATATAAGCATGCGTGTCCATGATACGCACACAACAAACTGCCTTACAATATTTAGAATTGATATATATATATACACACACAAAAGCCAATATAGGCTGCTCGACACTATCTCGCGCGTTTTTATAGCGAAGTACATCAGAACCGACTCGTCGTTCCACAACAACCATTTCCTGAGAGCTTAAGGGATGACAAATGCGCGAGTTCTGTTCCCGAAGATCTAGCAGGTTTTACGTAGCACGTACTTATCTGTCTCTCTTAGACAGCTCGTTTTTACATTAGCTGCTGTGAAACAGTTAAGAAATGCTTTTTTTATGGCGTCAGAGATGAATTATCTACGCAGATTAAGCATTTGAAAGTGGCTATTTCATCACTGGTCTTCCCATCATGCTGCATCGCATATACGGGATGAGCAGCTCTATAGCTTAAAATTTATTCTTTTGTGTTGAGTATATAAGGAGATGCTGATCCATAAGTTTTTCATCATCAGCCTGGTTACGCCCAGTGCAGGGCAAAGGCCTCTCCCATACTTCTCCAACTACCCCGGTCATGTACTAATTGTGGCCATTTTGTCCCTGCAAACTTTTCAATATCATTCGGCCACCTAACTTTCTGCCGTCCCCTGCTACGCTTCCCTTCGCTTGGAATCCAGTCCGTAACCCTTAATGACCATCGGTTATCTTCCCTCCTCATTACATCTCCTGCCCATGCCCCTCCCCCATTTCTTTTTCTTGATTTCAACTAAGATGTCATTACCTCGCGTTTGTTCCCTCACCTTATCTGCTCTCTTCTTATCCCTTAACGTTACACCCATCATCCTTCTTTGCATAGCTCGTTGAGTCGTCCTCAATTTAAGTAGAACCCTTTTCGTAAGCATCCAGGTGTCTGCCCCGTACGTGAGTACTGGTAAGACACAGCTGTTGTACATTTTTCTCTTGAGGGATAAAGGCAAGCTACTGTTCATGATCTGAGAATGTCTGCCAAACGCGCCCCAGCCCATTCTTATTCTTCTGATTATTTCAGTCTCATGATCCGGATCCGCGGTCTCTACCTGCCCTAAGTAGATGTATTCCCTTGCCACTTCCAGTGCCTCGCTACCTGTCGTAAACTGCTGTTCTCTTCCGAGACTGTTAAACATTACTTTAGTTTTCTGTAGATTAATTTTTTAGACCCACCCTTCCGCTTTCTCTCTCCAGGTCAGTGAGCATGCATTGCAGTTTGTCTCCTGAGTTACTAAGCAAGGCAATATCATCAGGAATCGGAAGTTACTAAGGTATTCCCCATTAACTCTTATCCCCAATTCTTCCCAAAATTGTTAAGCCATGCGAGACTTTTGATATGGGTGTGCACGCACGTATTTTAACCATTTTGTGGTTATTATACGCGTGTCTCGAAATATAGATCTATGATGTAGTAGTTATGCGGAAACCTGCAAGGTGGAGAGGAGTAAATAATAAAGGCAAAATCAGACATCCATCCGTTCGTAGCAATTGCTACAAAAGAAATCCATACGGCTTCCTCGAAAGGGAAGCCCCAGTGTTGCGAGGTACGGGGCCCAGCGAATGCTCGCATGCAGAAAAAAAACATAGGTCGCATCAATCCACTAAGGCATGAAACACATCATTCGATATTACATCAACCACTGACGAGGGTAGGCAATTTACTCCCGTGCTCTGTGGGAAAGAAAGAAATCCTGAATAGTTTTGCGTGGCAAAACATTTCTCGTATTTTATGGGCGTTGTCGCCTCGAGCTGATGCATACTAAAGCTCAAGCATGCCTGTCAATACCATCTGATGTATGCAAGTAACCATGAAAAAGTGTTAACCAAGTTTTTTTCCTGCGACTTTCAAGAGACTCCCACTGTAAGTTATTCTTTGCTTGTGTAGCGCTAAAGACAACGCTATAATTTTTAGTAACAAATCTTGCAGCTATATTTTTCAGTATTTCAAAGCGTTCCTTGTCACCAACCATCGTGGGGCCCCATACATCGCATGGTTATTCTAACACAGACCTGACGAACGTCTTGTACAACAACTCTTTAGTAGCAATACTGAAATTTTTAGCGTTGCGCCATAGAAATTCTAATGACTTTCCTGTACTCGCTATTACATGATCAACGTGACGATGCCATTTTAGATGAGTGGTAAAATAAACTCCTAGGTATGTATATACATACACCCGTGACAATGCTATATTATCTAAGGTATATTGAAACGTACATGGATGTTTTTTTGCTAAATGACATGAAAACTGTGTTAGCTGGATTCAAACTCTTGTTCCAAATAAAACACCACTGAGCAATGCAGCTGAGATCACACTTTAAAATGCGGCAATCATCTTCAGAACTAATAGGCTTATGCAAAACACAATCATCAAAGTACAATTTCAAATGTGACAGGACTCCTTAACTTATATCATTGATAACTAAAGGAAACAAAGTGGACCCAGAACTAAGCCCTGGGGGACGCCATAAGGATGTCTCTATCGATGGCTGAAAACCATTCAAAACAACTACTGTTTGCGCAGCCTTAAGTATTCGGCAATCCATCCAATAACTTCTGTATTAATGTTCTATTTATGAAGTTTCTCAATTAACAAAGAATGGGGATGCAGTGTAGAATGCCTTCCTGAAATCTAAAAATATACAGTCTATGGAAAATCTTCCGCCCATAGCACTGACAATATAAGGTGTGAATTCAATGCATTGTGTCACGCAAGAAAAAAATCTTTCCTAAGCCAGGTTGAGAGCGAATAAACAGGGAATACCGATTCATATGTGCTACAATACTTGAGCACAAAACGCGCTCTTCTCATGCAACACACGTTAAAAAATCGGACGATAATTAACTACGTCATTTCACGGGCCAGATTTATGGACTGGAACTACTGCACCAATCCTCCAATCATTGGGCAGGGAAGCTTCTGCCACCTATTTTTCAGAGTATCTTCAAAAAAGGAGCTATAGGGTAAGCACAAGTTTTAAAGAAGTTATTAGTTAAACCTTCAGGCCCTCCGCCGTTAGCAGCGTTCAATTTCAAAAGCAACAGTTTTATGACACGTGTGCTGATAACAACGTCATCCATATCGCCTATCGGGGCTATGCATACTTGTGATACTTGTGTGGTCATCGTTGCTTGGAATCATAGTGGAAAACATGGAAGCAAAATACTGATTGACAGATTCTGCTTTAGCTTGGTCGTCAGAAAGAACGCCGTTTCCAGAGACAAGAGACAGAATAGATGTTGCCTCTTTTCCATTTCTTTTCACGAGCTTCCAAATTTGTTTGGGACATTCTTGATTCTCAAGTGGATAGCTTCACTAAAAACATTCTTGGCTACTCGAATTGCCTTTTTTATTTCTGAATTTCTTTCAGCTGCTTCCTGTTATGACTTGACAGCACTTGGTGAAAATTATGATAAAATATTTGCCTCTTCTGTGTAAGACCGCAACTCTTTCGGAAACCAAGGCTGACTTCTACTTTGTCTTTCATTTAGCACCCTACACGGTATAAAACGCCGCCGAAATTCTAGCGTTTTGTTTCTGAGGCAAGTCCATGATTCATCTGTATAGTCATACTCAGTTCTGTTGCAACAAGTAATACCCATCCAAACCGTCATTTATTTTATCAACCTGAGCTTTCGAATAGTTATACACATGTCTCGCCACTGTGTACGCAGGTTTTAGATGTGTAATTTCTATTTAAGATAAAATAGCACTGTGGTCACTAATTCCAGGAAAGACAACAATAGAAATTACCACTTGAGATTGGTTTGTGAAAATCAAATCCAGAGTATCATTTCCTCTAGTTGGTTCAGACACTATTTGAGATAGTGCAAACAAATGAGCAATATTCATCATTTGCTGACACAAGCGGCCCTCACTTGAAGTTAGTGATCCCTGATTTTTCCACAAAGCATTTGGGAGATTGAAACATCCGCCTATAACCAGGTAGTCCACCCGTACCGTTTCAACTTATCATCTCGAATAACATATGAACAGAGGAATCAGGTGGTTTATAAAAACTAGATACAGTCAAAACGCGTTATTTGGAAAGAGTCTGTTCACAGAAAATAGCATCACATTCTCTCACATTCTCACATACCCCCCGCCTCACTCAAAGTTCAGCCGGGCGCAGGCTACCACCCTGCGTCTACTACAAACAAACACGTACCCTTCACCCGCCCGCCTCCACCTTATATTTCCGGACGTCTACACTACCCCCCGCTGCCGGTGCTGTGGAATTCACCCGGCTACGCTTCCGCATATGCTATGGGAGTGCCCAGCACAGTACACCCAGACTAACACCACGACTCTCTCGTCGAGGTTGCATGAGGCTCTGCGGAGCTCCGCCCTCGACGACCAAGCCTGGGCGACCCAGCACGCCCGCGAGGCGGCGGCGAGGCAAGCCCTCGACGTCCCTTCGTGGGAGGCTTAGGCCCGGCCATCATAAAGTGCTGGTTCTACAATAAAAGTTTATTCCTCCTCCTCCTCCTCTCTTACAGGAATGGGCAGCTGGACAGATGAAATGTTTTTTCTACCAATATAAAAACTGCACAACCTCGAGAATCCCAATTTCTTCCGTAACTCGTGTAAGCATGTGGAAATACCTCATTATCAGCTATATTGTCACTTAGCCAGGGCTGTGCTCCTAAAATTATAGAGGGCTTAACCAAGTCAACAAGCGCGCTAAGTTCGTCAACATCATTCTTTATAGAACGACAGTTTATGACGATAAAAGAAACATCGTCATCTTTACGTTGATGTAGTCACTTCTGGGAAACAACTTGGTGTGGCCCAGCATTGTATACATCTTTCGCGCAATTGAAGAATAATGTATCGTACGGAAAGCTAACTTTATCGTCATCCTTTCTACGTGATTTTGTAAAATTGCACAGCCTTTCGCTTTTCGCACGCGCTACATCGGGAAAATCTTCATATATAGCAACCTGCCTATTTTCCAACTCTCTGGCGTTTTCTATAAAAACTGTTTCTTTTTTGTACGAGGTAAATAGTCGTATCAGAGGAAGATTTTTACCACTCTGAAACATCCCAAGGCGGTGCGCACAACCGATTGACAGGTTACGTAAGCCCAACTTAGATTCACACAGTGAAAAAATATATTCCTATAGTTCAAGAATGTTGCGCTCAAGATCTGCACTCTTTCGGGATTGTCGCTTTCATTGACGCCACAGAAAACCAAATTGCCACGCCTACTCTAGTTTTCCTGACTGTCGACTTTGGCCGACAAAGAGTTAATCAATTGAAGCTGGTCATCGCATTAGTTCTTGCACTCAGTGACGGTTGTGCAAAGTCGATCGAAGCTAGATAACTTTGTTTCCAGTGATGTAATGCTTCTGCTAAGGTCATTTATGGCGTGTTTATTCTGTCTGTGTTACTTCGATAGCGGGAAGTTTCGTCTTAATGTCTTCCTGACTGCCAAGCAGCGGCTGCAGTTTTTCTTGAGTTGTGGATCCCGGGATAATTTCGACTCTATGCCGTATAAGCATGAACACAACTTGAGACGAGCTTCACAGTCCGCGCCAGCTATAACTATTACAATAGAATGTACCATGAGTCAGGTATAAAAAACCGACGCATTTGACCCGCAGATCAACTTTCTACGATGGCTGCGTGTATTCGTCATGATCGTTGCGCTTGAGTGTCACTTGTTTCGCTGGAAACAAGCTCATTTAAGTATTATGACTGGTCCTTGTGCCACCGCTGTTCTTCGCCGTGAGTATAATGTGACAATATTGTCCAGGGATACAATGGCGATAGACAACATAAGATGCCCGAAAACACGGTCCATAACGTTGAAACGTGTCACGGGCATTGAAGAACCCATACAACAGTCGTAAGAATCTGTATAAGCCGTTGGATGACACAAACTCTCAGGATTTGGTATATTTTGGCTGTAGGATGGCGAGGGGTCGAGTGCAAAAAATATCTAGCCACCTGTATACTTTCAAGGGCGACATTTAAGCGAAGTTGTGGGTACAAGTCGAGCTTAGTTATGCTGTCAAGACGACAACAGTCTACTCAAGCGTGTTCACCCGTCTTTATTCTCTAGTACAACAACTGAAAAATATGGACTGTAGTTTTTTAACACAGAATGTTGGGCTGGTTGGTGTTGACGAATTTGCTGTGTCACAGTTACTAGCGCGATCGAGACTACGAAAAAAAAGTGGGACAAGACAACTGACAAGCTTCAAACTTCAACTAAAAATCTTTATTCAGAGAAAAAAAAACATGCAGCGGCTCAGATAAATGAGCAGACAGACGCATGAACGAATCTGCCACGTAGGAGACAAACAAATGAGCAATAAAGCCGATAAGCGCCCACAGGCCAATACAACCCACACACCAGGTTCTTCTCGAGGGACAACACTTCTTTAACAGTGAGTTCCAGTGATGGAGTGCTTACGAATTCATCCGTAGCTTTTGCAATGCAAAACGCCTCGACTATTTTCCTGACCACCTGGCTGAGCACTTGCGAGCAGAGCAACGGTGAGGACGACTACTACCACCGTGAGACCTGAAGTGGTACCGTATACTCAAAGGGTCACTCACAACCTACGGAAGGTGGCAGGCAGGTTTGGAGTCCCCCTTGTCTTCTCATCCCCTTTTACGCTGGCACGGCTGTGCCCTCGCACCTCCACTGATCCTAAAGGAAGGCAAGGCTATGGCAAGAACCATACCAAGCCTTATGAAAAATGCAATCTAGGAGTTGTGTACGAAATCCCCCTGGCGTGTGGCAAGCCCTACATGGGGCCTGAAAGATCGATCAGGGAACATGAAGAAAAGTTCACGAATGATGAATTGGCACAGTTGCCTGCGCACTGTAATGCCTGCCTCTGTGCACCACTTTTCAAGGAGATAAAGATTCTGGAGAGGAGCCAAGACCAGACTGCACGCGAACTGATGGAGGCATATCACATAAAAAAGAAAGGCCAAGACACTTTCATTAGGTTGTTTCAATCGGAGATAGATGTTTTTGATAATTCGTTGCCCCGCTAAGCTGATGAGTGTTCTTGAGTGCTGCGTTCTGCGCATGTTCTATTTGTCAATGTATTGCCACGCGTTGCCGTGAATAAACCAGCTGAAAGTTACCGCCCGTGTCGTTTTTGAGTTCTCTTCCGCCGTCCCCGTCTTTATTCGCAGTAAATGTGATATGCAGTCAACACCAACTAGGCCAAACTGAAGTTCTTCCAGAAGCGGTTGAAGTTAAAGTGGACGGATGCATCAACCCATCAGCATCCGAGATAAGCAAAAGAGGTTGAGATTACTGGTAGAAAAAAATGCAGGCAAGGGATTCATACGACCAGATCACGTACCGGCAAAGGCAGCGGTACAAGGTAGATAGAGAAGATTAAAGAGATGCATGCAAGAATGCTAGCAGGGGGGGGGGAGCATTGATAGCGTACCTGAGTAACTCAAAAAAAGTTCCTGCCCCGTTTCAAAGGGGATGGCAATATATAATCATCATCGCCATTACCACTGCAGCGGTGGCCACGCCTGTCGTGCGGGTAAAGAAAAAAGAGAGCTTGAAAACTCGCCTTCGTGCTTAGCGTTCGCCGCCCCCTTCATCCGGTAAATATTGCGGTTGCATAAGCTACAACTGCCGGTAAGCGGCAACTGCTGCATACCAAGCAGGGAGTGACTTACCTACACTTTAATATGAAAAAGAAGAACCCACCTGGCAAATATTTTTATTTGTGTTCGGCTGGTGCTACGAAAAGCCCACGCATATTTACGGCATACGATGAGCGACGACGGCCACAGCGAGGTCAATATGCAGAAGAGCGTCGTGCATAGCCTAGGTAGGACGCAGCACTTCCTGGCCAAGGCATGCCACGCACAGTAAGGACGCCTGAAGGGCAGCGCGAATACGATTAGCGACGAAAGGCACAGCAACGTCAATATGCACAACGGCGTCGTACTCAGGTTCGGCAGGACCCAGTTCAAGGCTGCGTCCCATTGGCCTGTCGGATCAGGTGATACCAAAGCTCCATTGGGCCGCACCCTTCACAGCGTGGATTGGAGCCCATTTTTGTCCATGTGGAGGCATGCCCGCGAATATGCTGTGTGTCCAACGTCACAGCTTACGCAGCGTGTCTCGTGTCTCAGTGATTGGATGAGTGTTGGTGGGCGGCGCATCGAGCACTGGTGAGTCGCCCTCGGCAGCTATTTATTTTGTTTATTTATTAATACTGTAATCCTTCACAGGTTATATAGGAGTGGGAAGAAAAATAACGAAGAGTACAGATTGCTAACAAGACAAAATAAAGAAAAAAGAATGATCCGAAAATAAGAAATGGAAGAAAATCCAAAACAGTACAAACTAACAGGAAAGGGTACACATCAGACACTGATTTTGGAATAAGAACTGCAAGCAGCAGACGCAGTAAAAGCATACACTAAAAAGAACAGCGATCAGCATACACATGAAAAACATACACTCCGTGAGCAACGCTTTTTTTTCTACAACGGCGAAACGTGCTGATCAAAATCTTGCACGTCAAAATCTTTGACGTTTAAAGTACCGACAGGGATTCGGAATGTAATGGCGACGTGTGTCTTGCAATGTCCTCCTTCAGTTGTGCCAGGAAAGGTGCTAGGTTCGAAGGCTGGCATAAGGTGATTGGTCGAGATTTTTTGCTGTAGCGTCTAATTTTTATTCTCTGAACGTTGACAACATTCTGGTCCTTCAACCCTTCCAGGAACTCAATTTCGCTGAGGTCTATGAAGCCTACCTGTGAGGTTACTTCCCGAACGGTATTCACAGAACAGTGTGGCGAGATGGCGATGGTAAGTTCACCAAACACTTTGAGGCAGCAGAGTTTCTCCTGATTGCTTTCGTGGACTTCAAGAGGCAGGCCCTGCTTGCGTGTTCTGTTGCTTTTTAACCTGTTTCGATGTGATCATTCAGAGATATTAGCACAAGGAAGGGTGTGAATACTCTTCCTGTCTTGTTTCCTTGTTCCTTGTGGATAGCATAGAATCAAGGAAAGCTTTCTTTGTTTTCATTGAGAAAAAGAAGCTTGCTTCGTAGCGCCCTATTCTAAGAGGAGATCCGTGAGTGGTTGGAAAGTACTAGCCATATCATTATCAGCAATGTTCAGCAGTAACATCAGGCGCCCACCGCGGAGCCCAACAAGGGGACGCCGCAGGACTTGTGAAAAAACGATTTCTGCGGAAGGCAGGTATACTTTATTGCTATATTCTAATATAGCCGTAATATGTAACCGTACCTCCGTGCCTTTAGACTCCACTTCAACTTGGGACATTAAAGCTTCCAAGGAAATCTATTATATTCAATCCATGAGACAGGTCAGGTCCACACATAACTAGGCTGCTCCAGTGGGCAAGAGCATGTGACTCGGGCATGTACCTTGGCTGTGTTCCTGAGCTTGAACCTCCGCTGGAGAACTCCACCGGTGACGACATCGGTGGAGACGTGATCAACGCGCAAGTGCCGGTGGTGCATGCTCCCAGTATGTGGCCAGAACACCGGGCACGTCTGCATTGGGAACACACACAAAATACATTGGTCAGTGTAAAAAGCAGAGGCGCAAGGCCCGGCGTCCGCTAAAAAAAAACTTGCGAACGCCTTCACCAGAACTGTTAGGCTGATGGAAGCCATAGTTCAGAGACGTTACCGAGCCGTCAAAGCTTGGTTGAAAACCCGTCTGGTCGGGATTATTCAGAGTCAACGGAGTCAACTTGGTGTTGGGCTAGTTGGGAACACATCTAACACAGCTCAGAGAGCGCAAATAGGTCCACTGGCAAGGAGGTACGCCCCCCCAGACGCAGACACACGAGATATGTCCCCAATGCGCAGCCCTGCGTATGGCGGACGCATCTAGTGCGTCTTTTGGTGTGCGGTCGGGAGTGTGCCTACTTGCGCTTTGTTAATTATCTATGGGGAAAAACTTGAAGACTAACAAAAAATCTTGAGAACAAGTTAAGTACCCCACAAAGAGCGATCGAAAGAAGATTGCTAGGCATAAACTTAAGACAGAAAGAGAGCTGTTTGAATCAGAGAGAAAACGGGTATAGACGATATTCTAATTGACATCAAGAGAAAAAAATTGCCGTTTTCCCGGGATTCTATAAGGAAACAAAAGCTCAAGAAAGTGGACGGAAAAACGGCGCCGCGGTCGGTGAATTGGTAGAGCATCGCACCCGAAATGTCAAGGTTGTGGAATCGTTCCCCACCTGCGACAAGATGTTCTTTTATCCACTTTCATTTCCATAATTTGTCGTTTCTTTATTCCATTTATCATTCACAAGTGAGTTGCCCTATGTTGTCCTTGGTATCAGTGTTTGTTGGCTTCTTAGGATACGACTTGTAAAAATCGGGCGCCTCGGTTAACCCCCTTTCTTCTCATTTATTACATAACGAGGGTCTAGAATCCAGCAACATGGATACCTTCAGGTAGCACGTGTGGATTTGTTGACCGGTTGCCTTCGCCAAAAATAGATCACATTCTAGTGACGCCTGCGGCGGAAAGCATGTTCCACATGCGCCGCCAAGATCTGTTAATGGTGGCGCTGGCTAACACTCCCAGTGTTCCACTAGGAAACATAAATACCCAATAAAGTGGACGGGGAAACGGCGCCGCGGTAGCTCAATTGGTAGAGCATCGCACGCAATTGCGAAAGTTGTGGGATCATTCCCCTCCTGCGGCAAGTTCTTTTTTCATCCATTCTCATTATTTATCATCTCTTCATTCAATTTATCAAGCACATGTCATTTCCCCTATGTTGCCCTTGGTGTCAGTGCTTGTTGGCTTCTTATGACTAGTAAAAATCGGCTCCCTAGGTTAACCCCCTTGCTTATCTTTTATTGATCCGAAATCATTAAATGGCCCATGAGGCGAAAATCCGGCGTTGGCGACGTGACCACGCGATTATACAACAGGGCTACGTACCCTCGGCCTTGAGGTCAGTCGACCCCAGGACTCTTGGTGTAAACTAAGGCAACTAACCCTAGGCAAAAGTCGAACCCGCAACTCTTACTGTAAATTAACGCTACGAATCTCGGCCATTGGTGGGCGACGAGCCCACGAATTTTCATGCAAATTGAGGATACGAACACTCGGCCTTTGGGGGGAGTCGAACCCACGACTTCTCCTATAAATTAAGGTTAAGAATCATCGGCCTATGCTTGGACTCGAATCCACGAATTTTGCTGCCAATTAAGCCTTTGGGAGGGAGTCGAACCCATGGCATTCACGGTAAATTGAGGCTATGAACCTCAGTCATTGGTGGCAGTAGATCCCACGACTTTTGCTGCAAATTAAGGCTACGTAGTCAGGACATTGGTGGGAGTCGAACCCTAGGCTTTGGTTGGAGTCGAATCCACGTCTTTTGCCGTAAATAAAGGCGACGAACACTCGGCCTTTGGGGGAGTCGATCTCACGACCTTTGCTGTAAATTAAGGCTACGAACTCCGGCCGTTGGTGGGAGTCGAACCCTAAGCCTTTGGTTGGAGTCGAAGCCACAACTTTTGCTGTAAAAAAGGCTACAAAGCCTCGGCCATCGGGGGGAGTCGAACCCACGACTTTTGCTGTAAATTAAAGCTACGAACCTCGGCCATTGGTGGGAGTCGAAGCCACGACTTTTGCTATAAAAAGGGTTACGAACCCTCTCCCATCGGGGGGAGTCTAACCCACAACTCTTGCGGTAAATTAAGGCTACCAAACCTCGGCCTTTGGTGGGAGTCCAACCCAGGACTTCTGCTGTAAGTAAGGCTACGTACGCTGCGCCTTTGATGGGAGTCGAATCTACAACTTTTGCTGTAAATTAAGGTATAGACCTAAGCCATTGGACGAGCCAAACCCACGACTTTTGCAGTAAATTAAGGCTACAAACCCTCGGCCTTTTCGAGGAGTCGTACCCACGACTTTTACTGCAAATTAAGGCACAAACCTCCGCCATTGGCGGAATCGAATCCACGACTTTGGCTGTAATTTAGTGCTACAAACCATCGGCCTTTGGGGGAGTCGAATCCTCGGCCTTTGGTTGGAGTCGAATCCACGGTTTTTCCTGTAAATTAGGGCTACGAACCCTCGGCTTTTTGAGGGAGTCGAACCCACGTCTTTTGCCTTAAATGAAGGCTACGAATCCTCAGCCTTTTGAGGGAGTCCAACTCATGACTTTTGCTGTAAGTTAAGGCTACGAACCCACTGCTTTTGGTTGCGGGTTCGACTGGTGGGAGTAGAACCGTAGGCCTTTCGTGGGAGTCGAATCCCCGACTTTTGCTGTAAATTAGGGCTACGAACCGTCGGCCATTGGTGGGAGTAGAACAATCAGCCTTTGGTTGGATTCGAATCACCGGCTTTTGTTGTAAATTAAGGCTACGAACCCTTGGCCTTTTGGAGGAGTCGGACCCATGACTTTTACTGTAAATTAAGGCACGAACCTCAGCCATTGGCGAAGTCGAACCCACGACTTTTGCTATCAATTAAGGCTACGAACCCTCGGCCATTGGTGGGAGTCAAACCCGCAACTTTTGCTGTAAAAGAGGCTACGAACCCTTGGCCAATGGGGGAAGTCGAACCCACGGCTTTTGTTGCAAATTAAGGCTACCAACCCTCGGCCTTCAGCGGGAGTCGTACCCAGGACTTTTGCAGTATATTAAGGCGACGAACCGTCAGCCTTTGGTTGGAGCTTAATTCACGTCTTTTGCTGTAAAATAACGCTACGAACCTCGGCCATTGGTGGGAAACAAATGCGCGAATTTTGTTCTACACTAAGGATAAGAAACCTTGGCCTTTGGTGGGAGTCGAACACTCTGGCTTTGCTGTAAATCAAGGCTACCAACCCTCGTTCTTTGGTGGGTGTCGAACCCACGACTTTTGCTGTAAATTAAGGCTACGAACCTCGGCCATTAGTGTGAGTCGAACCAAGAACTTATACTGTAAATTAGGGTACGAACGTGAGGCATCGGGGGAGCTGAACCCACGACATTTGCTGTAAATTAAGGCTATGAACCATCGGCCTTCTGGGGGAGTCGAACCCACGACTTTTGCTTTAAATTAAGGCTACGAAACCTCGACCTTTGGAGGGAGTCAAACCCAGGGCTTATGCTGTAAATTAAGGCTACGAATCCTCGGCCTTTGGTGGGAGTAAAAGCGTCGGCCTTTGATGGGAGTAGAATCCACGACTTTTGCTGTAAATTAAGGCTACGAATCCTCGGCCTCTGGTGACAGTCAAACCCACGACTTTTGCTGTAAATTAAGGCTACGAACGCTCGGCCTTTGGTTGGGGTGAAATCCACGACTTTTGCAGTAAATTGAGGCTACGAACCCGCGGCCTTTGAAGGGTGTCGAAGCCACGATTTTTTTATAAATTAAGGCTACGAACCTTCGGTCTTTAGTGGGAGTCACCCACGACCTTTGGTATTAATAAGCTCAACGTAATTAAGGCATACTTATTTAAGGCACTCGAAAGCACCACCTTTGCTGATAATGGAGGCGAATTTGCTTAAGGCGAATTTACGTAAGGTGCACTTAATTGAGGTTGAGTTAAGGCTGTAGAACCCACGACCTGGAGTGGGAGTCGAACCCACAAACGTTGTGGCATAATGCGTAAGCATCGTGCGGCAGTCTCAATGCTTTCAGCCACGTAGGAATAATTGAGTGCCCCTATGTGGAGTGACCTATTTAAATCTGACATGAAAATGGAGATAGACAGCGCAAGTCACTGCTCGCACAGAAGCCCATGCGTGGCATGTCCCGCTACTGAACATGTACAGGGCGTTCGAAATAGTACGCATCAACTGGTACATCAGCACGGATCAAACATCATTCAAGCTGTATCATTATCTTGTAATCATACCGAGTCAATGTTGTTCAGAGTGTTATTGAGAAACCACCAATTACTTTGTCATCCCTGACATTACAATAGTTAATCAAACGCAGTTATCTCACTTTGTCGTTGTTCTAATTTTCTAGACGTCAATTAGGCGGCTGTAGAGAATCCTAAGACGGGTCAATATGAAGTATTTCCAGCAAAGTAGACATCGCGCGTTCACTATTCTAGGCAAATTTAGAAAACTCGCAAAAAATGAGAAATACCACCTGATTGCCCACTCATGCTCACGTAATAGCCGCACCACCAAACAGTCTCAGTAGGAAAGCAAGGTTGTCATTCCAAGGTCGCCATTTAGGGCAGCATATTTCCTTGACCTCGGTGCCAAGTAATCGCCCGGAGCTGTTAACGAGTCGTGGAAAGAATAGAAGTGTTGTTAACGCCGCCGGTCGAGCCGATACGCGATGAACAGTTTTCCGGCTGACACTGCTGGATGGAGCTGCTACCCATGCGCATGGGCGCGCAGCCGCGCGGTATTTTCATATTTCGCGGACACTTCCTATTTGTCGCAAAACGCAAACACGCGTTATTGGGAACACCTACTTTCTTCTTGCGACTTTTCTCCAACCGCTCGATTGACATCTTGCCCACTATGACAATAATAAGCATGTTGAATAATTACTTGTAAGTAGATATGAAAATTTGGCCAGAGTATCGCTGTAGTATAAATCGTCGGAAAAGAAAAAAATACAAAGAAAAATACCCCCGCCTCACCTCATCCTTGGCATCGACATCGTTGAGAAGCACGATTGTCTGCGATCCGGAGTCGTAGACGAGCTGCCAGAAGTCCTCCACTGTGATGATCAGCGGATACTGCGTCACGATATACGTCCTCTTGCTCGCGTAGCCCTGACGAGAGTTGGAAACAGTAATGCGAAACAATGTGACTGATATACCATTATCTATGACGCTAAACCAGACGACGCATAGTAGAAGAAGACGGGATAGCTGTCATTAACGACTTTATGCTCTCAAGGTGGTACAAGACTTATATAATAGCCCTCTATTATGAGCGGAAGGACACCCATCACATAACGTTAAAAACGCTCCCGAGATACTGCACCTATCACGCATGTGTCGTGCTTTTTAGTGCTATTCCTACGAAGCTGAACGTGTACCAACAATGCGAATAATCCGCCCTATACATTCACCCCACCATTACATTGAAGCTGTATTTCTGACCTGGATAGAGTAACGTCAGGAGCTACCCGCCACATTTCTTTTTTTGCAATGGCGGCAGTTTCTTGTGTATGCGCACAGAACCCTGTATCATAAACTGAGGTCCCGGTCTAACCCATCATATATTTTACCATGTGTCTAGGATTAGTTTCAGGGCAGGAATGGAAGAGAGTTGAAAACCAGAATAAAACGCGCACTGAGGTCCTCCCTCACTAAGCGAGAAAATTGAAGAGAAAAATGTCATCATTACGAAAACGGCCAAACGAAAGCCGGCCAAAAATCCTTGATAAAATTGGGGGCGCTATACAGGAACTTATTACGTTGAACAACAGCATGTATCGTCGTGTTCTTTCTAAAGAATCTGACTTTCCCGCCATTTGCACTAAACGTTTAAAACGGCAGCTGGCATCTTGACAACGAAGGTTGCAATTAGGAGGAAGGCATGCTTGGAATCAAGGTATGATTTTCGGCGGGTTGGTGCATATGTCTACATGTTTGTGGCGCTAAAGCTTAGCGGGAGTGTGAAATAATTTTGTGCAAATAGTTTTCTTCTATTATGGCCTGGAAGTTGCCGCAGCCCATCTACAATGAAACAATTAAGGCTTACCAAATCAACGGGTTCGGATTGGAAGGCTCATTATGCAGGAAAATAAATAGCGCCTTAGCTGTGATGCATTTAGCATTATGGAAGTAAGCTAGAACCCAGTGCTGGAAAATGACGTTTTTTGTGCTCGGATGCATATACTAAGGCCAGAAGACGTCCCGATGTGTTTCACTGACCTGTGTTGAACTGTATACGAAAGCCTAGTACAGAACCTGTTTCTTACGTTGGTGTAGACGGCATTGACGTAGACGGATGATGCTCCTGCCCCCAGAATTGGTCGGCCGTCTTCATCTAAAAAGCAAACAAAACAAAGTCTCGAGGCAACCACGACAGAACGTTGCAGATTTGACGATAGTAGATGTTCGGCCTTTTACGTCATCTGTGCAGCTAACAGTTCTCGAGTTGCAGCTTTGTAAGCCGCACAACTTGTGACGTTTTTAACCCGAGAAGGACTCAATACTTCCACCATGCAACGAATGCCACCTCTTCCAGGGACTGAGCTACGTCCCGCTAGTGGGATTGGTGTTTACTATCGGCTGCTTAGGAACGTCTGCTGCCGGGCTACATGGTACATGACTATTAGAAACGGTTTTAGGCGCAAAAAGTAAGACACGGACAACAGAATAAAAGACACGGACAGGCGCACTCGCAACTGATTTTTATTTCCCCCGATGCTACGCTTATATACCTTCATGCATGGGAACAGGAACATACACAGGTGAGGTCAGATGAGATAGAAACCAAAGCTAATACAATCCTATCAGCAAGGAAAGTAAACTCATTTTCGGGAAGAGACAATGACTGAACGCTGATACACTGGTCACTACACCTTCTGATAAACATCGCCTCTGCTAGTTCCCGTGCCACCGTATCCTTAATGATACGGCAAATGTGAGTCAGTCCCATTCTTGACTGAAAGAGCATGCTCTCGCAGGCGGTCATTTATACAACGTAGTCCAGAAGGTGCCTTGCCGCAGTCTAGAAAGTACCTTCTACACGACGCCAGCGGAGCATTTTTTGAAGAAACACTTTACGTGGTTCTTTACACACTCAGCCCTCTTTATGGAAGACAAGTGCGCACAAATGCGAGAAAGCTTCCGAGGAGCCGAAAACGGTGTTTCGGTGTTTACGTTTGATGGTTACATATAGGGTAAAATAAAAATTGCTAGGACACTCGTTATCTGCCTAAATAAAGGCGTATGAAACGCCTAAAACAGGTTCGCAGGTGTCATGCGAAAACCGCACGCGCAAGCAATTTATTATTTTCTTTATTGTGGGCCAAGTACACCGAAATTTGCAAGTCTGCATATTGACACAGGGTGCCTTGAAATCACACGCTTGAGCCACCTCCTGCGCCCGTCCAGTTGTTCAGGCTACGTGCTAAAGATAGCGCTGTGCAAGTGGGCGACACGGGCTCACAAGGCATGTAGGATTGGACCAACGAGCCATCAGCGCGGGCCAGGAGGGAAAAAGATGAGGTGTGAAACTCATGCGAAAAAGACTGTGTACGTGGGAGTGAGACTGTCGCTTAGGTGTTTATCGGGCACAAGTTCACCCAACGTGAACTAATTAAAGTACCTTCACTCAAATGTCTATTAAACTTACCATGGAGGTGGTGGGTATGATTTCAAGCCCTTCTAGAACCAGAGAAAGCAGCTCGGACGCACGGCGACTCCCCGGACCCGTCAACCTGACTCCTGTTCACCAGCGCAGCAGTCGTCGCCTAGATGGTGAGCCCCCCCTCCCCCCCCCACGAGTTTTAAAGCGAAAGCTTTACTAATCGCGTCCAGCCGAGTTTCACCATCGCCAGCAATTTGACCATTTGACCGCAGCTGCGCCGTGGCCTTGGCAACGTCCCACGTTACTAGCTGCGCCGAGCTCCGTCGCCATCGGCGGCTTGGCGGATGCGCTCTTCGCAGCTGGGTCGCTGCCTGACCACGTGATTCGCCGCGCGCCTGGCTAAGAGGAGCGCCGCGCTCGCCTAGTCAGTGCACGTGAGTCAGTGCGAGGTTGGCCAAGGATGAGAGGGAGGCCAGGCAGTGTTCTCTGAGCGTTGCGCAGGAGCGGGAGGCTTTCAGCCGTCGTCGCCAAGCCGCGTGTAACCACCCCTCGGACATCGCCCGGCGAGCTGCTTCACTGTCGCCGCATCGTCGAGATGAACGTAGCGACCGCATTTGCACCCTGTCGGTTTGTGCTTCGACGCTGCGCTTTCTTGCGAATGGGGGTTCGAAGACGAGCAATGTACTTTGTTCGTGGAAGAGAAAGGGAACGTGGGGCTGAGCCCGATATCCAGAACGTTTTACAAACATGTTTATATTTACATATTTACGAGGAAATTCAATGTAGTGCTGAAAAGGCTCATGAGGTTGTTGCAGCCGATCACTCCCGCCAGCCGTTGCTCTTTTTATGCCCTGCGTGGTCATCGTTCTGTCACCTCCCCCAATCCGGCGTAAGGAGACCGGTGGCATCAGGTCGCACCAATCCGGACGTCTGTTGCCCTCTCTTTGCGAAGAGAGCTTTGTCGGAAACACACGCACATCGCTAGGCACAAACAGGGGAAAGGGGATCGTGCACCGACTCCGGTGTGGACGTGCCAATTTGTGCGGCTGACAGGAGAAGGACCATATCCTTGCTAGTTGCCCAAACCTCTCTTGACCGAGGTACTCCCGTGCTGGCCATAAATCATCCGTTTTGAGAACCATTTTGACGAGGCCGTTGGCCCGTTCCTCACAATCGCGCTAGGCGTGACGGGAAGTTCTCGCGATGTAAACGGCCAATCACAACAGCCCGTCCACTGCCAGGAAAAGGGCTCACAGGGGGCAGCTCATCGGTGCCCCTTGAAAAGGCCTTGGCCACTCAGCAGGCTAAACTGCGGCTTGAAGTCCCGGGCTCGCTGGGAGGATCACGTCCAGGGGCAATGGCCATCCTGGAGGGATGGTTGGATGCAGGTCGTAGGCTGATAAGTGGCATTTAGCGATCATATCCGCACAGCGCCCGAGCAGCGACAAGGCAAGTACACAACCCCCTCCACAATATGCCAGGTAATCATACCCTCTCCCATAACTAATTTCACGGTTAGAACCAGCGAGCGCCAGAAAGGCAGCCGTAGAGAACCGCCGCGCAAACGACCCTAAAGATAGTCCAAATGGTAGCGTGACTAACGTTTTGATAAATTTCGTTTCAATCGTGTCTCGCGCAACTCACGTAGCTCTGAGGCAATCGACAAACAAATGGACATCGTTTAGAACGCAACAATAAAAAAAACTTTTTATGTTCCTTCTCGAGGCATAAACGCTTATCAAGCAACATAGGTCAAGAAAATGACGAAAGAAATAAAAACCAAATAAGAATAAGTCAAGTGCCTGAATCAACTCAGCCCTGCCAATAATTGAACCGCCTCAGCTGAGGACAACCGCGTTCTGTTAATTCCTTACTCCGCTGTGCAGTGAAACTCGAAAATATGCTCGACTGCGCCACATTGTCTCAGTAGGCGACCATCTAGCAGACATACTTTACAGCTGTCACAACGGACAATTATTTGAAGCGCGTGCCATCCGAGGAGCGGGCAAGCACATGAGTAGGCTACTGTTAGCTACCTTTCCCTTTGTCCCTCCCCCGCGAAACGGCCCCAAGACCGCGCTGTCAGTCGGGTCACGGTACGGATGGAACGAAATTCGAAGAACTGTAATCCTCCTCCGGTAACGTGTCTTCAAACTCCGCCTTTCCGAGCTAACGTTTCTCACATGTGGCGAGCGATTCTCAAGTCGCCGAAGAAAACAAACGCGCACCCTTTGAATCACACGACCTGTTACAACGATCGAAATGGTCCAAGGGATCAGTGTCGCGTGCCGATCTGCTCGTTCGGTCAGTGCCACCTGCCACTACAAGCGCCTCAAATGCGAAACGCGCTGTGCTCTGCGGACCGCTTTGCTCTAAATTAGTTCGTAGTGGAATTTCAAACCTTAAAAAAAAGCTACACTCTATCCACGAACAAGACCTTTACAAATATTGCTTTCCTAACGCGAAAGTATTAAATTGAAAAGTGATGAAAATTGATACGTGCCTAATCACTAACAAAAAATGCATCGCTCATAATTACAAATAAAACAACAACAAAAAGTTTATTGATTCGCCCACTTCGACAATTACTCTTTCGATTAGGTCGCCTACTGAGAGTCTTTGGGCCAGGCAGAGCACAAGGGGTACAAGAACTAGATTGCCGTCTGCCGTCAACTGCCACTCCGTGTGCTGTTAGGATCGGCCTGCAGGGGTACTGCTCTGCAAAGCGATTTCAGCCCGCTGCAGGTGTTTCGATCGATACGAGGTGGCGGCACCCTTTAGAGAACCAGCGAGAATGACAGCGCTAACCAACCATGAACGACCTTTGGAGAACTTGACTACGGCGGCGTTAATCCACCATGCGTTTACTTCGGAGGATTGGCGACGACAGCAGAGCTGGCCACGTTTGGCGCCCCGTGCATTGTTGGTTGATTTGCCGGGTCCTCATGGTCTCTCTCTGCAGCAAAAAGAGCTTCCCTGACAAAGGGGTGCGTAGCGGTACGGGGGCCCCAGGATTCGTTACAGTCTGCTGACACACGTGGCGACTACAGGAGAAAGGCAGCTCTGGAATTTAGAGGCACCGGCTGCGGTCGGGCGTGACCACCTGGCTACGGGGACGCAAGACAATGGACACCACCACGGCCGCGTTGCGATGGTCAGCTCCGAGTGCGGCGCAGGTCGTCTGCCCTCGGAGGAGGGGCAGTGAAAGTGCGTACGTGTGTCTGTGAGCCCTCCTCCTGCAATAAGGCGGGTCATCTACGACGACATCGAACGATGATGTCGAACGGTGTGTTTAAAAGCAGCTGTTGGTCGCTGCTACAGTGTGCTCGTCGTCGTGCTCTGTGCTGGTGTTCGTAATCGTGAGCTGTGTGCTGTATGCTCGTCTTGCGTGCTCCATTAGGGAGCCACGCATGGTCTGTCGAATGTATCTCTTGTTTAAACTGTAAATACTGTAAATAAACCCTGTTCACCTAGTTCCTCCCAAGTTCCTCTCTACGACCTTCAACCCTTACAAATGGTGGCAGCGGCGAGAATGTCCGACAACTCCTACAACTGATAACAGCGGTGGGATCGTCCGACAACTCTCACAGTGCTCGCGGCTTACTGTTGTCTCTTCCCTGAGCGATACGCCATGCACTCGTGAAGAAAAGCCCTTCTTCCTTTGTCCTTGCCTTCGCGGCGCAATCCTCCTCAGTGACTCTTTTTTTAGAGTTGCATCTAAACTCTAACTCTAAAGATAGAGGTTGTCAGCTAAAACATGAGAAGCCGTTCATCAAGTGTTCCACAGGAGTGGTCTACGCCATTCCCTTGAAGTGTGGAAAGGCTTATGTCCGCCAAACCGGCCGCGGCATTAATGAACGCTTGGGGGAACATGCCCGAAACTTAAGTAACTTAAATTTGACCGGTTGCGTAAGTATGCACATTTGGTCGCGCACGTAATCGAATGCACAGGATGCGAGGCTCGATTGGGAGAGACGAAGATTCTCGGCAAGAGTGCCGACGCGACGGCGCGCGTCAGTTTGGAAGCGTTCCACATACAGAAATATGGCAGCAAGTGCGTAAGCACCCCTTCTGTATCGGTTTTTGCTGCATAGCTTCATTCATCGATGCGTTGATCGATGCGCAATGTCATTTTGCCCGACTGTATCACTCCCTTCCCCCTTCACTTCTGCCTTTCCCCTTATATAACGTATCCGTCTTCCGTCAATAAAATTTAGTTGACAGTCAGCGCTTGTGTCCCATCCTTGATACTTTGTGGTTTTTGCGCTGTAACAATTTTTATGTAAAAAAATGGTCCCCGTATGTGCAGCTAAATATCCCGAGCGTCGGGTTCCTGCCCTGCCTGGCCGCCGTGGCATTCTCTCCATTTGGTGATTCCGCAACGTCGCTCAAGTGCGGCGGTACGAGGAAGGTTTTCAGCGTCTCCTTTACACTGATAGGGCTACTGAAGAAAGCCAGGCCCCCACAAGGGAGGCCCTTTTGGATCATCAATGTTCGTGGCTCTCTATTCTCGGAAATGCCCGAGAGTCGCGCAAGTGCTGAGGCACGAGGAAGGCATCCAGCCTTACACTGACCCTCATAGGGTTGCTGCAACAAGCCTCGTCGCCGCAAGTAGGGCTCTCCGGGATGGCCCCGTGCTCGGTTTCGGTGTACGACTACATTGCGCCGTCACCAATGCTGGAGCCCTGAGCGATCTCCGCTCCATTATGCTGCGTCCGGTCTTTTCTCGGCTTGGCCACCACCATGGCCTTGTCTACCCTAGACAATTCCGGAAAGTCGTTCATGTGCTCTGACATGAGGAAAGTCTCCAGCGCCTCATTACCTTCTCATCGCTGCTGTAACAAGCCTCGTATCCGCAAGGAACGCCTTTCGCAATTGCCCCTCTTATAAGACCGGCGACGGCCTCGCTTTGCTCACACTCTGTCTCTGAGGGTTTCGCCACCTCGCACTTTTCATGCTCTTCATTCACTGGCGAAACCTCAGTCTCTTCCAAAGTACGAGCTTTGCACTGGTCAATTTGATCTTGTCTCTCGTTCTCGACAGAAATACTGAACCGGCGCAACAATGTCTGGTTAGCGAGTTCGTACCTCTTGAAGTCGACATCATAATGGCGAGCTAAGCAACAGGACACGTTAAAGGGAAAAACTCCCAACAGTCCAACAGACCAGCAGCGACGGTGAAGCGCAACCCACGCACCGAGGCTCTCAAAAAAGACAAGAAAGCTTTGCATGATTTCGCCGTCCTTGAAAACGCGCAGCATCGACCATGCCTGCAGCACCCTGAGATGCTGGATCTCCCTATAAATTTCTTCCATGGATTGTCTGTACTGTCGCTTTCGCTCATACCCTTCCCTATCGCGTTCTTTCTCTCGTTTGCGCTCCCTCGGGCCCTGACTATCCTCCCAAGCCTCCACGATCTCCTCGTCCTGTCTGCCGCTTGCATCTATCGCATCCATGACATCCTCCCTCTTTAGCTGCTTTCCACAATCAATCCCGAATTTCCCGCATATCGCGTTTAAGTGAGTTCTGCGCAACGTTCTCCAATCCATGGCTACCTTTCTTTTGCCCCCAAGCTTCTCAAGGAATGAAGTGTAGAAATGAAGCTTAGATCGACATAAAGCTGAGCTAGTTCGTAGGGATCCATTATGCAAAAAAGGTGTGAGGCGTGAAGACAGGACACAAGAGTAGAGAAGTGGACAACACGAACGCCGACTATCAAATGAAGGGAGCACTGAGGCGAAAAAAGAAAGAACACACAAAACTCATTTTTGATTATGCAGTCGTCAGCGAACGATTATTTGCTGACGACCGCATTGTATACCGTTCGATTAACTGTCCTTCTGACCACGCGGCACACCAAAATGATCTTGCATATATCAGTGATTGGTGTGCTAGGTGGCTCATGTCCTTGAACGTGTCGAAGTGCAAAGTAGTTTCCTTTTCTCGAAAAACTGTTAACTCTCATTTTTCTTATTATTTGGATTCCAACACAGTTGACCACACCACAGAATATAAGTACTTAGGAGTGCTCCTTAGGCATAATCTTTCATGGGCTAAACACATCACCTCCATTTCAGCTAACGCCTCCAGATCATTAGGATTTCTGCGCCGCTACTTGGGAAGTGCGCCTTCACCACTACGAAAACTAACTTACGTAACTATTCTACGGCCACAAATTGAGTACGCCTCTTGTATATGGTCTCCTCATCAAAATTACCTCATCGAACTCCTGGAGAGCATCTAGAATAGAGCGAGCCGTTTCATTTAAAAAAATTATAGTAACCGGTCAAATATCGATCTTTCGTCGCAACCACTAACTACTCGCCGTGATACTGCCCTTCTATTATTATTTCATAGATTTGTTCACACAGTTGGCCTAACCTTATCAAACCTAAAAAAAGGCATCCTCGACGTCACAACGACTGAACAATCAGTTCAGCTACACCCGAATTTATGGCAACACACACGCTTTTAATTTTTCAGCTTTGCCCCGTGCGGTCCATTTATGGAACGCTCTACCAGATAACATCGCTTGCCAATCTAAACACAGTGCCTTTCGTATTCTGCTAACCGATCAATATACCGTTTCAACCGTCTAAACACGTCATACCTTTTTTAGTTTTCTTGCATTTTTACTACAAGTTAATAAAAGAATTTCAGTGCTCCCATTTTTTTACAAGACTTAGTACTGTATAACATGCAAAAACGTTTACAATGTTATTATGCTATTATGTTATTGTTTACCATTAATTGTTATTGCTCTACACATTGTATTTGCTAATGCATTAATTTTCCATGTTGTCTGCATACTCATTTCATTATACTGATGTTTATTTTTCCTGACTCCATACTACTATATTACCGTATGTGCCCCTTTACACTATGCCTTCTCGAAGGCCTGTAAGGTACATGTAAATAAATAAATGTAAATAAATAATGCTAGCAATGCAATCCGAAATACAACGCGAGCGTTCTTCTTCCGGGACGAACCTTGTTATGCAGCGCGGCATGCTTAAAACGTCAACGGGTTTTATGTTAGGCTAAAAACAGTGCTCAGGACCTAAAGCAAGGGTTCTTCTATGGTTATCACTTACGACGGCGTATCCAAGAACCAGTACGTTATTTGACGGTGAATTATTAGAAAGGTGTTTCCTCTTACTTTGTTGAAGGTCCGGAAGTTTCATGCTCCATAGGAAGTCCGCGTGTTGCACGGCTAACCTATTCCAATCGGCGTAGTGGCGGTTCCAATGGCGACCGTCTCCCAGGGCCGCGCAACGGACCCTTAGACGCTCCTGATAGAACCAAACTTCGCGCCATGATTCAGCGGAAAGAACAGCTGCAATCCTCCTGGCATGCCCAGTTGATGACTGAAGGAAGCCGCACATCATTTGAACTTCCAATGAGACGACACGCTTACGACTAAACCACGACATGGTTCTAGTGCGGAATATACATATCGCAATTAAGGAAGCTATCGAAGCAGGATTGTGCAGATAAATAGGGGAACATGGAAAAGAGCTCAGAGTACTAGAAATGAAGCTTAGAACTACAGAAAGCTGAGCTAGTTGGTAAGGATTCATTATGCGAAAAAGAAGTGAGGCGTGCAGACAGGACACAAGAGTAGAGAAGTGGACAACACGAACGCCGACTATCAACTGAAGGAAGCACTGACGCGAAAAAAGAAAGAAGACACAAAACTCATCTGCGCATGCTCAGGAATGGTAACACCACGTGTCAGTCGGGCACACGTGCCGGTCTACTAGAGGGATAACTGTTGAGATAACTACGTGAGAGAAAACTTTGCTTTAGGTCCTAAGTACTGTTTTAAGCCTAACATAAAACCGGTTGACGTTTTAAGCATACCGCGCTGCATAACCAGGTTCGTCCCGGAAGAAGAACGCTCGCGTTGTGTTTCGGATTGTATTGCTAGCATTAAACAATCACATTCTCATTTTAAGACGTCCGACTCTGTCCGACCGATAGTTGATTACCTTCTGGAGCATAAACTTAGACCAGTAATATCTGACAAGAAAGGTTATTTCGTGATTATGCTAGATGACATGTTTTCAGAAAAAGCGATTTCAGCCATAGAAAGGAATTTACAGCCAGTAAGACTCAAGCCTTCGGTAGTTAACCAACGTGCGGTTGACCTCTTGTCAAGACATAATCTTGGTGGAATCGTCTGTAATGTCAAGAAAGCTAAAGCCGTCACCTTAGAACTGTTTTTCTCGGCCAAGACCAATAAGCAAGAAATTCCTTTTCGTGCTATAGTGTCAGAGAAAGAGACGTGGCAGGTCTGTGTCGCTAGTTACCTACAGAACTGCTTAGCTTCACTAGTTTTTTCAGACCCCTTTTGCTTACGTAATTCTCAGGCACTAGTTCAGTATTCGAGAGAGGAAAATCCTGGTGATTGTACAGCTTTTGGTATGGATATCGAAGACCTATATTATTCTTCGCCGCATGACGGGTTGCTAAATTACGTAAATGAGTGCATTAAAGAACAAGTGCGAGAGTCGGCTTTTATTGACAGATGCGGTGTTTCCACGGGAGCTTTTCTAGAAATTCTTTCAGTGTACTTGAAGTCGACGCTGATTGGGTGGAGAGATGGCGTTTTTCTACAGAAATCAGGCATTCATATTGGCTCAAAGGTTGACCCTATTCTTAGCAATATTTAGCTAAGTAAGGTTGACAACTGCTTAGAGAAAGCCTTAGGTCATAGCGTTATCCAGATAGTTCGTTACGTTGATGATTACCTGATTTTCTGCAATAGGGAAGAATTCAATTCCGCTGCTACCTCAGTAAGTGAGCAATTTAAACTTTATGGAGGAGGATTAAAGTTTACCAAGGAATTTCCTCGGCGACGCGTAATTCAGTTTCTTGACATTTCCTTGGTCTTCAAACAAAACCATGTTTGTTGGCTGTACCCCCCAAGATCTTCGAAGCCGTTGCTAAACTTTCAATCCAAGCATTCCAAAGTAGTAAAAAACGGAATCACCATGTCGTGCTTAAGTATTCCCTCACCAGATCCTGCATGCACAAAATGAGGGCGAATTTTAATTCGCAGGTCAGGCGCCTATTAAAAGCAGGTTATCATAGTGTAGCAGTGACCACTGTGGCTGAGCACCTCAAGAAGTCGGTTTCGAGAGGGACAGACGCGATTATGGAAAGGAGTAATTGCAAAAGAAGAGTAGTGGCTATTCCGTATATTCATTCAGTGTAGCACAGGCTTCAAAAAGTTGCAACTAGATATGATGTTAATGTTGCTTTCACTGATCCCAATAAGCTAAGTAAGATATGCGCTGCCGTACAAAGAAAAGAGGAGCGGGTAAAAGGCAAGAAAAGAACAGATATTTGTCCAGTGAAGCACAATAAAAACATCCGTTTTACTGACTGTCGTATGGGTGTGGTTTATAACATTCCCCTTAGCTGTGGCCATTTCTACGTAGGGCAAACGGGACGGTGTATCAATCAGAGGCTAATGAAACATGAAAGGTCGTTAAGCGGTGGATCGCCTTCTAATCTTTCGCTACATTGCCGAGATTTTAACTGCGCGCCCGAGTTAGATGGATGCGCGATATTGTACAGGCATAAGAATGAAGATACGCGTCTTATGGTAGAGGCATGGCATATCTACAATGGTGGAAGGGCGTGCGTGAGTCAGCCTTCGATTACTTTACATAAGGAAGATATTAAGTGCCTTAACAGTTATCTCTCACGTAGACCGGCACGTGTACCCGACTGACACGTGGTGTTACCATTCTTGAGCATGCGCAGATTAGTTTTGTTTCTTTCTTTTTTCGCCTCAGAGCTCCCTTCAGTTGATAGTCAGCGTTCGTGTTGTCCACTTCTCTACTCTTCTGTCCTGTCTGTACGCCTCACTTCTTTTTTGCATAATGAAGTGTAGAAGCAAGGTATCTTTCAACAAGGCTTCGTACACCCTTGCTACTAGAAAGAACCACGTTAATCCTGGCAACTCTCAAGTAGAAAAGGTCGTGCACTCACAATGTAGAAGTCGAAGCGCTGGGCAGCCTGTCTCACCGCAGCCATCTAATGTTGCGACTGGAGGTTTTAAGACGTGAAACGTACTTTGCTCGTGAAGGTGTAAGGGAACATGGGGCTGGGGCCGATATCCAGGACGTTTTATAAACCCGTTTATATTTACATATTCTCAAAGAAATTCAAACTATCACAGGAAAAGTTCATGAAGAAGTTCTTGCAGCCGATCACTCCCACCGACCGTTCCTCTTTTTATGCCCTGCGTCGCCATAGTGCTGTCACCTCCCCCAATCCGGCGTCAGGAGACCGATGACATCAGGTCCTGCCAATCCCGAGGTCTGTTGCCCTTTCCCTCCCAAGGGAGTTTTGTCGGAAACACACAATCACTGGGCACAAACAGGGGAAGGGGGATCCTACACTGACTCCGGCGTGGACGTGCCAATTTGGGCAGCTGGCAGGTCATGGACCGTGTCCTTGTTAATTGCCCAAACTTCTCCTGACCGAGGTACTCCCGTGCTGGCCATAAATCATCCGCTTTAAGAACTATTTTGACGAGGTCTTCGGACTGTTTCCTATAATCGCGCTAGCCATAACGGGAGGTTGTCGCGGGGTGAATGGCACATCACAACAGCTTGTTCGCGTCACCTCTTTGCATGTCTAGCACTTGCGCTTTTCCTATGGTACTACAGGCGTGACATCATCGAACGATACGTGTGACCCAAGCCTAATCGCAGTTATGTCTAGCCAGCGATCTAGGCACAGCCGTCATACCTGTCTTAACGATGATTGCATACCTAAGTATATTATTTACAGCTAAATCAAAGGTTAGCCAAAGAAACCAAGACTTAACCAGGCTAAACCAGCATTTCGCTTGCATATCCAGGGTTAGCTGAGCTAAGCCGCGGCCAATTTTTTTCGCTTTGCCAGTTTCTATCGAAGCGTCAACAGCTGCTAACGGAAACGTTACCGAGATGACAACTGCAGCTACGCCAACTCGCATCGTAGTGAACCCACCGATGAATCCAGAGCCTTTCCACGGTGACATTGGAAGACGAAGAAGACTGTTTGGAAGGCTTTGAGCGCGTAGCGGAGTTCAATGAATGATAATGAGAGCGCAAACTACGAAACGTTTACTTCGCGTTAGAGGACAGCGCACGAACGGAATTTGAAAACCACGAAGCGACATTTGTGTCTTGAGGTGCTTTACGACTGCAGTTGATTGCAACTTACCCTAGCAGAGCCCACAGGGTGAGAGCCGAAGCTGCCCTCCAAGCAAGAAACCAGTGGAACAATGAAAGATGGCCATGTATGTATGTACCGTCTATTCCGCCGAGCGGATCCGAACATGAGCGAGGACAAGAACCTACGCCATTAAATGCGGGGCGTAAAACGGGAACTGTTCGCACGGTTGATTCGGAGCCCGCCGCGCACCGTAGCTGAGTTTCGTTCCGAGGCGATAACAATGGAAAGCACAACAGCGATCGAGGATGCAGAACCGGGGAATGAAGATCACCTTCGTTGAAGCAGTTCCAGCAGTCTTCGGAAACAGCGTGGAGATCATGCGGGAGCTCGAGCGATCTGTAGTGCGAGAAGAACTTCAGAAGGGCTGAAATCTGGGCCAGTTGGTACGTACTTGAACGAAAAAACCAGTCAAAAACACAAAGGACAAGAGGAGAGGTTCACACCACAACGACTTGTTGTGGTGTGAACCTCTCCTCTTGTCCTTTGTGTTTGTGACTGGTTTTTTCGTTCAAGAACTTCAGAGCATGTTCCTATGGGTGGGCCCCGCAACCTGGACGAAAGACAAGAGTACACGATACGAGCGCAGACTAACAACTGGCTTACTTTTTCAAACAAGGTAATAAAATATACAGAAAATGTAAATACGTGTGAAGTGAATCCTACAAGGGTGAGAGGGTGCTAACCTATCTTGCCACTAAAAAAACGCAGTTACATTATCCTGCAGAGTGGTAGAAGTCTGGCTGACGCATGCGCCTTCCTTTACATGCATGAAGTAGGCTTCCACGATCTCGCGGTTGATTTGATTCATATTTTTATACAATATTTCCGTTTGTTCAAACATAGGTTTGCATAAGAAAACTCTACAATGCGCGGCCAGATTAGAACCTGTTGCATTCTTGGTCGCACCTTGGTGCTCCCTAAGGCGGATGTTAAGGCAGCGTCTCATTTGCCCGAAGTACTTTTTTCCGCACGAAAGTGGAATGACGTAGACCACTCCCACCGAGCATGCCACAATCTTCCCCAAGTGTTTGACGCGGCACACAGCCTTGGACGTAATGAGAGCAGCATTCCGGGCAAGTTGGTAATCCATTACTTAAATGATATTGCACGACACTAAAAAACGACACGGACGTGAGAGAAGACGACACACCAAGCGCTCGGTGTGTCGTCTTCGCTCACGTCCGTGTCGTTTTTTAGTGTCGCGCAATATCATTTAAGCCTTGGACGCCTGTTTAGGTCTACTGAAAAGATTGCAAATATTGTTTAACGAGTTTTTTGCTGAAAAGACTTGAACGCCATATTTTATGGCTGTCTTTCTTAACCTATGCACCATCTGATGTACATAAGGAATGACTGCATACTTTCTTTACTTTTTCGCTCTGTGTTTGCGGTGCTTCCCCTTTTTTATTTTCTCTACTAGCCTTTCACATATAGATACGATAATAGATTTTGGAAAACCGGCCTTCCCTAGACGATTGAGTTGTTGCGAAAAGCTCAGGTTGGCGAGGTGGTGGCATGACTTTCTAAGTGCGGAACCTAAACGCGTCATAGCAATTCCTTTTTTCACTAGTTTTGAGTGTGCCGACGCGTAGTTTAGAATTGTTTGCTTGTCCTGTGATTATATTGCCAACAAATATGTTGCGCAGTTAGTCTTAAATGCAAATCCAAGAATTTAATTTCATTATTAAACGGCAATTCATGAGTAAATCTGAGACCTACTCCTTCTTTATCAAAGGCTGGGAGAATAACTCCAATATTTTAGGAACTATTTTGAGAGCGGATAACTACCAAGTAGTCATCAACAAATCTGAACCACTTGATCAATGTTCCTGACAGGACGCTCTTGAGTGCCCGGTCAACAGCGCCGAGAAAGATCTCGCTAAGAATTGGTGCGACCTGAAAGCCAATGCAGACCCCCTGCTTCTGAATCATAATTTCATTACCCCAGATAACGAACGTGGAATTTAAATAAAAAACCAAGAGTTCGAGAAAAGACTGAACCGGGACGTCACTCTCATTCCTAAACTTTAACTCGTCGTTTTCCATTATGGAATCTTTGATTGTGTTGATCAGTTGATTTCTAGGAAGGGAATAATATAAATCCGTGACGTCGATGCTGAACGCTGTACATGGTGATTACACCCCTTCTTGTAAAAGCCTAATAACATCTTCTGAGTTTTTTACTTTGAATGGGTCTTCTAGCTAGAGCCCTGTTAAGTTCTTCTGAATATAACCAGAGACTACGTGTTACCATCTGTTTCTCTCAGACACAATTGTGCATAAAGATTTCTCAGGTTTATGCGTTTTTATCGTAAAGAAAACCTCGACTTTTGTTCACAGTACTGGATAGACGCTCAAGGTTCAATTACAGCAACAATTTTTTTGCTTGATCTTTGACTTTCTTGGGTTCAACGTCTACTTTCATGAAGTTTTTTGTTAAAGCGGTTGAGGCTTTCTCAGAAAACTGCCCTACCGTTAGGAGGACAAAGTACTCTTCATTATCAGCGGTCAGTACTTTCACTTTGTTTTCTCTTAAAAATTGCACAACGGGTTGAATCTTTCACACTCTGCCCATCCGATCTCCTTGAGCTCTAACACGTCAACGTACTCAGAAATACACCTGAATTTTTCACCTTCTTCTACATGCTTGGACACTGATCTAACAGCAGCTATCTTATTGACTGAGTCTAGGCACGGCTCTAGGCAGAACTTTGGGCGTAATTCATCATCATCATCAGCCTGGTTACGCCCACTGCAGGGCAAAGGCCTCTCCCATACTTCTCCAACAACCCCGGTCATGTACTAATTGTGGCCATGCCATCCCTGCAAACTTCTTAATCTCATCCGCACACCTAACTTTCTGCCGCCCTCTGCTACGCTTCCCTTCCCTTGGGATCCAGTCCGTAACCCTTAATGACCATCGGTTATCTTCCCTCCTCATTACATGTCCTGCCCATGCCCATTTCTTTTTCTTGATTTCAACTAAGATGTCATTAACTCGCGTTTGTTCCCTCACCCAATCTGCTCTTTTCTTATCCCTTAATGTTACGCCTATCATTCTTCTTTCCATAGCTCGTTGTGTCGTCCTCAATTTGAGTAGAATCCTTTTCGTAAGCCTCCAGGTTTCTGCCCCGTAGGTGAGTACTGGTAAGACATAGCTATTATATACTTTTCTCTTGAGGGATAACGGCAACCTGCTGTTCATGATTTGGGAATGCCTGCCAAACGCACTCCAGCCCATTCTTATTCTTTTGATTATTTCCGTCTCATGATCCGGATCCGCCGTCACTACCTGCCCTAAGTAGATGTATTCCCTAACAATACATCTACGTAATTTAAGAATGTTCATTTGCTTATGTGGAACGGCAATATCTGTCAGGTTCAGCACTTTGGTCGTGGGCTTCGGTTTCTTCTCCTTGGTGGGTAGGGTGCGCCGAACGTTGTTCCAGAGGAATTCCAGCGAAGACTGGCTTGACCTAGACCGCTCGTGGTATCGACGGCTCTCTCGTTGTCTTCCTTTCATAAAACCGCGCACAGACTTGAGGCAGTCTCTCAGAATCCTGGCCTGGCTCATCCATTCGGACCGCGAGGTCTTGCAAATCCTTCTGGTGTGGCCAACTGAGGGGCGGAAAATTCCGCGCAAATCCATAACTTCTTGTGGACACGTACCATGGCGAAGATGCCAAGACGCCACCCTTGCACGTCACTCGCACACAGCCATTCTCGAGGCCACAGCTATTGTCTTTCGTCCGGGTTGCGCTGCCCACCGATAGGAACACGCTCAATGACCTACTCGCCCAGCTTGCCGTGTTAATTGAGCTTCAGAGGCTACGGCTTGACCAGAAGTCCCCAACGCTCTTTTAGCTGGCAGAGGTGGTTCGCGAAGAGGTCAGACAGGCGGCCCGGGAACCGCAGCTCAGTGCATCGCCCAAAGCACACCCGCTGCGCCAGCCGAGCGTCTCATATGGCGATGTGCTGCGGCAAGCTCCCAGGCGTACTGATGTCACAGCCACTGCATCTTGGAACAGCCTATGCAAGGTTGATCCATGGCAGCAAGGCTGATGTATGGCACTCCTGACAACATACCTCTTGGCTACCACCGTCGTGAGGCTCGCTCACTCTACAGAATGTGCCACTATCGCCTCGCAGGACTTCGTGGTTTTCCGGTGAACGCACCTTGCCCTCGAAATGATGAGCATCTACATGAAATCGACGAGCACCTGTCTACTCTTCAAAGCTTTCCATCTGCCTATCAGGAACACCAAAGTCGATCAACGGCGCCATTGACGTATCGGTCACCGAGCCCCCGTCCGTCATCAAGCTCCCCAAGACGCTGTTCACAGAGCCCGAGTCAGGAAAACTAGAATCAGCGACCTGGGGAACTAAGGCCGCTGCCGACGCGAAAACCGAAGAATCTTATCGGTGACTCCGAACGACGATGACGGACTTGGAAACCAATGCCGTAAGAGCGACGTTGCTTCCAATTTACGTGAGTTTGTTGTCAGTTGCGAAGTGAATGCGTTAGTGAATACAGGTGCAGATTACTCGGTAATAAGTACAGAGCTTGCCAGGAAACTGAAGAAAGCGCTGACTCCTTCTAAAGGGCCACAAGTTCGCACCGCAGGAGGACACCTTATCGACCTAACGCGCAAGTGCAGGGCTAGAACGAGGCTTCACTTACGTTGGTAGCTTTATGTGCTTTCTGAGTGCTCAAAAGATTTGATTGGTGAAAAGGTAGACAAAACCCGGGGTACTACGCCGACCAAAGTAAAATTTAAAAAAAAGAAGACGTTTCGGCTCCCACACGGGAGCCTTGTTCACAGGTAAATTATGCAAAGTTGCCCGAACAGCTCGTTTCAATAGCCTTGAATACGTGACGTAGGCAGCGCGCATACACTGACGGCAGCTTACCATCGCTCCTGTTCAAAGTGTGTGGCATAATCTAAATCATGAGCGACTCAAGAGAAAGGCGTCGAGATAGCCCCTTTTCCCTGGCGAGGATACGTACCTTCCCCCAGTATATTGCGTGGCCACTGGAAGCGGCATGCTCATCCAAAGCACTGGATCTCACATTTTCATTTCTCACGTAATAATTGTGCTGTTTAAGACGCCTTTCAAAGTCACCAGTTCCGCCCATATACACGTAGTCACAATCCGCGCATAGGGCGACGTACATAAGACCTGGTAATTTCTCTTTTGGTATTTTGTCCTTCACATTGACGAGCGATTGTCGCAGTTTCTCGCTTGGAATGTGTGCCACTTGAACATTGTGAGAACGCAGAATACGGGTTAGAGCTACACTTGTGGACGGGATATATGGCGCGATTTTCACTAGAGACAGCATAGGGTAACTGTGGACGGGCCATTTGTCGGTTAACATCATTCAAGAAAAAACGGGTAACCACAGGCTAATAGTTCCCGCCGCACAACGCTTACGTCGGCTGCGTAGTATTCCTGTTCTGTGCAGAGTTTCTCCACGCGTCGTAGAACCGTGGAAACCACTGCCCTTTTGTGAGAAGCAGGTTGCAAGGAGCCGAAGTGCAAGTAGCGTGCGGTGTCAGTTGACTTTCGGAAAACTCCGAACGAGAAAGTAGACCACTTACTTTCAATCAGCACATCAAGGAACGGGAACTTGCCGTCGACTTCCTCTTCCACCGTAAACTGGATCGCTACTTCCACGCTGTTCAGGTGCGAAGTGAACGACTGAACTGCTGCTATTTGAATGATGAAAAAACAGTCGTCCAGGTAGCGAAAAAATGCCTTCGGAGCAGCGCTGAACGAAGAGAGCGCTCGACTTTCAAGTGCTTCCATTGTCAAATTAGCGGCGGTTGCCGATATAGAAGCTCCCATAGCCGTTCCGTGGACCTGTTTGCAGAAACACTTTTCGAACGTAAAGTCGGCAAATGAAGGTACTTGAACTCCAGAGATCGTGTGACTTTTTGCGTGCAAGTAGGCGAAGTTACCTGGCAGCGTCCGACCTCGCCAAAGGTGTTGGACGCGTCTGAGTATCTTTGTGGGCACACCGGGCAGCCTTGCCAGCTAGGTTGTTGCCGACGATGCCACAGTGAGCAGGAATCCTTCGAAATATAATGTTGTGCACTCTTTCCGGAGCATGGTGGTGCACTTACCTGATGTCAGATATCATCTGCTCGTAAGTTCTGTGGTGTAAAGTAGACCTGATACTGTGAAAAGCTGCCTTAGAATCACAAAATATGACCCATTTCTCTGTTGGCTGTTCGGTGACGTACGTAATAGCGGCATCGAGATGCGCAAGTTTTGCCGACGTAGATGCCATCATGTGCGAGAATTTGAATCTAACTAACCTGCTTAGCTGGAACGACGAATGCGGCAGCTAAGCAGAGGTGAGGTCGAACCATCGGTATATATATGTATGTGGTCATGATACGTCTGGTGAAGTAATAGGAACGTAGGTTGCTTCAGAGCCGGCGTTGGATGATTGGACTTTTTTGTAATTCCAGGAAGAGCAAAATTCACATGAGGCCGTCGCAGGCACCACAAGGAGGATGAAGGCATCGCCGTCGGTGTAAAAGATGACGGTATGCACTCTTTATGACCGCTAATTACTCTTGAAAAGGTCGCTTGAGGTCTCTCGGCTGGTACGGAGGCCAAATGATGGTGGGGGATCTTTGACAGATGGCGAATGTGCGCTCTGAGAGAGTCGACAGCTACATGTGTCTGGATGTTATGGTCTCCCGCGATTGCAATTGTTGCTGCTGTTGAAGTGCTGCGAGGCAGCCCTAAACACGTGCGTAGGGCTTGACACTGTATGCTCTACAAAGCGCGAAAGTTCGTCTTGCATGCATTTGACAACCCTGGTAGACTGTAACGTAGGAGTCCGAGAAATAGTACCCTGCGCAGCTATATCATATAATGAACTGGTGTACCCCAGTTTTTCTCGCAGAGAAATTTGAAAGCCTGGGCAATGGCAACTAACTTCGTCAGATAGACGCAGTGAGGGCTCCGCGAGAGGTTGCGGTCAATCATGACACCCAGAAAGCGATGTGTCTTAACATAGGATACAGCTTGATCATTGATTGAAACAGAATACAATGACATTTGTTTGCTCGTAAAGTCAACCATTGTGCACTTTCCAATAGACAAACTCGGAGATATGACGCCGTCATTATTGCCGCCCGTTGAAGCCTGGCTCGTACCTGAGGGCGAGTCACCGCAGAGCCCCAGATGCAAATGTCGTTGGCGTATATTGAGACATGAATTGTCGGCAGTAGGTACTCTGCTAGTCCTACCAGGACGAGGTTGAACAAAATAGGGCTCAACACTCCACCTTGCGGCACACCATGGCAGATGTAATGTTCTGAAGTCTTCGGTCTGTAAGAAAAAGCACCTCTCAGCAAATAGTCCCGAATCGATTGATACAACCGGCCACCAAATCCAACAATCTCAAGTGAGTTCAGTATGGCCTCATGAGCGAGGTTGTCGTATGCTCCTTTTACATCTAGAAAAAGTGCCACTGATAGGCGCATGAGGATTTTTCTGCTTTGGACCCAGGTTACGATTTCAATGATGTTGTCGGTGGAAAAGCGACCTCGACGAAAGCCCGTCATGGCGTCCGGATAGCTGCTGAATCGCTCTAGGAATCATTCGAAGCGAGCAAGAATCATTCTTTCCGTCACTTTGCCGACGTAGCTCGACAGCGCAATCGGACGATATGATAAAAGCTCAAGCGGAGACATTCCAGGATTTAGAATGGGGATCAAGCGGCTCGATCTCCATTGTTTAGGAACGGCGCCGTTCTGCCAAGGCTCATTGTAGTAGTTGAGCAGCTCATCAAGTGCGTCATTGCCAAGGCGGCATAGGGCAGCATGCGTGATGCCATCAGGTCCTGGTGCCAAAGACCGCCTGCAGGTCGCCAACGCAGCATCGAGCTCTTCGAGTGAAAATAGCAAGTTCATTTCTGGTACACGTGCATCACGCATGTCATTCAGTGCTGCGCCAGTGATGATGGCCACGGACCCAGCAACCCCTGCACAGAACTATTCAGCCACTTGAAGTTCCGAGCGGAGTTGGTAGAGGGCCAGAGCAGCAAAAGGCTTCCTTGGATGCGGAGATGAGCGAAGACCTCTAACCGTTCTCCACATGCGCGAGAGGGATTTTCGAGGACGAAGCGACTGACAGAAACTTTTCCATCGTTTGTCTTCCAATTTATCCATACGACGCTGAACTTTCTTTTGTATGCGTCATGAAGCCCTCAGATGCAAGGACTTTGTACGCCTATCCTTCCTGTCCGCCTGTCGGCGTGCTGCACGCAACCTCTCTAGTTCTATGTCCAATGCTGACCTTGTAAGCGAGCAGATGGATGTATTCAACGCATGCAATGATTGCATCTTCGAGAGTGTGGAAAAGGCCTTCCCGACATGCGTCATCCACATCCATCTTAAATTTTGACCAATGAATTGTACGCAAGACAGTAGTGGAGCGTTTCTCAACTCCTCTAATCATTATGTATGTTGGAATATGGTCGCTTCCATGTGTTTCTATGTCCGTAAACCATTAGACGCTCGAGGCAAAGCGCCGTGACACCAATGTTAAGTCCAAGCAGCTACTATAGGTCGTACCTCGCAGAAATGTAGGGCTGCCGTCTTTCACACAGCAAAATCATGTTCGGCAGCAAAGGAGGCAAGACTCCTGCCTTTGGAGTCAATTTTAGTGCTTCTCCATAGCTGGCGATGCGCGTTGAAGTCACCTGTGATAACCGAGGGGCATTGTTCATAAGTAATATTTTGTTAAGTCTTTCGCCGGCAAAGTGACCCGCTGGGGATATGTATGCTCCAATTAGTGTAAATGACACATCCTTCTTTTGGACATTCAGGCAGAGATATTGGTTGTCTTCATGAGGCTCTACCCCGTTGGCGACATATGTAAAGTCCGTGTGGATGTAGATGATTACTTTCCAGCTCGCACTGCATGTGGACGAGACGAAAGACGAACCGGACAGTCTAAGTGGAGTTGATGTATTTGGTTTGCAAATGACCAGTGTGGGGAAGGGATTTGTAAATTTGAATTGGCGGCGAAAGTCTGCTATACGGGTCCTTAGACCCCTGGCATTTCAGTACAAGATCGACGCACTTTTAACTTCAGTGCAGAAGGGTACTATTTGTCGAACCATGATGCTTAAACGATGCTAGCAAGCACTGCATTTAGTACATCCAGTATTTGCAAAGCACTTCGAGCTGCTGGTGTTTGCAGCTTGTTCACTATGATGCGCATTGTATAAATTAGCGATTACAGTATATTGTCATGTGGTAGTGACGGTGAAGAAAGCAGTCAAACTGGGAAAGAAGTTAGCGGTTCGGTGAACTTGTGCCCTCAAAAACAGGCTATACTCACAGAACGGCGACAGCGGCGAACATAGTCGGCGATCGTCGAAAATCTGATCAGCGAGTCAAGCACGTCGACTTTTATACATCAGTCGTCGAATGTTCCAGCGTAATCGCTGGGACTTGCGCTTTCTACAAAGTTCTACATTATTCGCGTCGCGCACACATGCAATCAGATTACACAAGGTTCGGTCACCAAGAGAGGATGGAAGCATCGATAACATTCCAGAAATTTCCGATACATGCAGGCGCGTCCTACGCTAATACCAATTATTAACGCTTAAATAACGCTAAAAATAACATTTGTTAGGCGCTGAAACGTGTCGCCCGATAAGGACAAACAAATACACGCGTCAATACCACCCTCTTAAAAAGCATCGACCCGATGCTGCAAACGAAAGTAATAAAGAAAAACACCCGTAGCAAAGAGAACAACAAAATAAGGAATTTCGTCAGCGTCCGTAAAATAGTTTAAGACGCACCACGTGGAGCACTTCAGTTCGCTGTGAATGCGAAATACCGTCTGGCACGGCCTCATAGTCCAGTGCGCCAATACGTCGAATGACCTTGTAGGGTCCGAAATAGCGTCGCAATAGTTTCTCACTCAGTCCTCGTCGGCGTATCGGGGTCCATACCCAAACACGGTCGCCGGGCTGGTACTCGACGAAGCGTCGTCGGAGGTTGTAGTGTCGGCTATCAGTACGCTGCTGGTTCTTGATCCGTTGGCGGACGAGCTGTTCGGCTTCTTCGGCACGCTAGAGATAGATAGCGACGTCAAGATTCTCTTCGGTAGTGACGTGCGGCAGCATGGCGTGGAGCGTTGTCGCTGGGTTCATGCCGTAAACCATCTTAAATGGCATGATCTGTGTTGTTTCTTGCACCAATGCACCGCCGTGTTGTAAGCGAAAGTTACGTACGGCAGGATGGCATCCCAGGTCGCGTGTTCGACGTCGACGTACATTGCTAGCATGACAGCGAGGGTCTTGTTCAGGCGCTCCGTGAGACCATTCGTCTGCGGGTGGTAGGAAGTTGTCCTCCTGTGGCTTGTCTGGCTGTATTGCAGAATGGCTTTGGTGAGCTCTGCTCTAAATGCAGTTATTCGTCGCTAATGAGGACTTCTGGGGCACCATATCGCAGCAGGATGTTCTCGACCCCAAATTTCACCACCTCGTGTGTGCGGCCTTTCGGTAGAGCTTTAGCTTCAGCGAAACGGGTGAGGTAGCCCATCGCCGAGGCGATCCACTTATTTCCGGTTGTTGACGTCGGAAAGGGTTCCAAAAAGTCAATCACGATCTGCTGAATTGGTCGGCAAGGAGGCTCGATTGGCTGTAGTATTCCCGCTGGCCTTGCCGGTGGGGTCCTGCGTCACTGACAGTCTCGGCATGTTCTTACATAACGGACGACGCCAATAATATCTTTCCTGTATCCTCGATACTGTCCGGCAGAATCCGAGGTGTCCAGCGATCGGATCGTCATGTACGGCGTGCAATACTTCTGGACACACCCCTAAGGGAACAAGAAGGTAGTTGGCGCGGATTGGTGAGAAGTTCTTCTTTACGAGTAGTTTGTTTTGAAGCGAGAATGAAGACAATGCTCGCCTAAATGCTCTAGGGACAGCATCGGTGTGCCCTTCCAAATACTTGACCAGGTTTTTCAGCTCCTGGTATGCTCGTTGCTCTTCAAGGAAGTCTTTAACGCTTAATATGCCAAGGAAGGCGTCGTCATCCTCGTCATCTTGTGGCGGCGAGTCAGTGGAGGCGTATGATAGGCAATCGGCGTCGGAATGTTTTCGGACGGTCTTGTAGGTTACAGTGATATCACATCCTTGCAGTCTTAGGCTCCACCGTGCCAGCCATCCAGAATGGTCCTTTAGGTTCGCTAGCCAACACAAGGCGTGTTGGTCGCTGACGACTTTGAATGGCCTGTTACATAGGTAAGAGCGAAATTTCGCTGTAGCCCAAACGATGGCGACGCAATCCTTTTCTGTTGTAGAATAATTGCCTTTCGCTTTTGACAACGACCGGCTAGTGTAAGCTATCACGCGTTCAAGTCCGTCTTTTCTCTGGACTAGGACGGCGCCGAGGCCTAGGCTACTGGCGTCAGTGTGGATTTTGGTATCGGCGTCCTCGACGAAGAGCGCAAGTACTGGGGGCGACTGCATGCGTCGTTTGAGTTCTTCAAGTGCGTCGGCCTGCGGCGTTTCCCACTTAAACTCAACATCACATTTAGTTAGATGTGTCAGCGGCTCAGCAACGCGTGAAAAGTCTTTGACAAAGCGCCTGTAGTAGGCGCAAATGCCAAGGAATCTACGCGCTGCCTTCTTGTCGGTGGGCTGTGGGAATTTTGCGATGGCAGCAGTCTTCAGCGGGTCGAGGCGGACTTGTTGATGACGTGGCCTAGGAGCAGAAGCTCATGGTAAGCGAAGCAGCACTTCTCTGGCTTCCAAGTGAGCCGTGATGACTTGATGTCCTGTAGTACTGTCGCAAACCGCCTAAGGTGATGATCCAAATTTCCGGTGAAGACGACGACGTCATCCAAGTAAGAAAGACAGGTCTGCCACTTGAATTGTGCTAACACCCTGTCCATGACGCGCTGAAACGTTGCAGGCGCCGAGCATAGTCCGAATGGCATGACCTTGAACACGTAGAGGCCGTCTGGCGTGATGAAAGCAGCCTTTTCGCGATCTCTCTCGTCGACTTCTATTTGCCAGTAGCCAGACTTGAGGTTCATCGACGAGAAGTATTTAGCGCTGCAGAGCCGACTGAATGCGTTGTCTATCCGTGGAAGGGGGTATACGTCCTTCTTCGTGATCTTGTTCAGTCGACAATAATGGACGCAGAAACGCAGGGTTCTATCCTCTTTCTTCACCAGCACTACAGGAGATACCCACGAGCTTTTCGACGGCTGGATGATGTCGTGGCGGATCGTTCCGTCGACTTGTTCTCTTATAGCTTCACGTTCTCGCGTCGACACTCGGTAAGGGCTCTGGCGGAGTGGTCGAGTGCACTCTTTGGTGATTATGCGATGCTTTGCGACTAGTGTTTTTCGAATCGTCGATGACGTGGAAAAGCAGCCTTTGTATTGTCGGAGCAGACTTCTGAGCTGTTGCTGCTTAATCATGGGGAGACTTGGATTTGAGTCGAAGACTGGTTCGGGAACTAAGGTTGTAGAGGTAGATGCGGCAGAATCCGAGAGGACAAACGCAATAATGGTTTCCAGAATTTACTCGATGTACGCGATCGTAGTGCCCTTGTTGATGTGTTTGAACTCCTGGCTGAAGTTTGTCAACAACACTTTCGTTTTTCCTCCGTGCAGTCGAGCGATCTCTCTCGCGACGAAAATTTCACTGTCTAGCAATAGACGTTGGTCACCCTCGATGACGCCTTCTACATCAGCAGGTGTTTTGGTGCCGACGAAAATTACAATGCTGGAGCGGGGCGGGGATGCAGACTTGACTTTCGAGCACGCTTACGGCGTGGTGACTGCGAGAGCTCTCCGGCGGTATCGCTCGATCTTCCTACTGTGTTATCGACTGCGACTTCAGGTCGATGATTGCGCCGTGTTGGTTCAGGAAGTCCATGCCGAGAACGACGTCTCGTGAACACTGCTGGAGGATAACGAAGGTGGCAGGGTAAGTCCGGTCATGAACGGTAATTCTTGCCGTGCAGATTCCAGTCGGCGTGGTGAGGTGTCCCCCAGCGGTCCGAATTTGACGCAGTAATCGGCTTCTCTGTCTACTAAGGCGGTGCTGCGTATCCGTCGAGAAGCACGTCGAGATCGGTGGTTCTTTGTCAAGCGTTACAGTTAGGCCTTGGCGTCGGATCACGGCTGCGTCGCGTTGATCTGCGGCTGATACGTGGCGTCGTCAGGTCGTCTTTCGTCGGCGTATTCTTTGCTTCCAGACTTCGTCGTGACGGCGGCGTGTCATTATGTCGTCGAGGTAGTTTCTTTGGCGTCTTCGTTGGCAGCGGAGGATCTTCGGCAATGGCCTTGGCGGTTTCGCGCAGATCGTCCGTGGCCAGTGATTGAATTCCTGCCTATTTGGTAGAGTTAGTGCGGCGTTTGAATTCCTGGTTCCGCATTTCGAGTGTCTTCTCGATGCTGGTCGCCTCGCGAAGGAACTCTTCTACGGTCTTCGGTGGGCTTCGTATCATTGCGCCGAAAAGTTCTTCCTTCACACCACGCATGAGTAGGCGGACGTTCTTCTCCTCGAGCATATCCGGTTCGGTGTGGCGGAAAAGACAGCTCATTTCTTCCGTAAAGATGGCAACCTTGTGGTTCGGTAGCTGCACTCGGGCGTCCAGCATAGCTTCGGCCCTTTCCTTGCGCACGACACCCGTAAAAGTGCGCAAAAAGCCGCTACGGAAAAGGTCCCATGTTGTCATGGTCGACTACCGTTTCTCAAACCACGTTCTGGCGGCGTCTTCTAAAGCAACGTATATATGCCGCAGCTGTTGTTGAAAGTCGCCATTCGTTCGTAGGTCTCAAGCCATGATTCCGGGTCTTCAGTAGCTGCTCCATGGAAGGTCGGTGGGTCACGAGGTTGTTGCAGGGTAACAGGGGAAGCCGAGGCAGCCATTGGGGTTGTCTTGGCCACGATATTCTTTGTCGTCTGAGGTAAAAGTCCGTGCTCTGGGGGCAGTCCTTGCATTCTGCGGCTAGCACGCTGGCCTTCGACGATGTTGGCTTTGTCCTCGGCTTTCCTACTTAGATGGGTGCTTTGCGGGGTCGTTAGGTACATGAACGCACAAGCACCTCCACCAGATGTCACGTGCTAGTGACGGTAAGAAAGCAGCCAAACTGGGAAAGAGAAAACTAGCGGTTTATTCGAGGAACTTGTGCCCTCAAAAACAGGCTACACTAAAGGAACGGCGACAGCGGCGTACACAGTCGGCGATCGTCGAAAATCTCATCAGCGGGTGAAGCGCGTCGGCTTTTATACATTAGTCGTCGAACGTTCCAGAGTAATGGCTGGGACCCGCGTGCCTTCCACAAAGTTCTACATAATTGGTGTCGCGCACGCATGCAATCAGATTACGCAAGGTTCGGTCACAGACAGCGGATGAAAGCAACGATAACATTCCAGAAATTTCCGATACATGCGGGCGCGTTCTGCGCTGTGCGATAACATTCGTTAGGCGGTGAAACGTGTCGCCCGATAAAGACAAACAAGTACACGTGTCAATATCAGCCACCTGCCTGTCTCGCTCGCACAAATCACCGACAGTGGACGTTGGGGTTGTCCAGAAAAAGTTTGCTGTGATTCTGTGGGTGAATGCTGTTGCTTCGGTAGAGCCGGCCAAGATTCTGCAGATGTGGTCTTCTCAGTGGCTTTGTTCTTCGCGGTTTTTTCCACAGTGTCTGGCCTGGGCGGTAGAGGAGGAGGTAGTGTTGTAGGAGGTGGCATGCGTGTTGTAGAGGCAACAGCCTTCCTTGAGGAGAGCCGGCGACAGGAACGTCGCTTCCTGATTTTATCGCCGCCTTCGCGATGTGATTAATGATCTCTCGCCATCTCTTTCAAGATGGCTATTTACTTCTTAATATGTGGGTATTTCTTCGTTGAAGCTTCATGTGACCCTCGACAGTTTGAACACTTGATTACAGTCGCACCGCATTTATCTGCAGCGCTGGAATCGGCGTAGCGAGGCATGCTGCCTGATTTTCGCAGACGCCGCTCGCGCGTTGCACTTTCATGCAGTTGCGGCACTGACGAAGTTTCGCCATGAAAGGCCGCACTGCATGTCTGAAGTGTCCCACCTTAACATGAGAGGATACATATTTATCCTTGAATGAAATCTTCGCACAGAGTGAACTGTCTAGCAGCTTAACATCAACAATGACCGCATCACTGGCTGGCTTGATAACAATCGGGAAGTCGTTAAGGATGGCGACGCCTACGTCGTAGATAACGCCCGTGACTACCTCAGATCCCAGAGGGATGTAAAAGCGCACCTGAATGCCATAGAGGTCCGTTACGCTGCGTAGAGTGGTCATAGCAGCCGCATGCTGGACATCAACCGCAAGTAGATTTTTTCGGGTCTTCATTCGAATGCCTGACATTTCATTTGGCACCAGGGCTTCCAGTGACATCGACACAGATTGCCTGTTAAGTACCCTCATGTTGACGTTGTGAAGCACGGGCACAAATATGATGATATGGGCGCCCGGCCTCTGTCTGTGTCTTACTATTTGCGTGCTTGCCTCGCGGTGATACTTCGTCTGTTGTTTTCTTTGGCGCTTTCGTTGTAATCTTATATGGCAGACCATTTGGAGCAATCAACAACCACCAAACATTATGACGGCTGGCGAATCTCACAGACACATGCGGACAGCCTGGAAGTTGGAGCCTCCGGCTGCAGGAATACGATATAACGGTCGCATACAAGTCTGGTCACAAGCACCGTGATGCTGATTTCCTGTCACGTGAACTAATTGAATTCGCGGAATCTACACGTGTGGAAAATCGACAGGATTGCCTGTTCCTCGGAACTGTTCCCTGGAGCTGTAACTCCTAATCAGAAATCTGATGCGGAGTTACGCCTGCTGATTAAATAACTAGGAGGACGTCCTGTGGACGTTCCGCGAGCTTTTGTCTGCAGCTTGTCGTCGTTCGTCCTGAGAAATAATGTCCCGTACAAAAGAAATTTCGAACACAGCGCAGCGGAATTTCTGCTCGTCGTATCATTAACGTTACGAATCGAGATATTAGAAGCGTGCCACGATAACCCATCAGTAGGACACTCAAGAGTGCTAGAAGAGCATTCGCCCCCATTAGCATGAGGTATTACTGGCGAAAGTTCTCAAATTTTGTGCAACACTATGCGACGACCTGCCGGCATTACCAAAGACGTAAAACACCACCATTGAAGCCTAAAGCCCATACAGCCACCAGAAACTCCATTCGCAGAAATGGAAACGTACTTAGTTGGCCCCTTTTCTGCATCATCGTCAGGAAAACGATGGATCGTAGTCGCAACTTACTACGTAACTCGATGTGCCGAGGCAGGGTCTCCTGTCAAGGGCACGACCAGTGAAGTAGCATACTTTTTTTATCACTAACATAGTACTAAGGCATGGCGGTCTTAAACTGCTTATCACGGACCGAGGAACCGTATTTACTGCTAATTTGACATAGTCCTATATGAAAGTAACGTAAACCAGTCACAAAAACAGACACCAGCATATCATCCGCACACAAATGGACTGACTGAGCGACTCAACAGAACGATAACTGACACGTTGTCAATATACGCGGACATGGACCAGCGAACATGGGGCAGGATACTACCGTACAGAATGTTCGCGTACAATACCGCTGTGGCACCTTTTCAACTCGTTTTCGGCCGGACCGTCACCACACCCTTAGATGCAATGCAACCTGTAGATGAGACCTCCGAAAATGACTATGATATAAGCGACTTCACACAAGGGAGAGAGAGAGAGAGAGAAATAGAAGACAGGGAGGTTAACCAGGCGTACATCCGGTTTGCTGCCTTGAATTGGGATAAGGGGGTAGGGGATGAAGAGAGAGAGATAGAGCACAGCTTCGCGCACAGTGGAAGGTTCGCACCGAGTCTACACACGGTTCCGAAGACCTGTCAACTTTAGGTATTTCAAGGGCGCTTTCGCGGCTTTGTTTGCAATCGAAGCGTGCGGCCAGGGTCCAAGGATCTTCATTGCGGAATATAGTCTAGAGTCCAGCTGGTTCAGTGCTGCCCGGAGAAAAGAAATGAGCGCTACAAAGACGCGTAGTAAAAGAACAATATGTACGACGGACAGGCGCTAATTTTCATCTAATAGTTTATTTAAAGAAACAGGATTTATACAGGTCGAAACAAGAAAAGCACAACCGTGACTTCATAACCTTTCTATCGCTTCAGAAAAACAATTTCTTTTCCCTAAGCGCCACTGACGGGCAGCTAATGCACGTGCCTTCGGCCTTTGCAATGCAGAAAGATTCCAATATGTTTATTTCTAGTCCACCTCTAGAACGTGCCAGAAACCTGGCGTCATGAAGATAAGGGCGGCATTTGTGACGTGCACAACGTTCTTTTCTGGCACGTTGGCATGCTAAACCAACTCGCCCACATCAAGATTCTGCTGCCCGGAGAACCTCGGGCTCGACGTCGTATTGGGGACAGATACATAGCGTGTTCAATGGTTTCTGCGGTTCCGCAAGAGTCTCACGTGGGCTTATCCCTCATTCCAATGCGGAAGGAGTAGGCCTTTGTAAATGCCACCCCGAACCAGACGCGGCACAATATTTATTTATTTAACAATGTCCTTACAGGCTTCGTATGAGACATTGGGTAAGGGAGGTGTTACAGTAGGATTAAACGAGTATATAGCGCATATAACAAAACATAATAGACATACATTAATGATGGACAGTGGAAAAATGTATACACATCTTATACAAGTATTAAAGCATTGTACAAATAATAGGGTCCGGAATGTACGTATTAGAAAAAGACAAACGATACAGTCCCTTCAATAAACAATGAAAAAATGTTGCTACTCCAGTACAAATACTACCCAATACTAAACAAATACAAAAATAATAAGCGAAATGATGAGCTCATAAACAAGAGAGCACATAACTGGGAAAAGAAGAAAAAACATCACGCAATTTATTGAAGTTAGGCCATGGAATATGAATTTATGGGCTGGCGGAAGTTATCGGGATTAGGTTCGGAGACGATGAAATCAGGAAGAGCGTTCCACAATCGAATGACACGAGGAAGCGCCGACCAGTTGAATGCATGTGTGTTTCCGTCGCCTCAGAGCGGGAAATTTTCGATGGCACTTGTAGCTTTAAGGAGGGATCCAGCCTATGAAGATGACACTTCCGGATGTTGAAAGAAGACCAGTGTTTACGTGTCATAGCTTTAGCCATAATATGAAGGTTTCTTGCAGCGTCAGTTCTTCTTAACGGGATTGGAACTGGTCGGGCATCTAGATGGGCAGACCACGCGGCTTCGTCGGCGAGGTCATTACCAGCAACGCCGTTATGTCCCGGTAGCCACTGGAATATAACTTCATGCCCTCCAGCGAGAGCTTGGTGGTGATCTCATTTTATATGATATGTCAGGTGCTCATGAGTCCTATGTTATAGGGCCATATGCAGACTCTGAAATGCTGCCTTAGAGTCGCAGAAAATGACCAATTTCTGAGGTGTCTCTTGTAGGAGATATTTGGCAGCAGCACGCAGGGCAGCCAGACTGCCGCTTTTGATGTCATTTCGGACAATTTGAACTTGATTGTGGTTTTCGTAGCCGAAATGACAACTGTTCCTGAAGAGCTGGTAAGGGAGACCAAACCATCAGTATAGATGTGTATTCCGTCCCCGTAAGCCTGATTGATTAATAGCAGCGTTATCTGTTTCAGAGCTATTGTCGGGTTATTGGCCGTCTTTACACCCGGAATACTTAGGCGCACCTGAGGCTCTTGGAGACACCACAAGGGTAATGAAGGCCTTGCTGTTGGTATGTAGCCTACTGGAAGACAATCTGTATGGGTGATTATAACTTCAGAAAGCGTTGCACGCGGCCTCTGCAATGGCAAGAACTCCAAGTGATCATCAGGGACGCGGGAAAGACGACGGATATGTGCCCTGAGACAGTCCACAGCAACGTATCTTTGGATGGAATGATCTTTGGCGCGCACGATTGTTGCAGCTGTTGATGAACAGCGAGAAAGTCCTAAACACGTGCGCAATGATTGGCCCTGTAAGCTCTCCAATAAGCGAATATTTGACTTGCACGTACTGAAAAACACAGGAAGGCTGTTGTGTGAATAGCCTAGGAATAGAGCTCTGTACAGCTGGGTATAGTGTCATAGGTTTACGTGTGAATGCAATCAATGCACATTTCTCGGTCGATACAGTCAAGCCTTGTGTTTGAAGGTATGCTGATGTCAAAGTTGCTGCCCGCTGTAATCGCGCGCAAACCTGAAGGCGAGTTACCGCACACGCGTATATTGAGAGGTAGCTTGTTTTAGGTAAAACTTCAGCTAGTTCCATGAGTGTTACATTGAACAACGTGGGACTCAATACTCCTCCTTGAGGCCATCTTCTGTTTGTACAAAAAAACGACCGGCGAATTATATAGTCGGATAACCAGCCAAGCATGCGGCCAAGAGCTGAAGAAGCACGGCAGCTGGCGCGATAACGCTTACTGCAGCAACATAAAACCGGCGCGGACCGATATAACTTGCGACTAAGAGACGTCCAGTACGCACCTTGAGACAGAGTATGGGTGTGGACTTCCGCACGGATGCGCGGCCTATTCGAAAACTTGCTTCATCGTTATTTTGCCCCATATAGAATAATTCGTCGAATTGGCCTCTTGAACTACGAAGTTGGCCAAGAAGGTCAAACTCCTGCCGTCGGCGCCATTAAACCGAAATCGTTCATGTCATCCGAAAAAGCCACCTTTGACACCTTTCTAACTCTGTTGTTTTGGCCGGACCGTCACCACACCCTTAGATGCAATGCAACGTGTAGATGAGTCCTCCGGAAATGACTATGATATCAGTGGCTTCACGCAAAGAGCTGAAGAAGCACGGCAGCTGGCACGACAGCGTATTCAGCAGCAGCAGCAAACCGACGCGAACCGATACAACTTGAGACTGAAAGACGTCCAGCACGCACGTTGAGATAGAGTATGTGTGTGGACTCCCGTACGGATGTGCGGCCTATCCGAAAAGCCTCGTCGTTATTTTGGCCCGTATAGAATAATTCGTCCAATTGGCCCCTTCAACTAAGAAGTTGGTCAAGAAGGTCAAGCAACCTCCTCACGACGGCGGCATCGAAGAGAAATTGTTCATGTCGTCCGAATAAAGCCACGCTACGACAGACAATGACTGCTTCCGCCTACAAGCATTGCGAATGACAGCCTAGAAACGACCGCCTGCTTTATCAGCATCGGGACAGTGCACTCTTGCACGGGGGGCAATGACACAAGGTGCCTTCAAATCACGCGTACCAGCCGCCTTCTACGACCGTCCAGTTGTTCACGGCTACGTGGGAGATAGCGGCAGTGAAGCGGGCAACACGGGCTCACAGGACACGTGCGATCGCAGCAACGTGTCATCAGCGCGGGGCACGAGAGAAACAGAAGAGGTGTAGAACCACTGCCAAAACGACTGCACGTTGGAGTGAGACTATCGCTTACCTGTTCGTCGGGCACCAGTTCGCCCAGCGGAAAATAATAAAAGTAACTTCACTCAACTGTGAGCAAAAGGAAAATAAGGTAAAAGCGGGACCCCACGTTTCGACAAGTGGACTTGTCTTTTTCAAGGTGACATATGCTTTTCTCGGTAGTGAGAAAATGGCCAGAGGTTGCCTCCCGCCTGTGTTTTGCCTTCAGAGCAGATGGCCAAGGCAAAACGCTCACTGCGCGTGCGGTGCGCGACCATGTCCACTTGCTGCTGTCGCAGTTCTGCAGCCAACCTAAGGAAGCGAGTAACTAATTCCTTGCAATCCTTCAAGCCTGTGTCCCCTTCATGTTGTTATTAATGTTGTGTTAGCGACTGTACAATGAGCACGTGCTGGTGGGCGTGTTGATTATGCATTATTGCAACGAAGGCGCCAAATAAAACAATGGACGAAGGAAGCAGACGCGAGACAACCACGAAAGCGCACTAACAACTGAACGTTTTTTCTTGATACAAGAATAAATACCTGCTATCAAGAATCAAAACAAGTAGAAGAAACAGGGCCGTTATCTGCATCGCACAAGGAAACCACAATACGGAACAACTTCTAAGTGCCGCTCCCAAGATACGCCAGTTCCTTTGTCGAAAGGGAAACGGAGGCTTCACTGATGCAATCATCACCGCGCTTCTTGATCTCAAGCGCTTCCAATATCTCTCTTGTCAGTTGATCATCAGCTCTGTTCAAAGTACAGGTTCTATCAAAATCTGGAATGCACTCGTGAGCCTTACAATGCGCACTTATGTGACCGGAGAGCTGGTTTTCCATCTTGTATCGATGCGCATGCAATCTATCACTTCACTTTTTTATATTAACGACCTCGGTTAGGGGGCATTACATAAGGGGTGGCTTTACAAATAAAGGTTACAGAGAGTGATCTTCATGACAAGCAAATGCAGTTACGTTGTCCGCAAAAGTTGATGAACACGTGATGACTGCAATGTCACGGGGAAGGCCATTCTAGTCCACTGCTGTGCGAAGAAAAAGTGAGGCCGCAAAAGTAGTGGTACGTGCACGTGCGCGTGCGATTGAGTAAGGATGGGACGTACGGGGAGATATACGCGCCGGTGGGATTATAAACGGTGCTCGATTGAGGGAACTGTGAAATAATTTGGGAAACAAACAAGGACTGGCGATGTAGCGACGCACAGCGAGATTAGCAAGATCAGTTTTACGTTTCAGGGATGATATGCTTATGTCGGTATGAATATGAAGAATGGATGAACCTAGTGGCCCGAGTTTGTACAGGTTCTAGTTCGTTTCTTAAGTGTACCTGTGCGGGCTCCAGATTGACGCTGAATATTCTAGTTTCGATCTGATGAGTGATTTGTACGCGAGAAGTTTTATGTCTGATGGTGCGTGACGCAAATTACGCTTTGAGAACCGAGAGATCTATTCGCGGATGATATGATATTGCTCATGTGTGCGTTCCATGAAAGGTCAGAGGATCAGGTGACGCCTAGGTATTTGTATGATTGAACTTGTTCGACAGTGGAGTGAGAGATTAGGTATGAAAATGACAAGGGATTAAGCTTGCGTTGAAAGGAAACGAGCTTGCATTTGGTTGCATTATGCTTCATTAACCAAAGATAAAGCCACTGTTGTACAAGGTTAAGGTCATGTTGGAGTGCAGTGTGATCAGAAATCTTTGTGATAGTGCGATAGATGACACAGTCGTCGGTAAATAAACGGATATGGGAGGATACATGTATGGAAAAGTCGTTAATATATATGAGGAATAACAGGGGTGCGAGTACAGATCCATGGGGGGCGCCGGATGTTACTGGGAGAGAGCTGGAACGGATATTTTAATTGAAGCAAACTGGAAGCGTTTGTTGAGAAATGCTGTGATCCATGCGAGAAGGTTAGGGTGCAAATTTAGCTGGGGAGATTTTTAGTATGAGGCGTTTATGTGGAACTGTATCGAATGCTTTTGCGAAGTTGAGAAAGATTGCATCGGTCTGAAGGTTGTGGTCGAGATTAGAATGCAGATCATGATGAAATATAGCAAGTTCGGTTTCACAAGATAAGTATTTACGAAATCCATGCTGGGACGGATGAAAAAGATAGTTAGTGCCAAGGAAGTGCATAATGTAAGAGTACATGACGTGTTCCATGATTTTGCATGGGACGCTCGTTAGAGAATTGAATGGGGCGGTAATTTAGGGGGAATTGTTTATTACCTGATTTGTGGACTGAAATGACCTTTCCCTCCTTCCAGTCGTCTGGTAAAATTCCTGTTTCGAGTGAAAGTGAGAAGAGGATCAAAAAATACACTGCAATAATTTCTTTAGTATTTTTTAACAGTTTGGAGTTCATATCGTCGACACCAGCCGATGATGAAAGTTTTAATTTGTCAATGAGTGATGAAACGCAAGCGAGAAAAATTTCAACAGGGGCCATCATTGGTAGTATCGTAGTAGGTGGCGTAGGAAGAGGCAAGTCGGCTTCTTCAGTGAACACGCATGAAAACGCGATGTTAAGGTATCAGCACAAACAGCGTCGCTTATAATTTTGTCTTTATCGTTTGTAAGCGTGACGTCACGTGTTTGTTGCGGGTTTAAGTCTTCCCAAAATTTTCAAGGGTTAGTTTTTAGAATTTTAGATATGTCATTCTGATAGAATGTCTCTTTCGCTTTCCCAATTGCAGTATAATGAGAGTCTTCAGCAGAATAGTACCTGTCCCATGCACTCGGACTTCCATCATATTTTGCAGTAGGAACAATGCGCTTTTTCTTATTGTCGAGTGTTTTTAAGTTTTGCAAAACGATGGTTCACCGCGGGGATGAATTTATTAGTCGGGTCAGTAATTTTGTCCTTGAGCACTATTGTCACTGAGAGAACGGGAACCGCGATTGGATTCGAAAACTGGCAGAAAATCTCTTAATTCATTATTATCTGCTGCATAGTTAGCCTTATCGTACAAGTGAATTGTGTTGCGGAAGACGAAATCAAATGTGTTGTTTGTGTTGTGTTTGTGTTTTGAATTGTGTTGTTTTGGGGACGAAATCAAATGTCGTATAAATGACTTTGTGATCGCTGATTTCCCGTAAAGATACGATAAATTGTAAGTTTTCGGGGCTATTCGTTAGTACAAGGTCTAGAATGTTTGATTATTCACAAGTGATGCGCGTCGGGTCTGTTGCTTGTTGGATGAGGCCGAAGTTGAGACAAGCATCGATAAACTCTCTTGCTTCAGTATTTCCTGAAGTTGGTGGAGCCAGATTGAGCCAATTAATGCTAGGGAAGTTGAAGTCTCCATAAAGGAGGATATGTGCATAGGGGTGTTTTTTTCATTAAGCTGGGATAATATTTCATTAAGTTCGAGGACGAAATCTGGACCAGTTCGAGGGAGCCTGTAGCATACCCCGAGTATTATTGCTTCGGGAGGGGCACAACACATTACCCATAGTGATTCCAGTTGCCAAAATGTACTGATTAGAGAGCATGATAGTTGTTTGTTAGTGGCGATGAGTACGCCCCCGCCAGGTGTATTTTTGCGGTCGTGGCGAAAAATGTTAAAGTTCGGCAAGTCAGCCAGTGCCTCCGTGTCTGAAATGTCGTAAGTCACATCATTCAGATATCAGCCCGTATGGCCTACATATGATGAGCCACACGGCAAGGAACCGAATAAACTACTTTCTTTACACATTCTACATGCTCCTGCCCATGCTTTTTGGCACACCTGTTTATTTTCCCGATTGATGGTACTGCGATAGGATGCCGTTTCAGTGGTGCAGCCCACCCGAAGGGAACCATTGGCGATTAAGGAACCACTTCGCGAAGAACTGAACCGCATGGAAGGGGCCTCTATCATTGCGAAAGTGGAGGAGCCTACTGACTGGGTAAGCCCTTTAGTAAGAAAAAAGTACGGCCGGCTTCGCATATGTATGGATCCAAGGGCCATAAACAAAAGTATAATGCGTGATTATTATCCGATGCCATCGCGGGAAGACATTGAGAGCAAAAGATGGAGCGCAAAGTACTTTTCTCAGCTTGACGCAAACGCTGGTTTCCATCAGATATCATTGGACGAAGCTACGTCGCGCGTGTGCACTTTTGCAACGCCCTTTGGGCGCTAGAGGTTTTTAAGGCTGCCGCTTGGAATCTCTTCAGCGAGCGAGGCCTTTCAGAAGACATTAATATAAATTTTTGAAGGCCGGACAGGAGTACGCGCATACATTGACGACATTCTAGTCTGGGGGGACTCGACAGAGCAGCATAATGAACGGCTTCAAGCTGTACTAAAGCGAGCGGATCAAGCTGGGCTGACGTTTAATGAGCAAAAATCTGTATTTTGTGTGACACAAATAACATTTCTTAGTGACGTGATCAGCGAAAGCGGTGTCCGCCTCAGCCCAGACTGAATTGAGAGCATACACGCCATACCACCTCCGAAGGATAAGCAGGCGGTTGGAAGAATGTTGGGCATCGTGAATTACTTTCGCAAGTATGTATCCTCACTGAGTGACAAGACGTCATTACTTCGTGGCCTTTGCGTTGTCCCAGTGCTGAAGCCCGGCAAAGAAATGACAGACTTGGCCTCGTATCGTCCTGCATCACTGACGTCGTGCGTGGCTAAGGTCATGGAGAAGCTGGCAAGTAAGCGTTTATCTTGGTGGCTCGAAGATAGAAGGGTTCTGCCAACATTCATGACTGGATTCCGAACAGGTTTAAGCGCGCAAGGTAGCGTCTTGGACTTGATAAGCCATAATGAACATCATAGAGCTTTCGGCCTTTCAACACTAGTTATTTTCCTAGACGTATCAAAGGCTTATTATAGCGTCCTTCAGAGCTCAATACTAAATAGTTTGCAGGTCATGGGCGTACAGGGCTATCTTCTGCGATTCATTCACTCATTTATCAGTGATCGTAAAATTCAAGTGCGATTAGGAAGTGCCACAAGCACCGAAAGGGCGGTATCGCGAGGTATACCCCAAGGAAGTGTTCTTTCCCCAACGCTCTTTAACGTTGCAATGGCTGGTCTTCCCGCTGAAGTGCAAAAACATGGCAGGCATGTCCATATGTAAATATACGCGGACGACATTTGTCTTTGGTTAACCGGATATCAACAGAAGCGTTTAGCTCTGATAGCTCGACAGGCATTACTTTCAGTTCAAAATTACCTTCAAGGTGTTGGGTTGACTCTATCGGTGGAAAAATCTGGCTTCATCATGTTTCCAGGTAGAGGAAGAAGGTATGCGCGGCTGAAGATGGACCTTAATCAATCTTGTCTTCGACAATTGAAACACAAGCACTTTTTGTGCGTCATTATTGACTACCGCCTACAGTGGCGACGAGCTGTGGACTCAGTTGTGACATCGATATCTTCGCGTCTCAATGTGATCCGTACAGTTGCAAGTGAGGAATGGGGAAATCACCCTTCTTCAATGATCAGGTTGCACGAGGCACTAGTGACGAGTCGAATAATGTATCAGCTCCCTTTAATTTCTCCATCGATATCACAGGTGGAACGACTTGAGGTTCTGCACAGAAAGGGCTTAAGGGTGGCTCTTGGCGTTCCGCAGACTGCTCCTAACAGTGCCGTACTTTATGAATCTCTATCGAGACCTCTTTGCCTGGTCGCTTCACAAAGGTTATTGATGCAAATTGGCCGCCTCAAACAGACGGCAGCCGGCCGAGCCCTTCTACAGCGCCTTCGTAAGAGCTCCGAGTCCCGAGCGTACTTGGCTCTTAATACTCTTGGTTACCTGGGTCTTGACGCTAGAGGTCGAACTAAGAGGTTGAAACCACCTTGGTCTTTCGTAAGCCTCGATTGTTTGTTGGCAATTCCTCACGTTCGTGCTAAGCGGAGTTCTCCTTTGGCGGCAACGCGTTTGCTCGTACTGGAACATCTTGAAACTGAATATGCAGGCCATCTTCAAATTTTTGCTAATGGCTCTGTGTACAAGGTCAGAGGATCGAGTGCAGCTGCTTTTCACGTTCTCTCTTCGAAGTATGATTGTTTCGTTCGCTTCACTGCAGTAGTGTCCTCCACAACGGCCGAAAGCGTTGCCATTTAGGCAGCTCTCAAAAATCTACGGTTTTGTACGCCTCATGCTGTTGTCATTCTTACAGATTCGAAATCCGCCCTTCAAAGGTTAGAGCGCGGGTTCCCTACTGATGCCTTATCTCTAAGCTCCCTACGTTCGGTGCAAAATCACCGTGTCAAAGGCTTCTCCATACGATTCCAATGGGTGCCATCACACATAGGTATCATAGGCAACGAGATGGCGCACAGCCTCGCCCATAAAGCGCTGTCTGGGAATCCTTTGAGAAAAGTGCCTCAAGAAGACAAGAGACTCTTCAGAGAAGCGGTGTCGTGCCACTTCAGTTCTTTGTGGAGCTCACCTCACAAGCCATGTGTGATCAAGGGTCTCAAAAGAAACCAAGCCACCTTACTGCTCCGAATTCGCACGGGCTCTGCTCGTACCCCTGCGTGGATGTATAAGACTGGCCTGGCGTTATCATCATTATGTTCAACGTGTGGCGTGTGTGATGACATAGAACATTACCTAATGTGCTGTAGTGTGTATAACGCGCAAAGGAGGGTGTTATTCGGGTCCCTCAAGAACACAGGACTTCCTCACAGTTCTCTTCAGGACATTGTTTTTCCGCGCGGGAACCGGTTGTGTAGGAAAGAGGTCTCTCGTCCTCTGTTAAATTAGCTACAGGACACGGATTTGGCTTCCACATGGTGAACTGAGAAGTGACCATGTGTAATTGGGAGGTCTGTGTCTGATTATGTGATTTATTTATTTTAAGTGTCGCTACGGTGGAGCAATTGCCGGCAACAACTGCAAGGCTAATCCCACCAGTAGCCCACAACAACTCAACTCAACTCTTCGCCTTATGAAGCCTTATGAAGGAAAGCATGGTGTTTGAATGGTTATCAGCACACGCGCATGAGTAGGCTCACATCTGCTAAGCACTGATACACCCACCTCTACTAGCCTTCTTCGATTCAAAGAAAGAAACGGTGGTAACGGCAGACGCCTCGAGAACCGGCATTGGTGCCGCCTTATTGCAAAAGCACGGAAACGGCTGGCGCCCGGTCACGTACGCGTCGCAGGTTCTGAGCGAGAGTGAAACGCGGTATGCTCTAATCGAATAGGAGGCGCTCGCTATAGTTTTTCCGTGCGAAAAGTTACATCAGTTTGTGCATGGCCGCAGGACCCTGGTCGAAACTGATCACAGGATTGCTATCGCTCAAGAAAGTGTTGTGGACATGTCACCAATGCTGCAGCCATTTTTCATCCGTCTCCTCAAATATGATTATGTCTTGCAATTCAGCGCTGGGAAAGAGTTGCTCCTCGCAGATGTGCTGTCCCGTGCTGCCACGCTGCCTGGGTGCTCTGAAGAAATGGAAGACGTGGATATCCACGCAGTTCAAGTGGTCTCGAGCCTTGTGAGCACGAGAACAAAGGAACGACTGGAAGAAGAAACCCGCACGGATCCGTATTTAAGCAGCGTTATTGAACAACAAAACAGGTGCGACCTTTCAAGGGGAACTTGAACCGTTCACATCGGAGTTGGCGGCAGTGGACGGCGTACTGATCAATGGAAGCATTTTCGGTGGTATTGCTCACGTAGGGTGCTATATTGATGATGTAATCATTGGGAGTACCACCACGTCGGACTGTCGAGAGCACGAAGAACAAGTACTCCAGCGGTTTCAGGCCCACCATGTAAATCTTCAAGGAGAAGAATTGCAAGTTTTTTTCAAAGGGAAGCTGGATACCTGGGCCACCAGATATCGGCAACCGGAATCCAGCCTTTGGGATCAAAAGTTAAAGCACTGACGGCTGCGCCAGAACCCTCAATTGCTACGGAATTGAAATAGTTATTGGGCATGGTGAACTTTTATTCCAAGTTTTTGTCGAACTTGGCGACCGTGGCAGCACCGCCGTACGCTCTTTTAAAGAAAGGCCTACGGTGGCGCTGGCCCAAACAATGCGCTGCTCCTTTCCACAAAACAAAACTGCTCACGTCGAGCCCAGTACTCTGCTACTACAACCCAAAGCGACCGCTCGTACTCAGTTGCGACGCATCCCAGTACCGACCGAGTGCAGTGACTTCGCATGTGCAACCAAACGGGGACGAAAGGCCCATTGCGTTTGCCTCTCGAACATTATCGGCAGCGGAACGCGCGTACTCGCAAATTGAAAAAGAAGCGTTGGCCATAATATATGGGTTGAATAAGTTTCATCGATATCCGAACGGCCGTCTCTTTGCGCTTTTCACGGACCACCAGCCCCTACTCGGCATTCTAGGTGCCTGCAGGCCGATACCAACTTTGGCCGCTGCGCGCATGCAACCATGAGCGCTTATCTTGGCGGCATATCGTTACGAGCTTAGGTATCGGAAAAGGCCACAATTGGAAGTGCCCGATGCATTATCGAGATTGCCCCCGCCAAGACAAGCAAACGATGGAGAGGCCGACTGTTTGGCAGTTTTCGAAACGACGCCGCCGTCGGCCAGAGATGTCGCCAAGGCTACCAGACAGGAAAGTGCTGTGCAAGGTTGGGGAATATACTGTTAGTCGACGGCCATTGCAAGTAGAAGCCGAGCCATAGAGAAAGAAATTTCAACAAGAGCTGACACTCCCATAGAGACCAGCGGCCGAATTGGTTGTGGCGCACCAAGCGGATGGTATTAACACGTTCCGATTTCGGTTTTGGGCGCGCTCGTTTTGAACGGTGGTTGGCACAGGCGACGCCTGCTCCGCTCATCGGCGCATTTATTTATTTTTTTTCGCTTCTACAACTGAGCCACGAGCGGCCTTGGGGCGGAATCGTTTTATTATTTAGTAAAAATGATTGCGAACGATCTTTACAAGCCTCCACCGAATCTGTGTCACGTGCAATTTCATAAAGAAAACGCAAGACGTCTTCTGAAATTATGAAATGTTTATTTTGCTCTACATAAATGCTCGTTCCGGGTTTCTTGTGCATTCATCCAAAATTGTGGCACCAGGTAAGCAGCAGTCGTTGCCGTACGAAGCTCCACGGGATGCCATCAGCTGGAAAAAAAAGTAAATTACAAGCATGTATCATTTTCGTGTATTGACCTAACTGGAACATTGCTAGTAGAGACGAAACGTGCGTAAATGGTGAATGAGCGGCATTACAGATAAATTCACTTTTACACACATTTCGTAGCAAATAGACTACTCCCAAACAATGCTATAAAATGTGAAGAAAACTTCCTACTTTGAAGCATCCCTCCCTTCCCGGGCATTATTTCCTGCACTTTAAGAGCACAAATACACAGGTGACTGCGCGTTTCCAGAACTTGGCCTCAGTCGACGCGATGGTACGCCAAGTACACAGAGGTGGCTACAACACAGGCTCTCAGCCAGATCTTGTTGCATGCCTTCTAGTTGCATTCAAGACAGATTCGTGGGTGTAAAGCCTGCTTTCAGACGCTCAGAAGACAGAAATGTCAAGTTCTTGAGCTCCTCGGCGTTATCTTTTACGCGTACTGCCAACGCAAGCAACACACTCCCGTGTTATCACTCTCGGCAACCGTTCGTCGCATTTTCGACAAGCGTGAGTACCGAAATAAGGTATATGTGATTGCAGGGCCATAAAAAGCGTCGCAAACTTGTCCCACTAAAATTCAGTGCACGCAAAGCTAACTCACTACGGCCGGCTTGGTTTTTTGCTAACAGCTTCACAACCCCAGGCGCGGCGAGCATGCGTCAAAAGTGCCCCAAAAAGTTACGAAATGAATTACAATAATTATTGGGGTCACAGAATGCGTCACGAACTTCTCCCAGTAAGATTCAGTACACGCGAAACTAACTGCGGCACACAGCCGAGCTCCTTTTCGCTAACTCCGCCAAGCTCAGCCACTATGCTTGAAAAGCACCCCAAAAATTTGCGAAGTTAGTTATAATAATGTCTGATGTCAGAGAAAGCGACAAAACTTGTCCCGCTGAGACTCAGTACATGCGAAACCGGGTCACACTGCCGAGGTGCTTTTCGTCACAAAGCCAGATGCGGCGAGCGTGCCCAGAAACTACCGAAATAAGTTATAATAATGTTTGGGCTCATAGAAACCGTCGCAAACATCTCTCAGTACAAGCTATTAACTCAAATTAACTAGGCCTGGACGGCGGAGCTGTTTTTCGATAACTGCGTCACTATATAGGTTCAGTTTTGTGCAGTAAGCCTAAATGTGCTTGAAGTGCGTCGTAGACTGTCAAACAAAATTCCTCACCTTGCTGTAGCCTAGTAATGCAGCAGTGCCGTGTAGAAATGCAGACGGAACGCTAGAAAACGCCGGGAGCCCGACAAACGGGCTGCATCCAAAAGGCACGAGTCGCCGAGCAGGCGAGCTTCACGCGCGCAGCCGGCCTCGCTCGCTTCGGTATCTGGCGAATGACGCATGCATATGGCGCGTCCGACGCGCCGCTAGCTTCTTGCTAGCTGACGCAAAAAAAAATAAGTCGCGAAGTATAAGTTCATTTACAGGCGAAACTTTTTAGTTCTACCGGGAAAGAATAAAAAATAATAACACGTCTGTAAGTTCATTTCAGTGTTCTTTTTCGATGCTTGCGTCAACTAACGGGTGGAGTTGACACTAGGCGTGACGTGTTTCCTGTTGCCAGTTTTTTCCGAGTGTCCCCTCTTGTATTTGTTTCTCTGTGGCCGAGCTACGGCCATACCAGAACGAACGAATGGAACTATCGCTAGAGGAAGGATGCGTGACATGGGGTAGCAGGGTCGTTGTTCCGCCCAAACTGCGAGAATATGTGTTGGCATTACTGCAAGCTGAGCACCCTGGAACAGCCGGAATAAAGATGTTAAATCGCGGCCTAGTGTGGTGGCCTGGCCTTGACGCGGCCATTGAAACCGTCGTGAAAAGTAGCGAAATCTACCAGGCAACGCAGATTAGTGCTTTCCGCGCCCCTTTAGAACCCTGGCCAATTCCCACTCGCTGCTGGCAAAGAGTAAACTTGGATTTTTTTCGAATGCGAAGGCGCTTTATTCTTGCTGTGAGCCGACCTTTATTCGAAGTAGATTGATGTTTTTCACATGAAATCGACAACGGCCTTGAGCACCATTGAAGAGATTCGTACCCTCTTTGCTGCATACGGGTTGCCGGAACAGCTAGTGTCAGGCAATGGCCTCCAGTTCGGGATTCCAGAGTTCAACGATTTCCTTGAGTCATGGACAGTGCGTCAGACATACAGCCCACCTCATCACCGGCAGTCTAATCTTGCAGCTGAGAGGTGTGCACAAACAGTAAAAAAAAAAAAAAACCTTGGGTAAGTAACTATTACATGTTAGCGCTTCCGGCAGCCACAGGACGCTACGAGCACGCTAGTAGGCGCTACGAGAACGCCTAGGCCATTTTTTCCTTGCCTCTCGGACAACTCCACGTGCATTCGCGGGCCGGCGGGTCACCAGCCGAACTGTTTCTAAAAAGTGCGCCGCGTACAAAGCTGTCGCTGCTCAAGCTATCATTTCAAGCAGGCATGCTAAAGGGGCAAGAAAAGTCCAAGGCTCAACGCGACCGAGGTCGCACTCCATGGCGCTTCTTCACGGAAAGGGACCGCGTCTACGTTAAAACTGTCAGAGGGGAGAAAATAGCGTGGTCTGAAGGCCGAATAGTGAAGGTCATTAGCGCTGTGACGTACTTGGTGGACACGATGAGCAAAGTGCATTTCGTTCACGTTGATCCTCTGCGTATGGCCAGTTATTCCCAGCACGCAGATGCGTCTACCCCATGCCGGTCATCCCAGCCAGGCGTTCCAGAGAACCTGCCGTACGTGGGCCCCCTGACAATCCCGGCGGGTATGCCCGGGAGCACGACGGGCGTGCCTGAGTGGAATCAGCCCGTGGAGGGAGACCGTCAGTCAATGGGTCAACGAGAGCATCTTCAAATGAATTCTGAGGATGAGGCAACCGTTCAGCCCACGACCCCCACACCAGCACGGCCCCCACGCCAGGTATATGTCCAAGCCACGTCACGCAAGCCTCCTTACCGCGTAGAAGTTCACGAAAGCGGCACCAACGTATTCGTTAGGAGTCGGAGGACTTTCGCAAAAGAAATTAACTTGTGGGGGAGGGAATGTGACAGCGCCGACAGGCGTCGTTCAGTGTCGGTTATCAGAAGCGGATAAGCCACCGCCCCAGAATATAAGAAGCACGTGCTGTTCCGAATAAAGCATTCTCTGTTTCGGAGCTCCTTGGTCTACTTTCCCGTCACGCTGCGCGCCTGCGCGCGTCACCATCCGCGCAGTACACAACAGCAAGCTCTCGAGTGGGGCTACGGGAAGATCGCAGCACTGTTTGCGTTTCTCGATTTCAGAAAAAATCAAAAGCTCCATCGGCACAACTGGCCCCGCATGTACGGTTGTTGCGATTTTCGCAAATTGCCACACGTGTATGCATGGCTCTCAAGTGTCACAGTACTTTGTGCTTGAGCCACCGAGCTTGTAAACATGCGTTTGTCCACAACACCACTAAATACCCCTTAGCACATATTAAAATCAGTAGCATGGAACTTTCTTGCTTTGGTTTATGTGGTTCAACGTCCCAAAGGCGACTCAAACTATGACGGATACCGTAAAGGAGGACTCCGAAAATTTCGATCAGCTGTCGTTTTTTAACGCGCATTGACTGGCCTCTATCATCTCGCCTCCATTGAAATGTGATCACCGCGTCCGGTATCAAACCCGCGTTTCTCGGTTAGAGCAGCCACTGAGCTTCCCTGGCGGCCGCGTGGACCTTGAGTTCAATTCACAGTAATGCAAGTCGGTCTTAAAATATTGCTTCTTTTAATGCATAGTTATGGAACAGAGGCCAAACTTTCTCGTTTTTTTTATTGAGTACTTGGAGCAGTCATAATAAACTGCACAAGATAGCTGAGCAAATTGAGTATGTTTTCTTTGAGGAATCAGCACGAAAAAAGTGGCTGTTACAAAAAAAAACATACGGCAAGTTGAAAGCTGCCTTCACCCATGTGATTTACCCAATACCATCCTCACTGAGTAGCAATCGTGACTGACAGCAAACTACGTCAAGCTGTTTTGGTATGTTTAGGATATTAACTGCGCGTCTCTGTCCTCTAGTACTCCATTAAATTCACTTGTGGCATGCATGATTACAACAAATTATTTAGATTGCATAAGGCCCCGTAATTCTGTCTTATAAGATATTCTCAATGCGCTGCATGCGCTCGAACAGCTGATTGTGTCGTCTCTTAAGTTGGTATTGGCAACCTATGCTTCTCCTCCTCGAGGGCAACTTTTTCTTCTCCCAGTGCCAACTGTTGTTCGTCCACTTCCACTCGACGTTTCTCTAATGTGATCTGCTCCTTCTTTACCGTAAATTCACAATCTTCACGTCGGGCTAGGTGCTCCAGGCCCATGGCCTGCAGCCCTTGAATTCCTGTGAGGACAACAAAAGGAAACATTTCCGCTGTCACCTGGACGGCAAAGGTTATTACAGTATCTAGCCAGTAACACTCATGTTATATATATATATATATATATATATATATATATATATATACACTCCTAGAAGAACTGTCACGTCTAGAACGCACTGCACACCTCTTACGCTTGAAAATATTTCATAGCAAAAGTAATCATTATGCACAGCATGCGTTAAAACTGTTTAGGCAACAGGGTGGCCCTGAAGCGGTGCATATTCTTAGTGATGTCTAGAGCCATGAAGCAATATTGCTGAAGATCGACAGCCTTACAAGGGCCAGGGTGAGAAGAATGCTTATCCTGCCTGGCTGCTGCGGAAGCCATGATTGACTTAAAAGCTGCCCCTTTTGTTCTCGACACAGTTGTCAGACGCTCTACATTGTGCTTGTAAGATATGCATCCCTGTTTTCAAGGAAGCACACATGCAACAACGTGAAAAATATATGTACATCTGAGTGATGCCATGTGATAACTATACCTATACTCTTATGTAAATTGGTTGTAGGCTGGTTTATGCGATTTTGCATGCTACAGTAGGGTTATACATGCCAACCTGTACGCTGCAAATTGTGAAGGCCTATTTGTATGGTAAAGTTAGCATTGTTAACATGAATACAACTAAGCACTATTACATGTTCAGTAGTGCCTGGGAGTTTGTGGTTGCGCGCAGTTGTAACCCACAGCATACTACGTACCCAGTGGGTTCAACGAGTGCAAGGTTCAGTAGACCGCTTTGTTCTGCACGTCTCGGCTCGTGCAAGGTATCCTGTCAGAGAGAAACTAATGTCAAGCTTGTTCCTCCGCAGTTAAGGTCCACATTCTGTAAATGAGAAAAAAAACCATGCGTTAAAATTGCAGATTTGTCTGCTGGTCATGTATATTCCGCATGTAATAAACTTGAGCTAAAAGTCTACTCTCCATGGTGCCTCTGGTCCTTTGTATTCATTTTTTGGGGCTGTTACCATATCTCACTAAATATGCACGTTTACTATAATTTCTAGCTTGAAACAGCCAAACTAAAGGTAACGTGCCAAATAGGACGGGCATAAACTGCAAAGTGCAAAGAAAGGCCAGCGCTTGCGATACAGATATGCATTAAAATGCATTTTGTAACTCACAGGTTGACACATCTGCATTATTCAAGTTTCCACACTTGTTATTATGACTAAATTATATTGATAATTCAAGACATGTACAAACAACACAAAAAAGGCAGCGTGAACATAGATAGCATTGCTCCAATATTAATAATACTGAAACATAAACAAGATATGTGCAACAGAGAACTAGAACAAATTCAACAAAAAGTACGACAAAGGACAAAGACTACCGTTACTAACCAAGTGTGCATCTATCTGCAACATAAAATACGAAAGCAGTAGCAGAACAGTACACGCACACGTCCATGTTACTTTGCTGTTTGCATATTTTTCTCTCGGTTTCTAACCTGTCACTAACGGTATTTGTACAGTGCACCCGTGGCCTCAAACATTTCAGTTGGGAGCAGTGCCATGTTCGCAAGGCAGGTGCCTCATTCTTGAGCGCACTGATATCACTACACTTGCATATGTGACGGATTTGAGAGAGCAAACCCTTACAAAAGTAATCCCTTTTGAGTGCAAGTGGAGGTTATGATATGTGGCGATTAACCGGCGGATGTTGCATGTAGATCATTGGAGATGCCAGCCGAGGACACCAGTCAGAGTGGGAAGTCCTTCTAAGTTAATGCCGTATATAAAGGCGCCCTTGTGTAATAATGTCGTAAAGATCTACATAATGTTGTACGCAAAAGCACCACACAAGAAATTCATTCTATGCAGTACTGCCACTCACCTTTCGGAGCGTTCTTAACAGGCTGCCTCTTCCGCCTTCGCGGTAGCTTTGGTTGTGTGTTGTACCATCGCAGCGCCATCATCTGTGTCTGAATTTTGCATGTCTACAGAGACCTGCCCAGTGTCGGCAGTGAGCGGGCTCTCCGGTGACAGCGGGGCCTCCAGCTCAGCTCGGCAGATTGACGTTAGCAGCTGGGAAGCCGCTGACTCACCGCAAGCTGCAAAGAGCAGCAGTAGAAAAATAGTCGTAATGCCACTGCTATGAATAACTTTTGCAAGCCCCACAACAGAATGGAAGGAAGGTATACTGCTGCCATGACCGCATCGTTCACACACACACATACACACAAACACACACACAGGCGCGCGCGCGCGCGCAGACAAATCATTGCCTTAAATGGTAGATAATTTCCCTCCACGTGCAGCTTGTGCTCTTTGAGGCAGATAAGCAAACAGTTAATCCCTTTCAGTGCCCACAACAACCACACGAGATATTCGGCAATCATATTTTTATTCCAGCTTTAGAAAGATCATCCTCATGTATTCGCTACAAGGCATGAAACTGCTCATGCGCAATATGTATTCTGCGTTCGCGACCTGAAGGAATTTGTAGTGGATTTCGAGTAAGCATGTTTACAACACTTGCCGTTCGTCAGTCCGTCGTCTGCCCGGCTTCTCTCAGCGTCCATCAACTTCAATGCACTGTCCCTTACATGCTGCGCGGCGCGCATTTAGGCAGCAGCCGAAAACGGCGCCGTCAGCGCCTCTTTGCGTGCCACCGTTGGGCTGCCTTTCCTGGGCACTGTTCTTGGCGTGTGGCCGAACTACCGAGCCATGTCTGAAACTTCCTGCAGCAATTGGTGCAGCTCATTTTACTGCTCCTCTGTTCCAGATCTGTGAAGGAGAGCGCAGGATGGGTAATGTGATCACGAATGCGAACTCAAATTAGGATATAGACGTGCACACTTACTTGCGCAGGTTAGCCCTGTCCCGTTGTCGAAAATATCCCACGGGAAGGTTCACTCTGTCGCGCACTGCACGGAGTGTGGGCTCGCGCCCCTCTGCCGAAGAATCGTTTTCCCTAACTTGCTCCCACACGCGAGGGTTTTCGAGTGGGTTCGTCGGTACCACTTCGCGCAGAAGACACAAATCATAATCAATGCGGCACATATTTCTAGGTTTGCGGCCTGTGAGTTCTGCAGATGCCGTCGAAGCACATGTTGCACCGGTGACTGCCATGTTGGAATTCGCTTCTGCCCCAACGAAGGACGAGACCAGAACGCTTTGCGTGAGGCGCGCTCGCCTAGCGGCTCCGCGCTCCGCCAAGACGCCACGCGAGCGGAAGTGCCGCTCAGCTTGCGCGCTCACATCTGAGCGTATGGCGCATGCGCAGTAACGCTCGCGTCGTGGCTGAGTGGAGCGGAAGCACAAATACGCTCTGCTAAAACACTATTTTCAAAGAGAGAGCGCATCCTTTCTCGCACTGAGGATAGCTCCTTCGTCGATAGGACTATTGAAGGTTTGGTTACCGCTTTCTGAGCATGAAATATTTTTACCTGCCCTTGTTGGTGACCGTCACGTGATATTGAGCCATGAGGCCGAGCCGTTATCCGGGCAAATTGCGAAAACAAAACTATATCTATCGGGAAACTAGTCAAAACTTAACAAAAAGGCGGTCTCTGGTCCCCAACCCTTCATAGAGGACCGCATTACATGCGCTAGCAACTGCCAAAACATTTTGCGAAATATTGCTTCCGAGTTCCCAATATCACGCAAGCTATAACTGCCAGTACGCTTCCAGTCTATGCGACCAATGGCTGCATAGACTGAGCGTGAGACCTGGGAGCACGTTTTCAAGGAAACTCGCAAACGATGGTCACTTGCGGTCGTTGAACAACACAAAGAAGAAAGAAGCTTTTCTTCCGTCATGTTCAACAGAACCAAAACAAAAGTGTAGTCTTGAGAGCAATAGAGGTCAACGTGCATAACAAGTACAGGTTGCTGAAAAACGCAAACACATTTTTGCCTTCATTTTAGTGAACTGCGGGTTTTCACAGAAATATCTATCATTCATAATGCTTTAGGGCGATTATAGGCAAAATGGTTGCGCGTGTATAGTAAGTTCAGCCGGGACTAATGCGCCGCTCGCGGTTTGTGCCGTGTGGCTGAGCCACAACTGCCTCCCCGTTAAACGCTTTATGGAGTTTTTGTAAGTATAAAATATTCCGCGTGACAAGAGATATTACTTCAATATTGTCTTCCTTTAGCAGCCGAGTGTCGAAGGATCTGGCCAATCTTCCGCATGAAAGTGGAACACCACACCTTCAGCGCGTGTGGCTGTTTCTTGGACCGCCCTTTGGAATTCTCAGAATAATTATGCTGAGCCTTTTAAGGCTTTATAAATTTACGTGTTCGCTAATCTTTTTCCGGCCATGTGATACGCCGAGATTTTGTGGCACCATGGCCACACATAAATTTGTTTCAAGTATTGCTCCAAAGCATTCCCCGGTCTACCTGGCGAATACGTGCTGCGTCTCTGTAGTTGAACATTGCAGCGCTGCTTCTTAAGCATAAGTACTTAAGTAAGCTCAGTCATTGTATGTGACGCAATGAAGTAGTCATTGTAATGAATGTTTAACGTTCAATTGTGTGCATAAAATTGATATTGTCTGCGAAATCGGCGTCAAGCTTCGCCTCCGTTTCTCTTTCACTGAATGTAAGCGCTCCAATAGGGTGTAAAAAAAGAAAAAAAAACAAGGATATGATATATTGTTGGCGTCGTGAATACCCAGGGAGTGTTCGTCTAAGCGAAAAGGCTGAAAGCGAAGTATGAGATTACGCAAAAGAAAAAAAATGACGCACCTCTGCGATGGTGCAATGCACAGTTTAGACGGCCTTTGAGCCCGACTCTTGCTAAGGGCTCGTTGTACGTACCGGGCAGTATTTCAATCGATCTGTTCTTGAGACGGTTCTCGTTGATGAGTGCGAACTGGCATTTCTCGGATGGCAGAGGAGGCGACAGCTGCTTCAATTTCTGCACGAGAGAAGAAAGTGAACACTTCATCTTTCGTTTAAGTTGGTCGAGCCGAACTATGGCGCACTTGGTTGAAAACGGTATCACAAGGCGCTACTGTTGAGCTCTGAATACAGGCTTACGGTTTACTTCCACGCGGGAAAGTATACAGAACAAATGATGCCGCATAGGCCCGATTTACTTCTTCCACTATAAATGAGAAGAAAGTGGTAAGGCGAGGGGCCCGACTTTTATTATTCATATCGTAAGAAGTCAACAAACACTGCCACCAAGGACAACACAGGGGAAATTACTTTTGCTTAATAAATGAAATAAAGAAATGATAAATTAATGGAAATGAAAGTGGATGAAAATACAACTTGCCACAGATGGGGAACGATGCGAAGGTTGTTGGATTGTTCCGCGCCTGCGGCAAGTTCTTTTTTCATCCATTTTCATTTCCAATAATTTATCGTTTCTTTATTTCATTTATTACGTAAAAGTACATTTCCCCTATGCTGTCATTGGTGTCACTTTTTGTTGGCTCCTTATGATATTCCCCTGCTAATTGTAACTTAATATTACCAACTGCGGTCCCAACTTGGCACTGGGAACTTTCCGGGACCACTCCTCTATTTAACTTCGTGCATTGGAATTACGAGTAAATTCTGTGTTTTTGGTGTGCCTGTGGTCCTTATGCTTTTGTTCCCGGATGCACATCACGACAGCCACGTTGATGAGCATCAAGCATTAAAAATTGCAACACGGTTATAGGTGCTTATCTTATTTATTTATCCAGTTATTTATTTACAAATACTGCTGTCTCACATTTGGGACATAGCATGAGGGAGTAAGTTCATTATTACAACATACAATCAACATGTCACAACTAGAGAAACTTCTTTTACAGAACGCTCATGTGGAAATTCTCCGAGAGAAGTGTGTAGGTTATTCCACAATTCAGTGGTAAGTAGCACGAAAGAAGATTTCAACGTATCTAAGCAACATTGCAAGGGAACAATATTCGAAAGATTTGCTCATCGTGCTCCCAGTGCTGAGGAGCTAATAAATGTCACAGATACACCGATGTAAACAGGAGCATGTACAATTTTGTGCTACATTATAATACTTTCACACGTTCGTCTATGTGCCAGCGACTCAAGCGATACGAGGCCAGCGTACAGAGAAGGGTAGAACTTGCGATCATATCGCTTCCAAATGAGCCTAACAGCTTTCTTCTCTAGAGTCTCAACCTCTGATACGTCAGATGCGCAGTGAGCTGACCAGAAAACAGATGCTTATTCTAGACAGAGCCTCACAAGGAATTTATAAGCTGCTAGTTTACATTACTTGGTTGCTGTTTCTAGTGTTTTTAGAAATATCGAGGTTGCTTTAGGGTACTGGCACAAATTAAATCTACGTGTTCGTGCCATTTTAGGTTCGAAGAAAAACTTACTCCAATATACTCGAACTCGTTGAAATAAGTAAACATTCTGATCATTAGTGTAGACTAATTACAGGGGTTGCTTCTTGTTCCAAAAAGTCAGATACCGTTCTATTGAACTTGTTTTCATTTTCCAGGCCTTACTACAGTTGCAAAGGTATTGAAGGTCTTATTGAGCGTCTTCTGCTCGTTGACACTCGCAACCTTAGAGTACAAGACACAGTCACTTGCATACAAATGGAACTGAACAGCAGCGTTAGTAGCAAAGTACACGACCATCCTTTTAAATAATAAATCAAACTGGTCTTAGTACTGTCACGCGGTAGTGACAGTTGTGGACACAGCAAGAGAACTGCGAATGCGAAACTAACTTTATTGGGCGAACCGGTGCCCACAAAAACCGGCTACAATCAATGCTCAACGAAAACGGCGAACACAGTCGGCGATCGTCGAAAATCTTATCAGCGGGTCAAGCGCGTCGGCTTTTATACATCAGTCATCGAATGTTCCAGAGCGATCGCTGGGAACCGCGCGCGTTGCACAAAATTCTACATTATTCGCGTCGCGCACACTTCCAATCAGATTACACAAGTTTCGGTCACAGACAGCGGATGGAAGCATCGATATCATTCCAGAAACTTCCGATACACACGGGCGCGTCCTGCGCTGAGCGATAACATCTGTTAGACGCTGAAACGTGTCGCTCGATAAAGACAAACAAATGCACGTGTCAATACGACCCGCTTAGAAAGCATCGACCCGATGCTGCAAACGAAAATAGTAAGGAAAAACACCAGTAGCAACGAGAACAACAAAATAAGGAAGTTCGTCAGCGTCCGTAAAATGGTTTAAGAGGCACCACGTGGACCCCTTCAGATCGTGCGCGGCGCTGCTGTGAACGCCATGTGGCACGACCTCATAGTCCAGTGCGCCAATACGTCGAATGACATTGTAGGGTCCGAAATAGCGTCGCAAAAGTTTCTCACTCGGTCCTCGTCGGCGTATCGGGGTCCCAGCCCAAACACGGTTACCTGGCTGGTACTCGACGAAGCCTCGTCGAAGGTTGTAGTGTCGGCTGTCAGTACGCTGCTGGTTCTTGATCCGTATGGGGGCGAGCTGTCGGGCTTCTTCGGCGCGCTAGAGATAGGTAGCGACGTCAAGATTTTCTTCGTCAGTGACGAGCGGCAGCATGGCGCTGAGCGTCGTCGTCAGGTTCATGCCGTAAACCAGCTTAAACGGCGTGATCTGTGTTGTCTCTTGCGCTGCCGTGTTGTAAGCAAAGGTTACGAACGGCAGCATGGCCTCCCAGGTCTTTGTTATCTTTATTTATTTTTTATTTAAGAATACTGCAGAGACTCTTGACTCCGAGCAGGAATAGATACAAAGAGAAATACATCAGAAATTTACAACAGCAATAAAAACCAAATACAATAAATCAAGACATCAAACAGTGCATATATAACACAATGCAGTAGGCGCAAATGGGAATACTTCAGAAATCTAGAACAACAGCAATAAAAGAAAAATACACAAAATCAAGACATAAAACACTGCATATAACACAATGCAGCTGGCAGAAGTAGAAATACATCAGAAATCCACAATAGCAATAAAGAAAAATACAATAAATCAAGACACTGCACATAACGTAACATAAAGTACCCTTTACCCATGCATCTTCAAGTTTGTAAGAAACCCTTCAAAACTTGTACTGTGTACAATATGTTTCGGTAACTTATTCCAGGCGCGTATGGTTTTGAGAAAAAAAATGAATATTTAAAAGTATCGTTTCGAGCATTGTATTTCAGTAACATTTTCCCATTATCAAAACGCGAGCTTGTGCGCAGAGTATGAGGAGTAATGAAATTGGAATTGCTGATTTGTATTATGTTGTTATACATTAAATACAAGTATTTTAATCTCCATTGGGTACCTCTAGCTTTAAGTGTATCGATACTAAGATACGCAATCATTTCTGTCACGCTGTCAGCGCGCTTATATCCGTTGCAAATGAATCTAGCCGCGGTTCTCTGAACTCTTTCTAATTTGACAACGTATTTTTCTGTATAAGGGTCCCATATACACGAAGGATACTCAAGACATGACCGGACCAACGCTTTGTATGTTGCTAATTTTACGTTCATAGGGGCTTTTGAAAGCTTTCGTCGAATGAACCAGAGAGCTTTAAAAGCTTTAGTGCAGACTGTATCAATATGAAGGTCCCAACTGAGATTTTCTTTAATAGTGATACCAAGATACTTAGCAGCAGGTGATTCATTAAGCACAATGCCATCCACAGAATAAGAATGTTGTAAAACGGTTTTGTTCCTGCATACACGGAGGACTAAGCACTTGTCAGCGTTCAAGAACATGTCCCATTTCTTGCACGAGCCTCAAACTTCTGCGAGTGCTTTATTAAGCGTAGTTTGGTCGTCTACAGATTTAACCGAGGTACAAAGAACGCAGTCGTCCGCGAAAAGCTTTATCTTAATACCACTGTGTATGACTTTCACAATGTCGTTACCATAAATGAGGAATAAGATCTGTCCTAGAACTGACCCTTGCGGTACCCCTGATGTCACCTGTAAAGTCTCCGAGCAGCACTTGTCAACTCGGACATACTGATACCTATATTGTAGGTAAGCCCTAATGAATTCAATAAGCCTGTGATTTAATCCGATGCCGTAGAGTTTCTGTAATAATTTATTATGGCGCACTTTATCAAATACTTTCGCATAGTCTAAATATATAGCATGGATCTGTTCTTTATTATTAATCGCGAGGGCAAAATCATGACACGTGCCAAGCAGCTGCGTCACCGTCGATAAACCGCGCCTAAACACGTGCTGGGCATCTGATGACAATTTGTAACCTTCGAGAAATACGGTCAGGTGTCGGCAGATTATATGCTTTAATATTTTGCATTGTTGAGGTCAGGGAAATCGGGCGGTAATTTGATGCGCACAAGCGATCAGTTTACTTGATTATGGGAATGATACGAGCTCCTCTGCCGTCTGACGGAAGGAACACTGAGCTAGGGATGCATTATAAATGACAAACAAGTAGTGCGAAATCCATTCTGCGTAACGGTGCAAAAAAACTGCAGGAATGTTATCTGGGCCGCCGGCCTCTTTGGGATCAAGGTTAAGAAGCAAGTTAAGAATACCTTCTCGACTCACAATGACGTCGGGCATAGAAGAAAGAAACCCTTTTGGCTCGGCAACAAGATCAGTATCTTTACGGGCGTATACGGATTGAAAGTATCTATTGAATTCATCGGCTATTGCTTTTGCATCCGTGACTGGTGAGTCGTTGATCATTAATGATATACTACTGAATTTGTTGCCCCCTATATACCTCAAAATTTCCCTGGTGCTTCCTTGAGAAAATTGCCTAAGGCGACAGTGAAGAAATCGCCCTTAGCTTTTCTAACCTCAGTTTTCAGTGCTCCACTTAGCGCGTTATAAGCGGAGTCTCGATGTGGTGCCTGAGCGTCTAAATCTCTTAAGCTTTCTTTTCATGTGAATTATATGTCTCGTAACCTAGGGATTATGTTTTTTTTTCTTAACCTAGTCGGGAACAAACATGGAAATGCAATGAAGACAAATATGTTTGAATTTGCCCCACAAAACATTCACGTTGCCTTCAACATTGAAACCGTCCAGATTCAATTCCAAGTAGTCTAATATACTCTCATCTTCCACCCTGCTGAAGTCTTTTACAACAATCTCAGTATTGCTTTTGCCAGAACACTTTTGAAAGAAAAAGGTGGCAAATATCAACTCGTGATCAGACAGCCCATGCATGACATCAAGAGGATCGCATGTAATAGTAGAGCTTAGAAACAATAAATCAAGAATATGTCCTGCACTAGCAGTGATTCTAGTAGGGGCAGTAACAATTTGAGCTAGACCACATGAAAATGCAATGTTCATAAGAATCTCGGAGTGCCTAGCATTCATGCGCATTGTCGTCATGGTTGACCAATCAATATACGCTAAATTAAAATCACCAGCTAAGACAAATCTTACGTTTTCACCTCGGAAACGCTGTACATAATCGTGGAGTTGCTCAAGAAATCCACGATCGGCCGTCGGAGGACGGTATACAACACCGATAACAATATAATTGCAATAAAAATCAATTTTACAGAAGAGGCTTTCGGGTTCTGGAATAGCCAGCAAAGCTGTCACATTTGTGCTCTTCTTAACTCCACCCCTTCGGGATTGTCTGTCACGCCTAAATATTTTGTATGACGGCTGAACGATTTCATTATCGAACACTCCAGCAAGCAACCAGGTCTCAGTCAGCAACGTAACGTGTGGGTCGAGGTCATAAAGGAGGGCTTCAAATTCCTCTATTTTATTCAGGATTCTTTGCCCATTAAGAAATGGCAACCGTAAATGCCAAATTTTATTTTCCCGTCAATTCGATGCCCCATTTGCGGCCCTTCGCCGGGTGATCTTTGGATCATTGCTGGGTGCAGCCTGACTTCCACTGTCCTGTGTTGTGCCGCCGCTCAAATCTCTGCCGAACTTCACAAGCCTGCGCCTTTCATTCTTATCCTCATCCCACACGTACGTTACCTTGTTGAAAACTAGCTTATCGTATTTCAGATACACTTTATCTTTAGGCGTGCGACTGCCTTTACCAGACGACCATAGCTGCTTCCTTATTTTCTGGATTCTGAGTGAATAGTCCTCCGATAGCGAATACTCAGTGCTCATTAGTTTCCTTGCATTTTTCAGAAGCTGCATTTCTTACGTTGAAATAAAAAAGCGCATTATCCCTGGGCGCGTTCAATTCGTTCGCTTTCTGCCCAAGCGGTGTATGCGCTCAAGGCTACTTACTTTTATTCCCAATTTCCTTTCAAATATTTCTGCCAAAGCAGCATCCCTGAGCGAACCCTCCGTCTCGGTTTCCAACTCCTCGACTCCATATATAATCAAGTTATTGCGTCGGTGTCTGTTTTCAAGGTCATCAATTTTTTTAGGAGCAAATCAGTTTGGCCAATTAAATATGAAACAAGACGTTCACACTCTTCTAAACTAAGTACGGTCTCTGGCAATGATAGCAATTTCTGCTCATTTGAAGTCAGCCTTTCATTCGTTTCAACAACGTGACATTCTAAGCTTTCCCGGATAGACTTAAGTTAATTTGAAGATGCCTTTTGATTATTTAGAATCGCTGCCAGTAGCTCAGGAACCGTAGGGCCAGGGTTCATTTTTATGTCGCCACATAAAAGAAGAACAATCTTTCAGTCCGCAAGATATCAAAGTTGTCAAGTGGCACAACTTCCACTTGCGAGTGGAGCCTGCGAATGGTCGTGGTCTTGCTGATGTCGCATTCCTGAAGGGGCACTGGTTCGTTGTATGCAGCAGAAACCTGCGCGAAAAAGACGAGCCAGGTTAGCCGCGTCTGAATCCTTTGCTTGGTCCCTTGCCCACTGAAGAAAACTTGAAGGGGGGGGGGGGGCTGCCGGTCAGATCGGTTGATGACGATGTTGCTCCGATGTTTCTTTGCAGAATATGAAAAGGTACGAAATTCGCGGCAATTCTTTCAGTTCGCAAGATATCAAAGTTGTTAAGCAGCACAACTTCCACTTGCCAGTGGAGCCTGCGAATGGTCGTGGTCTTGCCGATGTCGAATTCCTGAAGGGGCACCGGTTCGTTGCATGCAGCAAAAACCTGCGAGAAAAAGACGAGCCAAGTTAGCCGCGTCTGCATCCTTTGCTTGGTCCCTTGCCCACTGAAGAAAACTTGAGGGGGGGAGCCGGTCAGATCGGTTGATGACGATGTTGCTCCGATGTTTCTTTGCAGAATATGAAAAGGTACGAAATTCGAGGTCGACGTACACTGCTAGCATGTCGGCGAGGGTCTCGTTCAGGAGCTCCGTCAGACCATTCGTCTGCGGGTGGTAGCCAGTTGTCCTGCTGTGGCTTGTCTGGCTGTATTGCAGAATGGCTTCGGTGAGCTCTGCTGTAAAGGCCGTTCCACGAAGACTTCTGGTGCACCATGCCACAGCAGGATGTTCTCGACGAAAAATTTCGCCACTTCGGCTGTGCTGCCTTTCGGTAGAGCTTTAGCTTCAGCGAAGCGGGTGAGATAGTCTGTCGCTACGACGATCCCCTTATTTCCGGACGTTGACGTCAGAAATTTTCACAACAAATCCATCCCGGTCTGCTGAAATGGTCAGCAGGGAGGTTCGATCGGCTGTAGAATACTGCTGGCCTTGTCGGTGGTGTCTTGTGTCGCTGACAGTCTCGGCATGTATTGACGTACGGGCGACGTCGGCGGTGTGTGTGAAGTGATTTTAGAAAAGGAAACGGAAGAGATGAGTGCAGCGCCGTAAATGTCTCTCACAGGAGGACACCTCAACAGAACTGCACGGGGAAGGGGGAATGGGAAGAAAAAGATGAAGGAGAGAAAGACAGGACGAACGTGGCAAGGGGAAAAAAGTGAGTGCGGGGCTCAGAGCCGCGCTCTCAAGTACGTCGCATTGCAGTAGTCTAGCAGTGCCGATAGAGCGTGCTTCACGATGGACGAGTGGGCGGCAGGGAATAGCAGCGCGGTCGCCGTATCGCAAGTCAGTCTCAGTCGCCGATAGACTGTACACAAGTCCGTGCGCTCCACATCGAAGGCAGGCCAGTGAAGTAGCAAGTGGTCGAGAGTCTCCAAATCGGCGCAGTTGCTGCACGTGGGGTCGCCAATTCCCTGCAGCCTGTGTGTTCTAGCAGCCGTCTTATAGCAGCCGACGTGCAGGCGAAGTAGGAAAGAGCGGTCCACCCGGGAGAAGCCCACGCGGGGGAGGAGTCAAAGTCACGTACCTGCGGCGACGCGCTGGTCCGGGTGCTGCGCACGGAGCGTTCGCAGAATGGTTGTTTTGGCCACGTCGAAGCCGCGGACCGAGGTGGCGAGGGGGAAGCGCAGGGAGTGAGCCTGCTTTGCGAGAGCGTCGGCGGCTTCGTTCCCTTGCAGGCCGATGTGCGCTGGAACCCTTTGCAACGCCAAATCGCAGCCCTGGCTGACGAGATGGCGGAGCTTTGAGCCGAAGCGCTGCACCAACGGAGGTCCAAGGTAATCCTTCTCCAGCATACACAGTGCCGCGCGCGAGTCCGAAAGGATCGCGGCAGAAACAACACTGCACTGTTGAAGCAGGAGATCAGCTGCTAGGTCGATCGCAGCAAGCTCGGCTACCGTCGACGACCACACAACACGAAGGCGGCACTGCCGTGTAGCGCAAATATCCGGCGCCGTGCACGCTGCAGCACCGGAACCATCACTCGCCACGGAGCCGTCGGTGTAAACGAGCAGCCGGCCCCCTAGGCGTTCGTGTAGCAGTGCGGCCGTTTCCTGCTGCATAGCACAAACAGCTGTTTGACGCTTGGACTTGACGCCTGGTACCGTGGTGTTTACATCGAGTAGCGCGGAGGCGTGCGGCGATACCGGCAGAGGTAGGAGTTGCGGCGTCGACGCGACGAGTGCGCTGAACTCGGTGGAACGCTGGCCTATGCCCGAGCCCTCGAGGGTGTGGAGGCGACAAACGAGGCGTTGTCCCTGTGGCGAACGTTGAAGGCGCTCGATGTGGTTCATCGCTTGCTTCAATTGAGGGCGGCCAGTCTCCCGCTTCGGCGAGAGTTGCTCCTACTTGCGAGTTGCGAGAAAGCCCGTAAAGTTGGCGAATTACTGTGCGGTGCTCCATGTCGATGGCGTTCCAGTTGGTGGCTCTGGCGTTCGTGAGGGGAAGCGCATAGAGTGCTCGCGTTGTTGCGACCGAGTTGTAAACTCGAAGCGCAAGTTGCGGTGTACAACCATAACCACGGGCGAGCAGGGAGCGTGCGGCGCCAGCCACCTTCTTACAATTCTTGCAGAGCTGGGAGACGGCGGCGTTAAAGTTGACCCGGCAGTCGATGTCAAGTCCGAGATAGCGCACTTTTCTCTGCCACGGGAGGGGGCTTCCGCGCAGCGTGAGACAAGGCATTTCGAAGCGCGCACGAGCACGGGGGTGTACTAACAACGCCTCAGTTTTTGACGCCGAGAGCTGGAGACCTATGCTGGCGAGATATTCATCGACGGCGTTGATCGCCGACTGCAGGGATTCTCGCACTTGGAAGCCGAGGTCCGTGGGCCCGCACGCGAACAGTGCAATGTCATCGGCGTAGATCGCCACGCGGACTTCGTGGGCTGTCATCTTGGGGATGTAGTCAGGTAGCCTTGCCAGAGCCAAGTTAAAAAGAAATGGGCTGATCACGCTGCCCTTAGGAAACCCGGAGGTCACGCTGCGAGGGGCACTGAGCGTGCCGCCAACTCGCACTCTGAGCGTGCGGTCACTGAGGAAGGCCGCGATGTAGTGAAAGAGGCGGCCGGTGACGCGTAGCTCACGGAGGGTTTGAATGATGGTGGTGTGAGGGAGACCATCAAATGCGCGTTGCACATCGAGCAGCACGAGATATCCGGTTTCTTGGCGACTTGCTGCGTGCTCGAGCGTAGCCACGACATCCGCGAGCGAGTCAGCTGCTGAGCGCAGTCGCCGGAAACCACTCTGCTCAGGGGCGAAAGCGTCGAGGGCGGAGGCAATCCACTCAAGGCTGCGCAAAGCCATGGCCTCCCGAGTTTTGCCGGCTACCGAAGTAAGCGACACTGGGCGATAGGAGCTGACGCTCGTGGCAGCTTTGCCGCGCTTGAGAATAGGGACGACGATCGCCTCTTTCCAGTCAGCAGGAATAATGGCACTGCGCCAGACGCCGTTGAAGGCCTCGAGTAGGGAAGGGAGCTGCGCTGCATCGACGTTCCCGAGGACCTGATGTGTTAGTCCGTCGGCACCAGTCGCTGAGCGTCGTTTAGGCGTGTTCAAAACAATGCGCAACTCACTGAGGGTAAACTCGGCCGAACAAAGCACCTCAACGTGCTCCAAGATAGCCCTCGTAGGAAAGTAGCGCAGGGGAGCGAGGAGTTCAGCCTTTTTGTGCGGTGGTAGTTCGCACGGTGCACTGACGGGGCGCACAGGCGGTGGCGGTGGAGCGAAGGCATCGGCGAAGAGTTCGGCCAGTTGCTCTGTGCTCAAGCCCGTAGCCACCGCGATGGAGAGTGCAGGATGGCGAGGGATCTTGGGACGGAGGAGGGAAGCGAGAATGCGCCAAGGGCGCATTCTCGCTTCCCTTCTCGCTTCCCGACTTCCCGACTTGTCGCGAGTGTCCTCCAATGACACGCAGAGACTTTGCCAGCTCTGATTGCGGCACTGCCTGGCGTGACGGCGATACGCAGCGTCCAGGCGGTTGTATAAAGTCCAATGGTCCACCTTGTGGCTCTTGATGGCACGGAGTTCGGCACGACGACGGACAGCGCGCAGATTTAGAAGCTTGATATTGGGGACCAGCGTTCCAGCAGGCACCGCGCACGAATTTGTAGCGGCATTCAAACACCTCGTAAGATGCGTAATAAAGGTTGTGTTTGCCGGAGGGGGTATGGCACCGAGGACCGAAAATGGGACCCGTCCGTGACGCGGTACGTACATGTCCTCGTGCGGTTCAGGCCGAGCGGGTCGAGAGAGATCGGATAGTGATCCGACCCCTGCGTGTCAGGGCTGCGAACCCACTCGTAGTGGCATCGCTCACTCGCGAGCGACAAGTCTATCGCACTCCCGTGTACCCTCCGGCGCACAAAAGTGGGACTTCCGGTGTTGATGATTAGCAGCCCGAAGCATGAATGAAACTTAGCAGGTCCCTGCCGTTCGGCTCACTGTGGGCGCTGCCCCACGCCGTGTGGTGGGAGTTCAAATCACCGCACACGACACAGTCACCACCGATGCGCGCGGTGAGGCTTTCGATGAAGGTCGTATCCCACCGTCGTACGGGTTGCACGTACACGCTGGCGACACAAGTGTCGGCCCCCCCCAGCGCGCATGGTCACAGCCACACACTCTACGGAGCTGGGAACAATGTCGGCCACACGAACGACGGCTTGGGCAAGACGCGCACGGACGTAAATAGACGCGCCGAAGCGACCGGGTGGATGGAGCGGATCACAGAACTTCACGTTGGCGCAAGTCCGTAACTCGCGGGTGGTCGCACTGTGGTATCCCACGAATCCCGGAAGGTTGCACTCCCCGTCGCACGTGTATGTCTCTTGCAACGCGAGCACGTCGTACTCGTGCAGAAGTAGGTGTTCGGAAAGTTCGGCGTGTCGTCGGGGCAGCGGGCGCACGTTCCATTGCAGGATGCGCGGCCGACGTTTTGCTGTGCGACTAGCCATGGTGATTATATTGCTGTTGACATGCCACTGCCTGCAGGTAGATGGCCCGGAGCGGATGGTCAGCTGGCAGCATGGTGCTGACTGCTTGCATGGTGAGCAGCAGGTTTTCTACCAGCTGATCCATAGTAGTCTGGGCGGGTGGAGCAGCAGTATCCTGTGTCTGCTGGCGTTGAGAGGCACGAGGGGCTGGTACCGGATGCCTGGGTGCAGCACTGAGGCCCTTCAGCACGCTCGCATAGGACCGCGCCGGAGATGAGAGGGACTGCTGTGGCTGCTTCTCCTCCCGGACTGCTGCCCTGACAGCACGCCTCGACAATGCCGAGGTGGAGGAAGCCATGATGGTGGCCACCTCCCGTTCTTCCTGCCATTTGGGGCAGGCGGGAGTGTCGGCCCTATGGGGGCCCCCGCAGTTCCTGCAGCGGACTTTCTGGCAGGAGGCGCCCTCCACGTGGCTTTTGCCGCAGGAGATGAAGTCTGTCGGCCATCTGCAGGACTCCAGCACGTGCCCGAAGCGACCGCACTGCCGACATTGCACTGGACGGGGCCTGGCAGGTCTCACCCTGAACCCGAGCTTGAAAAGGCGCACGTGTTCAGGGGGGACCGGTCCCGCGAATCGGATGGTGATGGTGGTCTCCTCCCTCGTTGCCGACAGCACGGGAACGCTCGACTCGATGGCTCCCAGCAGGTCTGTATCCGCGGGTAACCCGACCACCCCGTGCAGGAAGCCGGTGCTCTTGCCGCGCTCGGCTGGTAGTCGGGCAGTCACTGGAATTCCGTGCAGCTCAGTGACTGCCAGCAGCTCCTCCAGGCACTCCCGGGTGGTAGTATCGGCGGCCACGATGTTGCGCTTAAGCTAACCGCGAACCACTGCAACACCGGGCCGCGAAGAGAGGGTAGCAGCGAGTGAGAGGCGCGGTGCTCCTCGGAAGGTTCCGCCGGGCCCCGAGGGACGGAAGAGCACCGTACCGACGACCGCGGGGTCAACCGGGAATGCAGCAGTCTCCAGGGCTCGTGCACGGCGCCGGTCCCTCTTTGACTGCACCAGCGTGAAGTCGTACGTGGTGGACTCGCGGGCGGATGGTGTCACTCTCTGTACTTCGGCTGTAGGCACACTGGGGGTGACCAGGGTAGCGGGTGGGCGCCGCGAGTCGTCCGTTGCCCCGGGAGACGAACGGGAAACATGGGCAGGCTCATTCCTCTTCTTCTGCTTCTTCTTCTGCCCCTTTGGCTCCGGCTGCGAAGCAGGCTGGTATGCTGGGTCCTTCAGGAACCGCGCCACGGAGTGATCAGGGCCCTGATGTGACGAAACAGTGGGTGTTGCGTCCGTCAGCTCCATCTCGTCGGCAGCGCTTTCGTTTGTTGCTGGTTCGCTAGCAGACGCTGCAGGGGACGCGCCGCCATCAGGAGCAGACGGCGCGTCGAGGATGGTTCCGGGCGCGCCCTTGCTCGGAGGGGGCGCGGAGGCGGCGGCTGTAGACTCGGCGGGATGTCGAGAGGTGGCGCTCGCCCTTCTTGGAGGGTAAAGCCCCTCAATTTTTCAAAAGTAGCGCCATTCTTAGATCTTTCCGCCACCCAGCTCACCCTGGCGCGTCCTCCTCCACGCCTCCTGTCGCCCCAGCCTCCTCTGCTCCCCCATTGGCCAATCTGTGTCACGTGGAAGCAGGCGCCGCGCTTTAGTATATTTTTTCTTGCTACCGCGGAGCAGGCGCCGCGCTTTTGTATATTTTTTTTCTTTCCAGCGCGCGCCGACCTCCATTGTTGGGCCTGCGCGACGAAAGTACGGCAGGCGCACTGACGGAATGCGTTAGCGTAATAGAATGTGTAGGGCCGAGAACTTAATTGCGATGCCATGCTGCTGCGCCTTCGGTTGCCGCAACAGACACAGCGAGGGCAAAAGCTTTTTGTTTTGCCGTCCGGCGGGCGCAACGCAAAAAGAAGTGTGGATTCGCAGGATCGGGCGGGCTGACATCGAGGAAGTGGCAAAGAACGCACGGCTTGGTGAAGTAAGGGCCACGGCTACACACAACCTCTTATTTTGAGCCTAGTTCACGCCTTCCGCTTCGAAAAAGTGTGTGTTCATGCTCTGCGTGGTTTTTAGCGCGGTGAATGACTTTTTTTTTTCGAATGTGCTCTCTTTGTTTCATGTAGTTTCGTCTTTCGGTGAAATGCACGCATCTGCAGCTGGCCTGTGACATTAGAGCGACTTTATTCAGGGTGCCTTTTGAGCTCCAGCACAATCTCTAGCACATTCTCGACGCTTTTGCAAGGCTCAATATGACTTAGGATGCAGTCTTTTAGCTTCGAATGTACGCCCGCCTGTATTGATTTGGTTTGTGGTGATTAACGTTTTTAACGTTCCGAAGCGACTAACGCTAGGGTGCAGGTCGTAGTGCATGGCTCCGGATAACTTTATCTAGCTCGCCTGGGGATGTTTAACGTGCACTTTGATCGTAGAGTCGTACGTGGGCCGGTAAATTCCTCGTTGGCGTTTCATAAGACTCGCGCGGGCGCGCTAGCGCTGCTTTAGAAGTTGGCACCTCGGCGCGATTGTATTTCTTCAATAAATTTTATGTACTAGTTGTAACACCTTGTCATTATTTCGTATTATTGACGGCGCCTCCTGGGCACCAAAGCGGGAACGGGAACACCAAAGCTAGAACCAGGGCTGGATGGGGCTCGCCGAAGCCTGTGCATGCCAAGGGGGTATAAGATCGCGGACAGCCAATTTTGTATGCGAACACTCCCTGCGACGCCTGCATTATTGTAATGTCACGTGCTCTTCAGAGGCCTCCGTTAGCCATTACATGTGCCCTCCTGGAGCAGAACTTGTAGAAAAAAAAATCGTCACGATTACCAAAGCACCCCACAATGAAAAAAAAACGGCCGTGTTGCCAGGCATTGCTGACCGCACACAGCCGGAATGGCTGTGTGCAGTCAGCAATCTCTCACGCGCCGGCCGAACAAAAGTATCCTGCAGGTACGTAAATGAACCTACGAAACCACGTACACATACTCTCACGCTGTCAACACCTGAAACTTTGGTAATTACGCGCGTGTTTGAGTACACCGCGTGCTTGCGTCGTGTTTCAGCAACACGAACTCTCAATGACGCGCGTTTTACGCCTTAAATACGCCTTGAATAATGGTCCTTTTCGCTATTTCTTCCGCATTTCCGACACGAAATTTTAAAGGCCAATTACCAACTGACGAAGAAAGATCTCGATTGAAAAAACTGCTCCGCAGGGCTCGAACGGACTTTTCTGCGGATTCCCTCCCGTAGAGTGTTAGCCGTCGTCTGCTACGGCAGGCCCACCACTGGCGGCGCCACCGTCGAGGCCGCGCCGAGCGGAGGAGGAGGGAAGTGAATGGCGCTACTTTGGGAGATTGAGGGGCTTTAAGGGTTGCTCGATCCCAGCGCCGCCGTTCAGCGTGGTGCCATTCTTTGACCACCCCCATGCCGCCTCTTTCTCGCTGCGACGCCATATTGAATCACGGCGGGCGGTCAGAGTGGTCGCAGTTGATCGGTGCTAACAGCTGAGCTTGCGTTGTTCGAGGCACTCGCTGGTGGTTCAACTTGTTTAACAGTGTTCGACTGTATGACTGACAAGCTTGTCAGG